>NC_135233.1:190484553-190807331 GCF_051348905.1 Ranitomeya variabilis
TTGAAACCCCCCACAATTGACACCATTTTGGAAACTAGACACCCTAAGGAACTTATCTAGATGTGTGGTGAGCACTTTGACCCACCAAGTGCTTCACAGAAGTTTATAATGCAGAGCCACAAAAATAAAAAATCATATTTTTTCACAAAAATGATCATTTCGCCCCAATTTTTTATTTTCCCAAGGGTAAGAGAAGAAATTGGACTGCACAAGTTGTTGTGCAATTTGTCCTGAGTACGCTGATACCCCATATGTGGGGGTAAACCTTTGATTGGGCGCATGGCAGAGCTCAGAAGGGAAGGAGCGCCGTTTGACTTTTCAATGCAAAATTGACTGGAATTGAGATGGGACACCATGTTGCGTTTGGAGAGCCCTGATGTGCCTAAACAGTGGAAACTGCCAATTCTAACTGAAACCCTAACCCAAACACACCCCTAATCCTAATCCCAACCACACCCCTAACCCCAACCACACCCCTAACCTCAACACACCCCTAACCCTAATCCCAACCCTAACCACACCCCTAACTCCAACACACCCCTAACCCTAATCTCAAACATAACCCTAACCACACCCCTAACCCTGACACACCCTAAACCTAATCCCAACCATAAATGTAATCCTAACCCTAGCCCCAACCCTAACCCTAGCCCTAACCCTAACCCTAGCCCTAACCCTAACCCTAGCCTTAATCCTAGCCCTAACCCTAATGGGAAAATGGAAATAAATACATTTTTTAATTTTTTTTATTTTTCCCTAACTAAGGGGGTGATGAAGGGGGGTTTGATTTACTATTTATAGCAGGTTTTTTAGCGGATTTTTATGATTGGCAGCCGTCACACACTAAAAGATGCTTTTCATTGCAAAAAATATTTTTTGCATTACCACATTTTGAGAGCTATAATTTTTCCATATTTTGGTCCACAGAGTCATGTGAGGTCTTGTTTTTTGCAGTATGAGTTGACGCTTTTATTGGTAACATTTTCAGGCATGTGACACTTTTTGATCACTTTTTATTCCGATTTTTGTGAGGCAGAGTAACCAAAAAGCAGCTATTCATGAATTTCTGTTTGGGGGGGGGGGGGCGTTTATATGAGCCACACCTCATTTATATAATTTTTTTATGTTTTAGCGCTTTTATACGATAAAAACTTTTTTATAGAAGAAATAATTATTTTTGCATCACTTTATTCTGAGGACTATAACTTTTTTATTCTTTCGCTGATGATGCTGTATGGCAGCTCATTTTTTTGTGGGACAAGATGACGTTTTCAGCGGTACCATGGTTATTTATATCCGTCTTTTTGATCACGTGTTATTCCACTTTTTGTTCGGCGGTATGACAATAAAGCCTTGTTTTTTGCCTTTTTTTTACGGTGTTCACTGAAGGGGTTAACTAGTGGGACAGTTTTATAGGTCGGGTCGTTACGGACGTGGCGATACTAAATATGTGTACTTTTATTGTTTTTTTTTTAATTTAGATAAAGAAATGTATTTATGGGAACAATATTTTTATTTTTTAGGAATTTTTTTTTTACACATCTAAATATTTTTTTTTTACACTATAACATTGCCCCGGGGGGGTGGGCATCATGTTATAGTGTAAGATCAGTGATCTGACACTTTGCAGAGCACTGTGTCAGATCAGCGATCTGACGTGCACCTCAGATAGGCTTCCCGGCGTCTGCTCTGAGCAGGCGCTTGGTAAGCCACCTCCCTGCAGGACCCTGAAGCAGCCCCATGGCCATTTTGGATACGGGGCCTGCAGGGAGGAGACGCTCGGTACAACACGAGCACATCGCGTTGTACCGAGGGTCTCAGGGAAACCCGCAGGGAGCCCCCTCCCTGCGTGATGCTTCCCTATGCCCCCGGAACACTGCGATCATGTTTGATCACAGTGTTTTGGGGGTTAATGTGCCTGGAGCGGTCGACATAGTGCCGGATGTCAGCTGTGATAGTCAACTGACACCCGGCCGTGATCGGCCGCACTCCCCCCGTGAGCGCGGCCGATCGCTATGACATACTATCCCGTCGGTGGGCATATGGGCCCACCCCACCTCGACGGGATAGTACATCACATGTCAGAAAGGGGTTAATAAATTTTGTTATTTCCAGCTTTACAGAAGGAAGATAACATCACAGGAGTGATATGAATAATAGGCCTCAGTTACCACAACTGTCTACAAGGAAAACTGTTGCTCATAGCAACCAATCACAGCTCAGCTTCTTTTAAACAGCTCTGGTGAAATGAAAGATGCTTATTGATTGGTTGCTATGTGGAGTGGGCGTGGCTGATACACACACATACAGTCATTTTAATATATAGATATAGATAGATAGAATAGATAACACTATGTACACATAATTATATAGTTCTCTCTATTATGCATAGTGCCGTACCTTATCTGTTGTTATGTACATTATCGTTCATTATTACACAGTATTGTGTCTTGAAATATACAGCATCCTCCTTTACATAGTTTATTCTTGTTATGTTTTGGTATTTATATTGCCCTCTCTTTATTGCATAGTCCTGTCTTCTTAGATATAAACTGATTGCTGATGGAGCAGCCTGTGACCAGATAACTAGTCCATCAGCCTCTGCATTTAGAAAAGAAGCTTTACCATAATGAGATTGTGTGTGTATGTATGTATATGTATATATATATATATATATATATGTATATATATATATATATATATATATATACAGTACAGACCAAAAGTTAGGACACACCTTCTCATTTAAAGATTTTTCTGTATTTTCATGACTATGAAAATTGTACATTCACACTGAAGGCATCAAAACTATGAATTAACACATGTGGAATTATATACTTAACAAAAAAGTGTGAAACAACTGAAAATATGTCTTATATTCTAGATTCTACAGAGTAGCCACCTTTTGCTTTGATGACTGCTTTGCACACTCTTGGCATTCTCTTGATGAGCTTCAAGAGGTAGTCACTGGGAATGGTCTTCCAACAATCTTGAAGGAGTTCCCAGAGATGCTTAGCACTTGTTGGCCCTTTTGCCTTCACTCTGCGGTCCAGCTCACCCCAAACCATCTCGATTGGGTTCAGGTCTGGTGACTGTGGAGGCCAGGTCATCTGGCGTAGCACCCCATCACTCTCCTTCTTGGTCAAATAGCCCTTACACGGCCTGGAGGTATGTTTGGGGTCATTGTCCTGTTGAAAAATAAATGATGGTCCAACTAAATGCAAACCGGATGGAATAGCATGCCGCTGCAAGATGCTGCGGTAGCCATGCTGGTTCAGTATGCCTTCAATTTTGAATAACTCCCCAACAGTGTCACTAGCAAAGCACCCCCACACCATCACACCTCCTCCTCCATGCTTCACAGTGGGAACCAGGTATGTAGAGTCCATCCGTTCACCTTTTCTGCGTCGCACAAAGACACGGTGGTTGGAACCAAAGATCTTAAATTTGGACTCATCAGACCAAAGCACAGATTTCCACTGGTCTAATGTCCATTCCTTGTGTTCTTTAGCCCAAACAAGTCTCTTCTGCTTGTTGCCTGTCCTTAGCAGTGGTTTCCTAGCAGCTATTTTACCATGAAGGCCTGCTGCACAAAGTTTACTCTTAACAGTTGTTGTAGCGATGTGTCTGCTGCTAGAACTCTGCGTGGCATTGACCTGGTCTCTAATCTGAGCTGCTGTTAACCTGCGATTTCTGAGGCTGGTGACTCAGATAAACTTATCCTCAGAAGCAGAGGTGACTCTTGGTCTTCCTTTCCTGAGGCGGTCCTCATGTGAGCCAGTTTCTTTGTTACACTTGATGGTTTTTGCCACTGCACTTGGGGACACTTTCAAAGTTTTCCCAATTTTTTGGACTGACTGGCCTTAATTTCTTAAAGTAATGATGGCCGCTCGTTTTTCTTTAGTTAGCTGCTTTTTTCTTGCCATAATACAAATTCTAACAGTCTATTCAGTAGGACTATCAGCTGTGTATCTACCAGACTTCTGCTCAACACAACTGATGGTCTCAACCCCATTTATAAGACAAGAAATCTCACTTATTAAACCTGCCAGGGCACACCTGTGAAGTGAAAACCATATCCGGTGACTACCTCTTGAAGCTCATCAAGAGAATGCCAAGAGTGTGCAAAGCAGTCATCAAAGCAAAAGGTGGCTACTCTGAAAAACCTAGAATATAAGACATATTTTCAGTTGTTTCACACGTTTTTGTTAAGTATATAATTCCACATGTGTTAATTCATAGTTTTGATGCCTTCAGTGTGAATGTACAATTTTCATAGTCATGAAAATACGGAAAAATCTTTAAATGAGAAGGTGTGTCCAAACTTTTGGTCTGTGCTGTATATATATGTAGATAGATAGTTAGATAGATAGCACCTTGGGGCCCCAAGCTGTTTATATATATATATATATATATATATATATATATATATATATATATACACACACATATATATGTATATATATACATATGTATATTTATTTATTTATATATCACATAGTTTCCTCTCATTATGCAATGTATATTACCTTCCCTTATAGCGCAGTGTCCTCTCTTGTTATGTACAGCATCGTTCCTTACATATTAAATTCTCTTGTTATCTTTGCTACTTATATTGCCCTGTTCATTAATTCATATTATTCTCTCTTGTTAGATATAAATTAAATGATGGCTTTTGGAACATAGTAATGCTTCTTTTCTAAAGACAGAGGCTGATGGACTGTATTCATACAGTCATAGCCAAAAGTGTTGGCACCCTCAAAACTTGTTCCAGAAAATGATGTCTTTCTCCAAGAAAATTATTGCAACTACACATGTTTTATTATTCACATGTTTATTTCCTTTGTGTGTGCTGGATCAACACAATATAACAGATACAAATATGCAAACTGAATATAATTTCACACTAAACCCCAATAATGGCCTGGACAAAATTGTTGGCACTTCTAACTGCATATTTGGTTGCACACTGTTTGGAATAAACAACTGCAATCTATTGCTTCCTACAACTATAAACAAGCTTCTTACACCTCTCTGCTGGAATTTTTGATTACTGTTCTTTTTAAAAGTGCTCCAGGTCTCTCATATTTGAAGGCGTCGTCTCCCAACAGCAATTTTAAGATCTCTCCTCAGGTGTTTAATGGGATTTAGGTCCAGACTCATTGCTGACCACTTCAGAACTTTCCAGAGCTTTGTTTTCATCCACTTTTTGGTGCTTCTTGAAATATGTCTGGAGTCCTGCTGGAAAGCTCATGACCTAGGATGCAAAACTCAGCTTTCTGACTCTGGGCACTGTATTGCGACCCAGCATACTTTGGTAATCTTCAGATTTCATGATGCCTTGAACACAGTCAAGGCACCCAGTGTCAGAGTCAGAAAAAAAACAATTGAACCTCCACCATATCTGACTGTAGGTACTGTGTTCTTATCTTTGAAGGCCTCATTCCATTTTAGGTAAACAGAACGATGTGCCAATGATGTCCCAAAAACCTGTATCTTGATCTCATCGGTCCACAAGACGCTTTCCCAGAAGGATTTTGGCTTACTCACGTAGTTTTGGCAAGCTGAAGTCTAGCATTTTTATGTCCTGAGTCTCCTGCTATAGAGTTTCATTTCATTCAAATGTTGGCAGATAGTTTGCACTGACACTGATGCACCCTGAGCCTCCAGGATCCATTGAATTTCTTTGCAACTTGATTGGGGCTGCTTATTCACCATTTTGACTATCCTGTATTGTAACCTTTCATAAATTGTTCTCTACCATACATGTCCAGGGAGATTAGCTACAGTGCCATGGGTTGTAAACTTCTTGATTATGTTGCGCACTGTGGACAAAGGGACAAGAAGATCTCTCGAGATGGACTTGTAACCTAGAGATTGTTGATATTTTTCACCAATTTCAAGACCTCAGAAAGTTCTCTTCTCCTCTCTCTGTTCTCCATGTTTAGGATGGCACACACAGACACACAATGCAAAGACTGAGTTAATTTTTTACCTTTTTATCTAGTTTCAGGTGATACTTTCATATTGCCCACACCTGTTACTTGCCACTGATGCGTTTGAATGAAAATCACATGCTTGAAACACAAAGTTATTTATGCACTATTTTGGAAAGGTGCCAACTATTTTGTCCGTTCCCATTTTTGTGTGAAATTATGTCCAATTTGACTTTTTCTACTTCTGTTTTTTGTGTTGTTCCAATGCACACAAAGGAAAAAACATGTGTTTAACAAAGTATGGGTAATAATTTTGCAGAAGAAATATTTAATTTTATGCATTTCCTGGAACAATTTCCAGGGAGTCAACACTTTCAGCCATAACTGTATATGGCTGTATATGGATATATATATATATATATATATATCCAAAAAGCATATAATCTGTAGCTTGGTTGTTATAAAATAAGAGGGTCCCAAACATATTTTTTGCACAGGGCCCTATGCTGTCCATGTCTGCCCCCCGTTATTAGCCATATGTTGGCTTCTTTTTCTACTATATTACATGACAGCGTGTGTTTCTGTGTTACCGCAGGTTTGATGATCTAATCTGGATTTCTCAGAGAAGTTGGCGAGTAATATGCTGCCCTTCTGAGTCACCCGCCAGGGCCGTGGGGTATTTGGTACCGGGTCCTGCGTTCACAGGGGGATGTCACGGTGGCGACCCGGTCCGTGGCCCTGGGCGCCTATGTAAAAGGAGGAAATGTCTTTAAATTGAATAAAGTTTATGTTCGTGATGCCACCTGTGGTATTCGGTCAGTGGGGACCGACGGACCGACGCTGCATTAAGGGGTCCTCTGAGGTGATGTTATGGCGCTAGATTGTATACCTTCCCACAGGTGAAGTATTTCCCCAGGGCTCCCGGTGTGCAGATGGAAGATGGTGAGAAGTGCAGTGAAGAACGAGGACACAGGTTTGCAGTCTCTTTACCTTGTTTACTGAAGACTTCAGGCAGCCACAGTCCAGGGCACCAGATCACAGGGGAGGCAGGGTCCGGCCGGCTAGGAGGCAAGTTAGGAGTCCCCTTATCCAGGTGGAAATCAAAGCCTTCCTCTAGTGCCATGGTGTTGTAGTTTCTTACTGCCTATGGCTTCAGATAAGGTCCTCACAGATGTTCTCTCTCTGTTCCCCGTATGGGATAGCACACAACCCGTATGACTGGTGATTTGAGCCTGTTTATAGGGACTCTAGCATGCCCTGGGCTCTAAGGGTGTTACCTTGCCTCCTGGGTATTAAGGCGGACAGGTAACTTAGAGTTCAGCTGTCCTGATGGTCTCTGCTGTAAGTCGTAGAGGTCCTTACAACCTCGGTATTCCGGCTACCGGTCTCTGCGCCTCAGGAGGAGGCAGCCTGCTCGTGGCTGGTCTCCCACTGGTGTTCCTCTCCTGTGCTTCGCTCTCCTGCATGCTCGCTGCAATATATTCGGCTTTCTGAATGTCTTTTTCCAGGAGCTGCAGCACTGTGGCTACACAGCTCCGTAAACCCTCTTCTGCCTCAGACTGGTCCAGTCTGCTTACTGGCAAGAACTGACTAACTTTCCCTACAGACTACCATATATATGGGGAGTCACCTAGTAAATAGGATCAAAAGCTCCCCCTGGTGGCCTGGAGTGTGAATATGTTGCATGCTTGTGTTTACCTGGTGCCAGTTATCCCTTCTTGCCTCCAAACGTAACATCACTCTCCACGTGAGGAAAGCAATGCTACTGTGACGACCAGGACACCACACTTCCATGGGGCTATGGGGGAACATTTCAGATTTGTGCACATTATAGAGCTGAGCAGAACAAGACACCATAAATGATTTTATCTACCAGCACCAACAGCTATGGATGAAGAACCTTCGCTGCATCCCATCTTTTATAAATATTCAGGCTACAGAATATATTTTAAGAACAATGCTTCAGACCCTAACATCGCCAAGAGCAAAGATGTTAATGTCAAAAGTGTGGAGTTCTCTAAACTGTCATTTACTTGGAGCCAGCAAGAGGTAAACACTTTCCTGATGTATCTCTCTGCCTAATCTCTGACTAATGCATAACAATGTTAAAAATGTATTAACTGCACAGTGTCACTAGAAAGGGATTCTGGGTAAGACGTCCACAATAAGCAGAGATTTTGCTTGTGGGTTTTTATTAACTCGGCAAAACAGATTTCCGTTGCACTGGAACCTAAACATTATGAACACCTCTGCAGCAAGGAATGGGATTTTTTACGCTTAGAAAGCCTGAAGTGCTATGTACCTTATTAAAAATGAATGTTGGAAGACTCCACGCTGCATGTTAAACAGACGACAGGCGAGAAGTTTAAGCCGAGTCGACAGCATCACTTTAATGGAAGTTGTCAGGAACCAACTGACCACGTACTATGTAGCTTGGGACCTTGAGGCAGGAGGGAGGCAGAGTGCAGGTAGAACGCCGGACCATTAAAACTTAGTCTAACACACTTGGACATCCTGGCAATGTGTGTTCTGGATCTCCTGGTGAATTTATGGCTATATGGGTATAAGACGCCAGATTTGCACTTGCCATTAAAATATAAATAAGCTTATTTTTTGCGAGGTGAGACATTTTGGGATTTGCTAATATAATGTGGTCAATCATTTATATTTTTATATTACACAGTCCAATCAACATCAACGTATGTCAAAGCGATGCTGACAATTGGATCATCAGCTATAAACTAATTATATGGCTGCATGTGTCTTTTAAGGCTGATTACAGGCTACCACATTTTGGGGGAAAGCTTAGAGTACTGTATATGGTGTTACCCATATTTTCAAAATTCAAAAACTTTGCCAAATCAAAACGGCATACGCTATGGGTAACGGGTAGACCAGTTCTGCACCATCTGCCGATAGCACGCCCACTGAGGCGGGACTGTGAGCCCTGACACATTCCGACCTCACACACTCCTTCCAGAAATTTGCATTCCATGGTTGCTTGTGAACGCTGAACCTTTGGGGCTGCATAGTGGATTTCTACCTACATTCCAGCGGCTTGATGTCACACTGAGCATGGCTGATAGAGAGCGGCTGCAGGGAGAATTAGGCTATGTGCATACATTCAGGAAAGTGTGCAGAATTTTCCTGAGCAAATCCGGACTTTTTCCGCAGGAAATCCGCATGCGTTTTTTTCGCCTTTTTATCGCGTTTTTACCGCGTTTTCGCTCGGGTTTTTTTGCGGATTTTTCGCATTTTTTTTCCGGAGCTTCCCAATGCAATAAACTAGCAGCAAAAATGCAAAAAAATCCGCAAAATTAATGAACATGCTGCATTTTTTTACCGCAATGTGTTTTTTTTTGCGGAAAAAAATGCAGCATGGACACAAAAATTGCGGAATGCATTAAAAATGATGGGATGCTTACGTATACATTTTTGTAGGGTTTTTTCAGCAGAAAACGGCCAAAAAAATGTGAAAAATCCTGAACTTGTGCACATAGCCTAAAACCTTTATTTTCTCCCTGAAGCCACTGCTCCAGTAATGCAGTTTATTGAAAATGCTGTTTACCTGCAGGTACATGTGCAGGCAAATAGCATTTCTGGATGTTACAGGTTTCCTTTAAAATAAATCTGTCATTAGGATTCCACACGCCACACACTTTCAATGATAAATCCAGAAATACCTTTACATGGCTAGTATGTTTCTCCATTACTGAAAAATCAGCATATCAATTGACATGTAAATGAGGTGGAAGGGCTATGGTAGCTCTTAAGCATCTGTCACTCCAGCTCTATTCCCCGTCCAATATAGTCTCCTCCTGCATGACTGACAGCTTCATTGCCCAAATTCACACATCATAGAGGCTGTCAGTCAAGTATCAGGTTTGGGAATGAAATTGGTGACAGAGATTTGTCAGTCATCCAATAGGTAACATATCTCATTGTGGAGAATGATATTCCAAGCCTGGCATGTGAGGAGACATTTAAGCATTGCAAATTGCCTCTTCAGAGACGAAGAGGACTAGAACTCTAGTGCCATCTGTTGGAAGTAAAAAGTCAATATCGACCCTATAATCAGCCTTGACACATCAGACAATCGCAACCTCAAGTCCTCTATCGGAATAAGGCTGCCGTCACACTAGCAGTATTTGGTCAGTATTTTACATCAGTATTTGTAAGCCAAAACCAAAACCAGGAGTGGGTGATAAATACAGAAGTGGAGCATATGTTTCTATTATACTTTTCCTCTAATTGTTCCACTCCTGGTTTTGGCTTACAAATACTGATGTAAAATACTGACCAAATACTGCTAGTGTGACGGTAGCCTAACAAGAACAATGAAGAGTAAAAAAAAAAAATATTTAAAAAAATATAAAAAAAATGTTTAAAAAAGCTTAAAAGTTCACTCCCTTCCCCTTTTGCCCTATTAACACACATATGTGGTATCATCACACTTAGAAAAGTCCAATCTTTCAAAATAACGAACTCAATCGGTAAATACTAAATACTTTAAATAAAAAAAATTCAAGAACCCCCAAATTCTGCTTTTTTGGTCACTGCAATACCACAAAAAATGCTGTGACAGGCGATCAAAAAGTCACATCTATCTCAAAATGGTATCAATAAAAAGGCCATCTCACCCCGCAAACAATAAGCCATCACACAGCTTCATTACCGGAAAATGTAAATGTTACAGTTATTGTAAATGGTGACACGACTCCCCCCGTTTTTTTTCACACTTCTGATTTTTTTTTTACCACTAAGGGTATGTGTCCACGTTCAGGATTGCATCAGGATTTGGTCAGGATTTTCCATCAGTATTTGTAAGCCAAAACCAGGAGTGGGTGATAAATGCTTAAGTGGTGCATATGTTTCTGTTATACTTTTCCTCTAATTGTTCCACTCCTGGTTTTGGCTTACAAATACTGATGGAAAATCCTGACCAAATCCTGATGCAATCCTGAACGTGGACACATACCCTAACAAATAAAAGAAACCTGGAGATGTGTGGTATCTCCGTAATCGTACTGATGAGCAGAATCATATTGCAAGGTCATTTTTGTCACACAATGTATGTCATTAAAAAATAATTCCCAAAAAACAGTGTTAGAATTGCATTTTTTTTCACTATTTTTTCCCTTTTTCCAGTACATTACATGGGTGTCATTCAAAACTAAAACTCGCCCTGCAAAAAAAGAAGCCCTCATACGTCTATGCAGACAGAAAAATAAAAGATATGGCTTTGGGAAGAAGTGGAGGAAAAAGCTAAAAAGCAAAAAATGGAAATTGGCTGCATTGTGAAGGGGTTAAATTTCTGATCTAAAAAAACACATGGTGCACAGATGGTATGAATAGACACATAAAATAGGATGAAAGTCAGATCCAGAGCAGTGATAAAAAATGGCCACTTTTGTGTGCGAGAAATAAAAACTGATGTGTGAATTAAGTCTTAAATAAAAGTTTCCCTGCTTTGTTCTTAGAGTTTCCGGTACTGTTATGTGGCATGAATTACACAGCGCCCACGAGGACCTGTGTTACTGCCAGCTGAGAGTGGCCTGAGGCTGCCGCGTGTAAGTGCTCTGCCTCCAGAACACCAGAGAATTCATACAGACCACGCTTGGATAAAGCACAAGGACGTTTTCTAAAGCTCGGTGTGGAAGCTCGCGTGATGGTTTACATGTCAAAAATTGCAGCATATTTTGCTCCGTATTCTGGATCAGACTTGCCCATATAGGTCCACGGGTGCACAAAAAACACATCCCATACTGGTACATCCACATGTCATGTATTTTTTACAGATCCTTAACATAGCAACCATCAGCAATGCCTCGCTCTATGAATATTGAGAGGAACACTTGTTTTTGTGAAGGAGAGGCCCGAACTTTAGGATAAGAATGCTCTCCTACGGTGACAGAAACAAGAAGGCAGAGAGATGCTCATCTCTCGGTATGACAAGGTCACGCCGCCTGTAAATGTACTAATCTGTAAGTATAATCAGACCTGTCCTACTATAGAGCAGCGGAGTCCAACCTGTTGGCAACTCTAGGTCACGCGGAAGCAGAAGACTTTTCTTGGGCCACTCAATAATCTTTGGTCACATGTGACCATGATGTCACTAAAAGTCCTTCTTCCCTTAAAATCTCTACTGACAATGCAGATCTGGCATTATCAGTGCAGTTTCTGATTTTGTAAGAAAGGAGGCCTAGAGAGTAACTACCTCTGTCCCAGCAAGTATTTTTCTCTCAAGAAAAATATAGGTCAGCAATGAAAATATAGATTCTATTCAGAAATCTGATGTATATGTCCAGGGTTGCCATGAGGGCATTACTGCCCTTACTGGCATATGGGGCTCGATGAGCAGAGGGGGCCTGCAGCGGGCCTTCTCTCCTCTACTTAATGGGCCCCAGAGACAGGATTCTGCCGGCTCAGTAACTGCCCATGTATCCTTACAGGCAGTTAATATTTGTTGTCATATGGGAGATTCCTCCCACACGGCAGCAGTTAACAGTCACTAGGGCATCACAGGCCGGCAGCTGACATCAGCGGAAACGTCGCTGGCATATGACGTCACTGTCATATTCCAAAACAAAGGTCCATGCCTCAGCTCAATCGTAGGGGAGAACATCGCTGGATCTTGGCCAGGTAAGGAGAAACTTTTACTTTTTTGTAAAGTCACGGTATGGAGGTACAGTATACTATGGTCTGCATTTTACTACTATGGGGCTGCATTATCCACCAGGGGGTGCATTATACTGCACTGTGCATTATACTATGAGCTGCATTATACTACTATGGGGCTGCATTGTCCACCAGGTGGTGCATTATACTGTGTGGTGCAATATGCTACTATGGGGCTGCATTATACTACAGGGGTGCATTATACTCCATTGGGGCTGCATTGTACACTGTGGGGTGCATTATACTATGGGGTTCATAATACTCCTATGGGACTGCATTATGCACTATGGGGGTGCATTATACCATGAGGGTGCATTATACTGCTATGGGACTGCATTATACTATAGGGCTGCATTATACTATGAGGGTGAATTATACTGCTATGGGACTGCATTATACTATAGGAGTGCATTATACTGCTATGGAGCTGCATTTTACTATGGGGTGCATTATACTGTTATGGGGCTGCATTAAACTATGTTGGTGCATTATACTACCATGGGGCTGCATTATACTATGGGGTGCATTATACTACTATAGGGCAGCATTATACTAGAGGGTGTATTATACTATTAGGGGGCTGCATTATACGCTATGGTGGTGCATTATACTATGGGGGTGCATTGTACACTATAGGGGTGCATTATACTATGGAGGTGCATTATACTCCTACGGGGCTGCATTATACTATGAGGGTGCATTATACTGTTATGGGGCTGCATTATACTATGGGGGTGCATTAAACTGCTATGGTGCTCCATTATACTATGGGGTGCATTACACTGCTATGGGGCTGCATTATACTATGAGGTGCATTATACTGCTATGGGGCTGCATTATTCTATAGGGTGCATTATACTGATATGGGGTTGCATTATACTGCTGTGGGGCTGAATTATACCATAGGGATGCATTATACTGCTATGAGGCTGCATTTTAATATGGGGTGCATTACTCTATGGGGTGTATTATACTACTATGGGAGTGCATTATACCACTATGGGAGTGCATTATATTATGGGGTTCATTATACTACTATGGGGCTTAATTTTACTATGGGGTGCATTAAATAACTATGAGGGTGCATTATATTATGGGGTTCATTATACTACTATGGGGTGCATTATATTATAGGGTGCATTATACTACTATGGAGGTGCATTATACTATGGGGGTGCATTATACCACTATGGGGTGCATTATACTGCTATGTGGCTGCATTACACCATTATGGGGCTGCATTATTCCACTATGGGGCTGCATTATACAACTATATATGACTATGGGATGCATTATACTATTATGGATGACTATGGGGGCAGTATGGAGAGACATGAGGCAGAATGGGTGGACACATGTGTCCAGAATGGGAGGAAATGTGGGGTCCAGAATGTGGGATAATATTACTGTAGGGGCTTATTAAAGGATATTATTTTTAAGGATACTGTTTTCAGTGTGGGAGAGGAGAGGTCCTGTTACTGTGCAGGGTGACACGGTCACCTTTTTCTTCATCTGGTGTCATATAGAGGTTGGGGAAAAAAAATTGGGGAATGCACTCTAGATAACTGTGTAATTTTCTGCAGAGACGAATCCTGGCTGGAAGAAGTGATAGCAGTCTGAACTGGACGAAGAAGAAAAGCGAAGATGAAGGACTTCAACTAGAGATGTCACCGGTGAGTCAATGTGTTACCTGTACACATACACTATATACTGTATACTACAGAGCTCCTGTGTATAATGTCACTAGTGATCAAGGTATTACCTCTACACTGACACTATATACAGAGCTACTGTACATAATGCCAATAGTGATCACTGTATTGCCTGTACACTGACACTAAAATACAGAGCTCCTGTGTATAATGTTACTGGTGATCAGTGTATTACCTGCACATGGACACTGCACACTAAGTACAGATCTCCTGTGTATAATGGCATTAGCATTGTGGTTTTTTTTTTTATTTATGATCATAATTGAAGTATTCGGTCACTATGTGGTGGTAATATGTGATCTGGTCATGGTGTGGCGGTATTTGTTCCTTGTATGTGGTATTATTAGGTCCCTGTGGTGGTAATATGGTGTCTGCTCATGGTGGGGTGGTATTTGTCCCCCGCATGTGATATTATTGATAATTTTAAAAATTGAAAAATAAATAAAAATATATCTAAAATTGCATTGGATATTTTAACAAATGTTTAATAAATTACAGTAGAGTAGAGCCAGGCTAAAAGAGCCTACCTTGTCATGGTGGTGGATGAAAAAATCATTTGGCCAAAATAAAAGCTGCTGGGTATGTATGTGGTGATGGGAACTGCTAATGTGTGATTGGTGAGGACAAGGTGCCGAAGTGGAGTTTTTCCAAGAGAGGGTGGTGGGACTGTGGAAGGTTCAAGGGGTAGAGGCGGGGCTAGGGTGTAGATTGGGTGGAGTTTTAAGGGGGCCCCGAATATTTGGCCAGTTTGAAACCCTGAAAATTCCTAGTGGTAGCCCTGTATTTGTCAATAAAATTGTTAAAAAGCATGAAATACTTAAAATTGTACTTCAGTAACCATAGAATCTTCTGAATAAAGAAACTGAAAACACTGAAGGAGAATATTTTGGGAAAAACAAAATTTGTTTCATTATATGGCTTGCCAAATTATGTTTCAATAGAAGGTGCAAATGCCAGTGCAGAGGGCAGCAGTGAAGATGGCAGAACTGATTAATGACTTAGATCTGGGCACAACCATGGATACCACAGAAGCTCCTGATGAAACCACTGCTGAGACAGAAGAACTGGTGACAGCCTCTACCCAGAACACAGCTCCAGTGTCTACTACGGTGTAGGACACAGTTTTGGCATCACAAATGGTCCTAACAGAGTGCAAAAAAGGAAGGACTGATGCAACCCTGGTAGATCACCAGGTTATTCGTTACCTCAGGAGAACTTTAGATGAGGATGGAGAGGATATTTTTACTTGCAGTTTTAGTTTCTATCTTTTCTGTATTCCTGAAAATGTGAGATCCCACATACATTCATACATTTTAACATTAATAGATCTAGGAACACCACCCAATGATCTCACAAAATGTTTTTCCTTAGTTGAGAGATAGTGCTTGACTGAACATTAGCGATGAGTCAGTTCCATGCAAGTTCAGTCTCTGCCAATTAGATTCATAAGGATTGGCAAAAAAAATATGCATGCCGGGCACCATTCCGCACTGCTGAAGACTCAGTGAGAGTCCTAAAGGCATCAGGTGCAGCAGCGCTGGCTTCACCATATTGCCCTGCAGGAATCAGTTCACATGGTCTTGTGCAGCCAATCAGGCGGAGATATTACAGACAGTATAAAAGATTGGGCCAAGCCAAGGCTCACCATTATAAGCCTGTACTGTGTTTGGATAGGAGCTCAGTGCACACAGCATACTGAGAGGAAAAGGCCTAATGAGTTTGTGATGAACTACTCCAGTGCTGATGTACCAGTCTGAAAACTGATCTCAGTCTGTGAATACAAATCCAAGGATTCAAGTGACCATAGCTGTAAAGTTACTCATTGTGACTGGGAATGGATTGATCTGTAATATACTGCAGTAACAGCTCTTTAATAGCTGCATGTATTTATTATTAATCACACAATGCACATAAGGAGGTTCATTATTAAACCACTTATTGCCAATTGCGACAAAAATAAAACCAAATACTGAAATCAAGGCTTGTGAGTCACTGAAAGTGTGATTCCTCTACTTTGAGACACACAAGTCAATTTATTAATGTATCAATTTATTTTTCAAAAGAGAAATCCCTATAATCCTGAAACTTCAACTCAAGTGTTTACCTACTAAAGTGTGTACGTTCATCAAAATAATATTTTTAACCAGCTTCATTGCTCTAACAGTGTAATATTAGATGCTTACACACACAACCTGAATTGTTGTGAAATTGGATTTTGGGCTCCCCCGGTGGCCACTGGTGGAATTGAACTTGTGTGCATCATCCCCTCTGTTCACCTGTTCCCATCAGGATGTGGGAGTCGCTATTTAACCTTGCTCCTCTGTCACTTCCATGCCGGTCAACATTGTAATCAGAAGCCTTTCTGTGCATGTTCCTGCTTCTAGACAACTCCCAGCTAAGTCGGACTTTTGTCCTTGTTTGTTTTTTGCATTTTGTTCCAGTTCACAGCTGCAGTTTCGTTTCTGTGTCTGGAAAGCTCTTGTGATCTGAAATTGCCACTCTGATGTTATGAGTTAATACTAGAGTCTTAAAGTAATTTCAGGATGGTATTTTGATAGGGTTTTCAGCTGACCATGAAAGTGCCCTTTCTGTCTTCCTGCTATCTAGTAAGCGGACCTCGATTTTGCTAAACCTATTTTCATACTACGTTTGTCATTTTCATCTAAAATCACCGCCAATATATGTGGGGGCCTCTGTCTGCCTTTCAGGGAAATTTCTCTAGAGGTGAGCCAGGACTGTATTTTCCTCTGCCAGGATTAGTTAGTCCTCCGGCTGGCGCTGAGCGTCTAGGGATAAAACGTAGGCAACGCTACCCGGCTACTGGTAGTTGTGCGGCAGGTTTAGTTCATGGTCAGTTTAAGTTTCCATCCTTCCAAGAGCTAGTTCATATGTATGCTGGGCTATGTTCTCTTGCCATTGAGAACCATAACACTGAATACAATGGTTAATTGTAGGTACTTGCCTTTGGGACATGATTTTACTTAGCTTTTCCGGTCCTATCTTATTTTGTAAATGCACATGGCTTTTTAATATACAAAGGACCCTTTTTATTATTTTAATACTGTTTTTAATTGTCTAGTTTAGGTGCTGCCCACACCAAGGTCATAGTGCCTGCTGTTGCCGCATGTTCATTTCTGGCCCTAAACTTACATGTAGAAACTTTGCAAATTAGCGTTTTAGGCTTCCTTAAAGTAGGTTTCAATTTGCTTAACCCCTTCATGACCTTGGGATTTTCCGTTTTTCCGTGTTCGTTTTTCGCTCCCCTCCTTCACAGAGCCATAACTTTTTTATTTTTCCGTCAATTTGGCCATGTGAGGGCTTATTTTTTGCGGGACGAGTTGCACTTTTGAACGACATCATTGGTTTTACCATGTCGTGTACTAGAAAACAGGAAAAAAATTCCAAGTGCGGTGAAATTGCAAAAAAAGTGCAGTCCCACACTTGTTTTTTGTTTGGCTTTTTTGTTAGGTTCACTAAATGCTAAAACTGAACTGCCATTATGATTCTCCAGGTCAGTACGAGTTCATAGACACCTAACATGACTGGGTTATTTTTTATCTAAGTGGTGAAAAAAAATTCCAAACTTTGCAAAAAAAAAAAAAATTGCGCCATTTTAAGATACCTGTAGCATCTCCATTTTTCATGATCTGGGGTAGGTTGAGGGCTTATTTTTTGCGAGCCGAGCTATCGTTTTTAATGATACCATATTGGTGCAGATACGTTCTTTTGATCGCCCGTTATTGCATTTTAATGTAATGTCGTGGTGACCAAAAAAACATAATTCTGGCGTTTCAAATTTTTTTCTCGTTACGCCATTTAGCGATCAGGTTAATGCTTTTTTTATTGATAGATCGGGCAATTCTGAACGCGGTGATACCAAATATGTGTAGGTTTGATTATTTTTTTATTGATTTATTTTGAATGGGGCGAAAGGGGGGTGATTTAAACTTTATTATTTTTTTTATTTTTTTCACATTTTTTTAAACTTTTTTCTTTACTTTTGCCATGCTTCAATAACCTTCATGGGAGGCTAGAAGCCGGCACAACACAATCGGCTCTGCTACATAGCAGCGATCTGATGTTCGCTGCTATGTAGCAGAAATGCAGGTGTGCTATGAGGCCGACCACAGGGTGGCGCTCACAGCTGCTGGGGATCAGTAACCATAGAGGTCTCAAGGACCTCTATGGTTACTATTCAGAAGCATCGCCGACCTCCGATCATGTGACGGGGGTCGGCGAAGCGATCATTTCCGGCCACCCGGCCGGAAGCGCCGGTTAAGTGCCGCTGTCTGCGTTTGACAGCGGCATTTAACTAGTTAATAGCGGCGAGTGAATCGCCGAGCTGGCGTTTTTAATGATAGCATTTTGGTGCAGATACGTTCTTTTGATCGCCCGTTATTGCATTTTAATGCAATGTCACGGCGACCAAAAAAATGTAATTCTGGCGTTTCTAATTTTTTTCTCGCTACGCTGTTGAGCGATCAGGTTAATGCTTTTTTTATTGATAGATCAGGCGATTCTGAACGCGGCGATACCAAATATGTGTAGGTTTGATTTTTTTTTTATTGATTTATTTTGATTGGGGCGAAAGGGGGGTGATTTAAACTTTTATATTTGTTTTTATTTTTTTCACATTTTTTTTTACTTTTTTTTTTACTTTTGCCATGCTTCAATAGCCTCCATGGGAGGCTAGAAGCAGGCACAGCACGATCGGCTCTGCTACATAGCAGCGATCTGCTGTTCGCTGCTATGTAGCAGAAAATCAGGTGTGCTGTGAGCGCCGACCACAGGGTGGCGCTCACAGCTGCTGGCGATCAGTAGCCATAGAGGTCTCAAGGACCTCTATGGTTACTATTCAGAAGCATCGCTGACCTCCGATCATGTGACGGGGGTCGGCGATGCGATCATTTCCGGCCACCCGGCCGGAAGCGCCGGTTAAGTGCCGCTGTCTGCGTTTGACAGCGGCATTTAACTAGTTAATAGTGGCGGGTGAATCACGATTTCACCCGCCGCTATTGCGGGCACCCGGCTTTGATGCGGGCTCACCGCGGAGCCCTGCATCAAAGCAGGGATCTGACCTCGGACGTACTATCCCATCCGAGGTCAGAAATGGGTTAAAGAGGGAGGGAAGATCATCAATATTATAAACAAATACAAAAAAAATAAACATTATAATTAATAAAAAAAAACTATGGAAGGCTAATGTTTTACAACTGTTTGACTAATTGCATAAAAAAATTGTAGGCATCACAAGAATATTCCTAGTTGGGAAACAACAACTTCTTCAAAACATCCAAACAGTACATTTGTTTTGCCTCGACACCTAATATATATGGTCCAAAAATTATCCATTTTATAGGAAAATGCATGCCTTGCTGTTTTCTATGAATAGGTGATACAAATAGAGACTTTTTGGACAATCTTATTAGGTGAATAATTTTTGGACTACGTGTCCAAAAAGTCTCTATTTGCATCACCTATTCATAGAAAGCAGCAAGGCATGCATTTTCCTCTAAAACATACCATATATAAGACCATATATGTTAGGTGTCAAGATCCCACCACTGCACAGGGGTAATCTTGAACGATGTCCACTTTGGTCTCCCATTCTCCTCCAGCCACAGTGGAACCTGCTCAGCAGAGACATCAATCCCAGCATCTGATCTCAAGCTGATACTGTGTGCTTGGGTACTGCTGCCTTTCCAGAGTCTGCCTTTGTAGCCAGCACTGTTCAACAGCGAGCAGGCATTTCAGGGACTAAGTCCTGCTTTTCCCACACTGATCATGCCCACGGGACAACCTCCCATTGGAGGTCGGGGGTCACATGCTCAGGTCCTGTTGCGGCTCCTATTGGACCATCAGGAATGTCCCAGAGTGCTACTGCTATAAAAGGTTGGCATGGCCGCTCGGCCATGCGCTAGTGTAAATTTATTAACTTGTGTGTGTGGATGTATGCCTGTCGATGGATGAAAGCTCCGAATCATTCCCATCCCTTGCGTTGTTTCCTGCTTGTGAATGGTAGAGCTACCTAGTGCGCGACAGTGCTATCCTGCACAATTGCACAAGTTGCTGTATCCAGTTAGCAGCAACCACCTGAGCGGTGCAGTGCGCAGATAGTGCGCTTTCCTAGCCCTAGTTAGGGTGGTTAGTGGTGTCTGCCAGAGTGGCGCTGCACACACTCCTGTGCGGTAAATATTTACTTTGGTTGTTCCCCTGGCACCGCAGTAGCGGTGTCGAGTGCAAGAGGTCTAGAGGGACTCTTACCCTGAGTCTTGGGGCAGAGTTCTGTGTCGCCTTGCTTGTGCTCTCTGTGCGGTATCGCGGCCCTGTGATGCAACAGGGTTCGCTTCCTTCATACTGGGTGAAGCTAACCCGTGCATGTACTCACATTATACCGCCATATACTGTCCGCCATTACCGAGCAGCAGGAGTCATCTCTGCACGGTGGACCCCGGACTGCGAACGCACCTTATATCATCTCTAATTATTATGTGGTGCGTTCCGCCAGCCCTAACAATATATACCTAAGTAGCCTACAAAGTCTAAAACTAATGTGTGTGGCTAAACCAGCTGCTGGGTACCACCAGTTACCATCTGTTTTCCCCTAGCCAAATAGGTTGAGGGCAAAACTACAAAGGCTATGTTTGAACTAAGTTAATAGTTTTTACAACATTGTGAAAAACCTTTAAAGGGAACCTGTCATGTCCTTTGTAGCATGTGAAGTGTCCCCAGAGTGTTGTTAGTGATGCAATGTGCATCACTAACACATTTTTCCCATTAAAATTTCTGCTGTAATCCTAAAAAACATTTTAAATAGTAACATATGCTTCATCGAATTCAGTCAGGATTCTTCCCGCGCACACAATTTGAATTGTTCCTGGGGCTGTGTTGACGTCACTGTATATCCCACGTTTGCGCAGTGTTTGCTTTCTGCACTTGCGCAGTGTGTATTGTGGGTATTATGGGAGCCATACTGGAGCAGTATGTTGCTGACCTGCACTTGAGCATTGTGCGCTGTTAGTCGCTGTAATCCTTCTAAAAAACACTTTGAATAGTTACGTCTTACCTGCTCGTTTAGCCATAAGGGTGTGCTTCATCGCGCAATGGTTGTTTTCCGCGCTTGCGCAGTGTGTATTCTTGGAGCCGTACTTGCACAGTATGTTGCTAACCTGCACTTGCGCATTGTCCGTTGGTGATCTGCACATGCGCCGTGACAAACAGCTCCCCGCACATGTGCACTGAAGCTGGTGTTAGTTCCCAGTTTCACTAACTGAGTGCACATGTGCGGGGAGCTGCTCATCACAGCGCATGCGCGGATCACCAACGGACAATGTGCAAGTGCAGGTTAGCAACTTACTGCACAAGTAAACGAGCAGGTAAGATGTAACTATACAAAGTGTTTTTTAGAAGGATTACAGCGACTAACAATGCACTGAGGACACTTCACGTGCTACAAAGGACATGACAGGTGCCCTTTAATTACATGGAAAGATAAAATATTTCATATAACTTTATCTGTAATTACATATTTAACATTTGTATATTTTAAAGATATTTAAAATATTTCTATGTGATTAGCTGTAATTCCGCTGATGGCAGGTACACATCATTTGTCATTGATGCTTTCTATGATTCATCAGCATATGTAAATTGGTTTATAGGATGAGAAGGAGAATTTTACTTACAAATTGCATGTAAACAACATATGCAATATGGATATCAAAACGGACACATTTTGGTTGGGACTTGACTGTTCAAATCTATGGGTGTACGAAAAAAAAGGATCCCATAAAAAAAATATATATATATATATATATATATATATATATATATATATATATATATATATATATATATATATATAATTTGTAGGTTTTATGGCGCTCAGAACATTGTGACAGAGAAACAAATGACTTTTTTTTTCCCAAAGAGTGTATTTGTTTTACAAAAGTCATGCAATGCAAATAAAACTGATCAAATTTGTCATCACCTTAATTGCACTGACCCACAGAATAAAATTGACACTTTGTGCAGCAAAGCAAACAACATAAATTCTAAAACAGCGGCAGAAATCCTGTTTCGTTTCTGTTCCTCCCACTAAAGAATTTATAAAGGTTTGTTAATAAGTTATATTTACCAACCCCCAAATGATGCCACTGACAAATACAACTCATCCTGAGATACTGAAATAAAACTAGCCTTTGTACAACTACATTGGTGAAAAAATAAAATAAAATTGGCTAATGAAACAAGACAATAAAATAGTGAAGAAGAAAAAAATAAAAATAAAAACGGCTCAGCATAAAGCCAAAAACTGACTTTGGTGGGAATGGATAAAGCTTACACTACATATTATGGGAAAAATAAGCCTACTTACATTATATCTGTCTGAAAATGCATTTCTGTACTATTATTAACTATTGCGGGATTGGGCCATTTTCTTAACCAGGCACATATTCGGGTTTTATCATACATGCTCTTTTAACAACGCTAATCATTTTTATCATGTGGATTTGCAAACAATGTTTGCTTCTCTTTTTCGTGATACATTATTTTTTATGTCATTTTTACATTTCTTTTATTACTGATATGAGTGAAAAATGTAAAGAAAATAATAGGAAATCCTTTTTATTCCTTTTTTTCTACAACCCCCCCAAAAAATGTTAAATTGAGATACCCTTTCCACAGAAATTCATTTTATATGTTAAGTGTATTTTTTCTATTTAAGGGAACTGGGCTTGAAACAACAATGTAGACTGGTGGAGTGTCTTAATTTTTTGAGTTGCTATATTCATTTATCATATTTTTCGGATTATAAGACAAACTTTTTTACCAAAAATATTTTTGGGAAAATGGGTGTGTGTCTTATAATTCGAATATAGCTTACCGGCTGTGCTGAAGCGAGGTCTCAGGGTTGCTGCTGCAGGTAGCTTCTGGCCAGTGGCAGGAGTGTGCCGATGCTGCAGGTTACAGGCTTAGAGGAGTGGGTGTTCAGCGGTGCTGGGTCTCCGTCGACATTTTAGTGAAAACCCTGAACCCCACACTTTCCATATTTTTAATGTGGTGGATTCGGGAATAATGGCCACTGGAGGTGGCGAATGCTAAGACTGAGATCTCGTCTCCTGGGATCTCAATTGTGTTGCCTCCGGCGGCCATTTTCCCTCAAAATCATGGAAAGTACCAGGGCTTTGGGCTTTCAAAAAATGTTGGCGGAGCCCCCACCCCTCAGAACATCTCCTCATACCAGTCTGAAGCCTGCAGCATCGCCCCACTCTTACCTCCACCATACATAACCTCCTACCAGCCTGGGGTCCGCAGCATCTCCACCACCAGCTTCCTGCAGGAGTGACCCTGCCACCTGGGACCCCGCTCCACTGCTTCCGACCCCAGATAAGCTACCATAAAAGCAGATTAAAAAACACACCATAATTTTGTTGAAATATTTTTCTGAGATTTTCCTCCCCAAAATTTTGGGTGCGTCTTATAATCCGGTGCGTCTTATAGTCTGCAAAATATGGTGGGTTTTTTCTTTCTTTTTTTATTTTTTTTTCCATTTATTTCCCACACTGTGTCCTCCATAAGGTCTTTGAGAGGCATTGTAACATATTAATACATTCTTTTATTGCTGATTTCCCTTGTAATTGAGACTTGTATATTGGCCTCAATTACAGGGTAAATTCAGCCTCCTCCCTGCATAGCAGAGCTGCCTGAGGTACAAAGAAGGACCCAGCAACTCCTATTATTTCCTCCCTACAACCAGCGATCACAAGATTATTGGGTGCGGAGGAGGAGGCACTGTCAGGGCTACCAAATCTGTATACACAGGGCTTGTTCAGCGTTCTGCATACAGCAATCAGGAAGACATATTTGGTAATAAACCATCTCTGCCTTCTACTGTATATGTGACTATGCCTTCATCCGGCTCCCTGCCCCCACAGCTGGACAAGTTCGTGCAAGCGGCTTACTGTGCATTGACAGTTCAGAATGTCAGTGTAAAGTGCGGATGGTCTAGGACATTTTAAGTACCTATATGGGCGGTCACGGAACTGGTAAGATTTAAAAGCAATGGTTGCATAATCTATATTACCATGGTCATTTTATCTCTTGCTGCACTCAAAATGCTCATTTTAAAATCATGTTTGAAAACTTTTAAAAGGGATTACACAGGCATTCTGACATACTTCAGCTTTTCACAAAAAGGAACCGGCCTCTTCACTTCCAAGGGATCTGTTTAATAATGAATGCAGCTTGTACTGAGGAATATGGCGACAGGTGTCCTTTACACAAAAGTGTCAAATACGTCATTGTAACACTACTTAGTCTATTGGACTTAAGAAGCCAAGTGATATAAAGTGTAACCACACCATTAAGTGACTTTTCAGAATAAGGAATATATAAAAACAATAACACTACCCCTCGCCATTGTATGACTCTCCTGGCTCTAGTCGCTGGAGGCTGCAGCGGTTTCTCTTTGCGTTTTTCTGCTTTTAGCTCCCTCCAGCTTCGCCTCCTTCTCACCTCTATAGGTGGTAGGTGTAATTTGATCCCTCACTGAAAACAGATCTGTATATAGAATTGAGCAATTTTTGAAGTAAATAATCAGCGCAGGGAGAAAAGATTTATACTGTTGATTTATTATAACAAAGGTGTACTTACTTTTTAAATCTATAGCAACAGTAGTTTAAGAGAAAGAGCCCTAACATATTACTCTGGGAGGAAATAAATGTTCAAGAGTGCCTCATAATAATGTGCTTCTGTTCAATGCCCTAGAGCCATAGCCTCGCGGCTGACCTTGTTCAACAGTGCTGCAGGTCTCCGCTCGGTAAATTCAACCCACCTGATGGACAAGATGCATCACCAATATGTGATCTGCATCCAAAAATAAGACTAAAATGCCAGTGATAAAATGGTAAACATTCATTCAAAGTCTTTTGGTTAATAGGGTTTAAAACAGTTAAAAATTCCTAATATAAAACTTATAGGAAATTGTCTCTTCAGAGGGAGGAGGACTTGGACTCCAGCACCTATTGGAAGCAGCGATCCTAAAAGTCAATATCGACCCATTAGCGAGACTTGCCGTTAACACAAGAATGGCAGCAGAGTTCTAGTCCTCTTCCTCTCTGAAGAGGTAATTTGCATATTTAAATTCTCAGAGGAGTATCGCATTGCCTATAAGTCTCCTTACACTGGCATACCATTCTCAGCATGGAGAAATGTTACCCCTTAGATCCCTAACATATAGTTACAAAGTTGAGTCCGATACTGCAGGAACCTATTAATGGATGTTTCTTAAGTAGGTAGGAGACGCCTCCCTTCTCCGTTAATAGGTGTCTCTTTCTTGCTATTCACCGGCTCTTCTATGCGCTATATATATAGTGATACATTTTATGCATTTTTGATAGAAACACCTCACTGAGTTTGTGAATCCTTAGAAATTAGGCGTCAGGTATCCTAGAAAGTTAACTGTGGCCTCATATAAAATGTGCTAAAAAATATAAGAGAGCTGGACATTGTCGTTGTATGGTTTAGCCGGCATACTCACCAAGTAGAATTCCCTATAGCTACTTCCCAGTAATGACATCCACTGTCAATAAAGACATTGCCTGTTGCCCCGTAGCATCCTGTGCCACTGAAGCGCTCCGGCGTGTGACTCTTCTTCAGGGAACTTTCTTCTTTTTCCATCTGCATTCCATCATTGGTTATTTTTAGCTTCTTATGTGCAAATTTAGGGTCAAGTTTAAATGGCTGACCTATAGATAGAAGTAGACAATATAAGATATTAAATAACAAGCATATCTAAGTCATAAATACAAAATGGGTCTCAAGACAACACTGAAAAATACCCAAATATTACAGCCATCTCTGCCAAAATGTACAGGAGGCCCCCAAGAATAAAAGGAAGCCTCCCAGAAGACTTGACAAATCTAGTAGTGCTAACTAACACCTTCTGAAAAGTGTTGGACAACCCCAAACTATATTTCCAGGATGTCTACTCTTAGTCCCGAGGAACTTTCAGGGGCAGATTCAGGTCACGAAAGGCATGCGGCTTGCTGAAAAAGGGGATGTTGATTCAAGTAACCATTTCGCAACCGCAGTCCCCATCTTCTTGGGGAAACTTATTTTGAAAAGTTGACACATACCTATTAATTTGCACATTGCTATCTTTACCATACTGGCTATAATTTGAAGTTTCACTTCTTTTATTATCTTTACAGAATGAGATGCCATTTGCATACAAAAGACATTACACTATTTTGTGCCATTATATGACTTGCATCCTGCATTTTTTAGCAGTTTACGCCTCTGCTGACTTTAGTCACCAGAGGTTGCAGCGGTTTCCCTTTCTGTCTTTCTGTCGCTCTGTTTCTGTTTCCCTCGAGCTTCTCCCCCTTTGCCTCTTTATTTTAGAGTTTTATAGGTGTCAGACGTAAATTGGTCCCTCACTACAAATGGATCTGTAGACAGATTTGAGAAACTTTTGAGAGTTAATGATCAAAGAGGGGGAAAATAGGTAATTGGTGAATGGAAAAAGTGCTCACTGTAGATTTATATTAAATTGTACTGTTGATTTGTAAAAAAAAAATGTGTACTGTAAATATATAGCACAAATAGAGGAATAGGAGAAGACTAGTGATGAGCGAGTATGCTTGTTACTCTAGTTTCTCTGAGCATGCTCGGTTGATCTCCAAGTATTTCAGCGTGCTCGGAGATTTAGTTTATGTTGACACAGCTGCATGATATGCGGCTGCTAGACAGCCTGAGTACATGTGGGGATTGCCTGCTTGTTAAGCAACCTCCACATGTATTCAAGCTGTCTAGCAGCCACAAATCTTGCAGCTGCATCAACATAAACTAAATCTCCCAGCACGCTGAAATACTTGGAGACCACCCGAGCATGCTCGGAGAAAATCGAGTAACGAGCATACTCGCTCATCACTAGAGAAGACCCAATATGTGATCTTAATCTTGCATTTATTGCTATTATTATCATTTCTCATGGACAAGCTGTGAGTTAGGGAAGTCAAAGAGTCCAGGGTCAAGAGCCAGGAGGGTACAGCATAAACAGAAGGAAGAAACAAAGGCGTAGTCATATCACAGTCCAGGATTAAAATTCCAAGGTCAGAGTGCATCAAGGATAATGGGGTAATACAAGTGGGTAGACAAAAAGCAAATCCAAGGACCGGCAAAGAAAAATCAGAATGTCTGAGTTCAGAGCACAGAGAAAACACACCAATAAGCTGAAAGCTATGACTGGCAGAGGTCTGGGACTGACAGCGTAACTAAATAGCTGAGTAATCAGTAAGGACATGGAACACCTGAAGGAAGTTTAGCAACACCCAGTCTCAGATTGGACAGCTGAGCTGTCTATCCAAATACCAACAGCTGAACACGCCCCTGCACTTCATTGGACTACTAAGCTGTCAATCATCAAACTGACAGCTCAGCACACCTCTGATTCCATAGGGCAGCAAAACTGTCCCTCACGGCATCCAAGACACACTGAGCAGAGGAATCGTGACACTATTATTTCATTAACCTGTTAACATGAAATGACATACATTTGTCTTAGGAGAAGTGATTAATATCAGATCTGAAGGGATGCGACAACTAGCAAACTTGCTGATCAGCTATTCCCAGTCAGTGTTGGCAGCAGCCAGATGTGATCGGATGCGAATCTGCACAACTGCATAGTAGGCGCGGTGGGTTCAAATATGAGCAGAAGTGCAGTACCTGTCTATGGCCACTTTGCAGTTAATGGAGCTGTGCTGTGCGGCTCAGCAACTGAACACATCTGTCTTCTAGTGGCACCGGGGACAGCTGATTGGCGAGGGTGCTGGTTGTCAGACCCACCCAGATTGATACTAATGACATATCCTAAGCATAGGCCATCATTATAAAAGTACTGGGAAAGCTTCTTAATTAGAAATCCATGAAGGATATATGTGTCACAGTGATGGCACAGTGCGCTGCTATACCTGCAATCACCGGCAGGAGATCTGATGTCATTTCTAGGATCAGTGTTTTCACCAATTTAGCAGTTGAAGATTAAATCTTCCTCCAGCCTTCTCCTGATTTGTGGTCCTCCACCATTTTCATTTTCAGAGTGCTCGGTAGCTGATTAGAAGAACCCATGGCTGCGGGTTTGTGGCACAAGGTTAGAGGAGTCTGGGTTTTTATAAAGCTGGGAAATTTGCACCACTTGGCCTTTCCTAGTGTACAAGCCATAACCCCAACAGGCTAATAAGGGTCGGAAACATTGGTCAAAGTTATCTGAGCACAGAAATCTCAATGGGTGCCCAAAGTTTTGCATTAGATCATTTGCCTTTCTGTAATTTTTTAAATGAAAAAAAGCCTATATATATATATATTTGACTTTTTTTGGCTACAAACTATTTATATATATATATATATATATATATATATATATATATATATATTGTTCGGTCAGTTGATCTATTTACTATATATTATTTTCTGACTTGAACGCCCTGCCCTTCTCCATGTTTTAATTACATCTCAACACAATTGGTTCTGAGCGTCCTATATAAGTAGGCTTTACCCTGTCATTAGCCATAAGCAAGTGTTCACATTAGGAATTCAGCTCAGATACCATAGGTAAGTGTTCACACCAGACAGTCAGTGTAGTTACCCATTCGATCTGAGATTACCTTGACGTTTTGGTGAATGGGCTCACAACGTTTGCAAATCTTGTGCTAAAAATCTCATGTGTTTGTTCATAAAGTTCATAAGCCAGTATGCTATTCATATTTCACATTTCCCTGTTTTTTAGCACATATAAGTTTGGCCATTGACTATTGTATATATATATATATATATATATATATATATACACTCACCGGCCACTTTATTAGGTACACCATGCTAGTAACGGGTTGGACCCCCTTTTGCCTTCAGAACTGCCTCAATTCTTCGTGGCATAGATTCAACAAGGTGCTGGAAGCATTCCTCAGAGATTTTGGTCCATATTGACATGATGGCATCACACAGTTGCCGCAGATTTGTCGGCTGCACATCCCAAAGATGCTCCATACAAGGCAGGATGGATCCATGCTTTCATGTTGTTTACGCCAAATTCTGACCCTACCATCCGAATGTCGCAGCAGAAATCGAGACTCATCAGACCAAGCAACGTTTTTCCAATCTTTTACTGTCCAATTTCGATGAGCTTGTACAAATTGTAGCCTCAGTTTCCTGTTCTTAGCTGAAAGGAGTGGTACCCGGTGTGGTCTTCTGCTGCTGTAGCCCATCTGCCTCAAAGTTCGATGCACTGTGCGTTCAGAGATGCTCTTAGGCCTACCTTGGTTGTAACGGGTGGCGATTTGAGTCACTGTTGCCTTTCTATCAGCTCGAACCAGTCTGCCCATTCTCCTCTGACCTCTGGCATCAACAAGGCATTTCCGCCCACAGAACTGCCGCTCACTGGATTTTTTTTCTTTTTCGGACCATTCTCTGTAAACCCTAGAGATGGTTGTGCGTGAAAATCCCAGTAGATCAGCAGTTTCTGAAATACTCAGACCAGCCCTTCTGGCACCAACAACCATGCCACGTTCAAAGGCACTCAAATCACCTTTCTTCCCCATACTGATGCTCGGTTTGAACTGCAGGAGATTGTCTTGACCATGTCTACATGCCTAAATGCACTGAGTTGCCGCCATGTGATTGGCTGATTAGAAATTAAGTGTTAACAAGAAGTTGGACAGGTGTACCTAATAAAGTGGCCAGTGAGTGTATATATATATATATATATATATATATATATGTATATATATACCTAAAATACAAGGACAATGTGTCAACTTTGACTTTAGCCCTTTTTGAGATTATTTCATCTTCAACTTGCTTACCTGTTCACAATAAGGCTACGGTCACACTAGCAGTATTTGGTCAGTATTTTACATCAGTATTTGTAAGCCAAAACCAGGAGTGGAGCAGAAACATATGCACCAGTTCTGTATTTATCACCCACTCCTGGTTTTGGCTTACAAATACTGATGTAAAATACTGACCAAATACTGCTAGTGTGGCGGCAGCCTAACAGTAATTTTGACCAGGGGTGCCCAAACTTTTACATGCCACTGCATATGCTGATGCTAGAGGCAGCATACAATATGTTTCCTGCCAGTGTGACAGTATAAAGTAATGCAGTGTAATACCTATGCTATAAAAGAATCACATGTTTAAGTAGTAACAGATAAATATTGTTAAAAAGTTTGGTTAAATAAAAAAATGTAAAAAAAAAATCTAGAATCTCAATTTTCCCAATTATAAATGGTTTAATCTCGAAAAATACAAATGTCTCCAAAACACTTATTTAGCATTGCAGTATCTATAGCAATCCATACTATAACTGCTGATACTATAAAACTATAAAACTATATTGTTATTTATTATGCATGCCGAATGGCTCAAAACAATGACATAACTGCTATTTTTGTTCATCTTGCATGACAAAAAAATGAAAGAAAGTGATCAAAAAGTTGTATGCCATATATCCAAAAATGGTACAAAAATACGTAGCGCTCATTATTAGTGATGAGCGAACGTGCTCGCCACTACTCGGTACTCGCCCCAGTATCACTATGCTCGGTGAGCACCGAGTATTTCTGGGATTATTTGGTGGGAGCTCGGGTCTCCACCCTGCAATTCTGGTGCTCTTTAGAGCGGCAATGACAATGCAGGGATTGGCTGCCATGCACTGTAATGCCGCAGCCATCTTTGTTGTGGTATTACAGTGATTGGCTGGGCCGCACAGCATCATCAGGTCTATAAGAGACCTGGCGCCACCCTGCTCACCGCATTCTGCTCCGGAGTAGGGAGAGCTGCTGCCGAGATAGGGTCAGATTCATAATTTTAATAGTGTGGGACTGCAACTGTTACATCCACAACTCCTGAGAAACCAACAGTCCTTTTTAAGGCTAATTCGTGGGTCCCGATATTGCAGCGCTAGGTAGGCAGGGCACAGCATATCTACATCAGTGCAAGGCCTGCAGGCACTGTATGTGAGTACATAGCTCCCACTGCATCCCTCCAAAGGCTCCATTACTGTCTGCTGCTGCTTATTTTATATATATATCTAGCTGCAGTTTCCTGTGGGTTTTTTTTTCTTCACCTGATACCTGCTCCTTTTATTCTAAAGCAATCCATAGCCCCCTTATTTTAACATTATTTGCTTGTTCATGCTGCCTACTACAGCCAGGTTATTGAAGTCTAAGAACGTGCAAATCTCCCATTTTTTTTGGTCCCAGACACCAGATGTGAGTGCGCCAAAAAATATATTTTTTTTTTCTGTGTCATAGCCAACTTCTTGACACAATTTAGTTGTGCCCAAAAAAATCAAGTCCACATTTAGATCAGTCTGTTATATGAGGCTGGCGGCTGGTGTATCTGTGGTGGAAAAATTGTAGCTTCGCAGGCATACGTATCATAGTTCTGTGTGCTAGCCTTGTTCTCCTTTTTTTTCCTTCAAAAATTCACCCCCCAAAAAATATATTTTATACAGTCTGTTATGTCAGGCTGAGGCCTGGTGTATCTGTGTTTGAAAAATCATAGCTTCACAGGTATAAGTTGCATAGTTCTGTCTGCTAGCCTTTTTCCACTTAAAAAAATTCTCCAAAACCCCCCCAAAAATGTATACAGGTTGTTATGTCAGGCTTTGGCCTGTTGTATCTGTGGTGGAAAAATTGTAGCTTCACAGGCATAAGTTGCATAGTTCTGTCTGCTAGCCTTGTTGCACTCATTTTACATTTTTTGCCAAATTTCACATACAAGAGAAAAAAAATGATACAGTCTGTTATCTGTGGCTGTTGCCTGGTGTATCTGTGGTGGAAAAATCGTAGTTTTGCAGGCATACGTATCATAGTTGTGTGCTAGCCTTGTTCTCTTTTTTGTTTTCAAAAATTCACCCCCAAAAAAATATTTTATACAGTCTGTTATGTCAGGCTGAGGCCTGTTGTATCTGTGGTGGAAAAATCGTAGCTTTGAAAGCAAACTGGTCAGATATAATTTTGTTCCAAATAAAAACATTTGTGTTGAGCTTTTGAAATAGTTCAGCAGTCCATTTAAAATGGGCAAGGCAAGGGAAAAAGGATGGGGAAGTGGACGTGATGCATGCATAGGACGAGGCCGTGGCCAAGCTGAAAATGGGCCACAACAAAGACCCACATCTTCTCGCTCGACCTTCCTGTCCCAGTTTTTAGGGGATCGCAACACACCACTATTGAAGCCAGAGCAGTGTGAAACGGTTGTTGGTTGGATAGCCAATAATGCTTCCAGTCACTTAGCTACCACCACCACCACCATGTCTTCCACACAGTCAAGTCTGAGTAGCTGTGAGTGTGGCCTGGATATTCCTCACCCTGATCCTCCTTCCTCCCACCATGCCAAGTGCCCTGAGACAACTGATCTAACACTTGGACACTCCGAAGAGCTGTTCAGTTTTCCCTTTCAAGACTGCAGACTCTCAGCCAGTCAACTTGAAGTGGGGCCAGATGAGATCGCATGTAGCGATGCCCAAAGCTTTAACCAGCCGCGGTCACACGAAGGCGATGAAGGGAAAGTGTCACAAGAGGTGGACGTTGATGAGGCACAATTGCCAGAAAGTCAAGATGAGGAGCAGGGTGCTGATGTGGAAGACGAGGAGGTGGATGACCTAGTGACTGACCCAACCTGGCAGGAGGACATGCAGAGTGAGGACAGCAGCACACATGGGGACTCCAACAGTCAGGAAGAAGCAGTGCTGTGACCACAGACAGAAGGTGTGCATCCGTTCCTCGTAACACCAACATGAGGGAAGTTGCCATTCCAACTGTTAGATCTTCCTGTCTGGTTATTTTTTAAAGACGATAACCCCAAACAGGCCATTTGCAGCACCTGCCATGCCCGCATTAGCAGAAGTAGCAAAACTACCAGCCTGACCACCACCAGCATGATCAGGCACATGGCAGCAAAGCACCCAACTTTGTGGGCCGAAACCCAGGCTCCAGGAACACTGTCTGCAGGTGACACCACTGCTTCTTCCACTGTTTTGCATAGAATCCAATCCCCAGTCCACCGTGCATGTGAAGATGCCTCTAGCCCTGCACCTGTTGTTGCCCACAGTCATGCAGCACCACCATCAAGCCCGTCCAGGTCCTTGTCCCAGCACATCCTTCAGTTGTCTATACCCCAGTCATTGGAACGCAAACGGAAATACCCAGCCAACGCCCCACGGGCCACAGTACTAAATTCTCACATTTCTCTTCTGCTTGTGCTCGAAATTTTGCCTTTTAGGCTGGTTGATCCCCAGTCGCTACTATTTCTCCTGGTGTGCTGTACTGGCATTACACCAGCATGTGTCCCACAAAATTACCCGTGCCTTCAACAATGCTGTTGCTGGAAAAGCCACCTAACCAAGGACACGTGGACAAGTGCTTGTGGGCACGGATGGTACATCTCACTGAAGGCACACTGTGTTAACATACTGGAAGCCGGGACCCAGTCGGACCTTGAGATGGAACACATCCTCGCCACGCCGAGAATTGTGGGCCCTACGTCAATCAGAGTTGCCCCTACAGTCTACAGCTCCTGCACCTCCTCCTCTTCAGCCTACATCTCTGAAATCAACACATCAGTCAGAAGCTGGAAGCACTGCAGCACTCCCTCAGCCTAGCGGCAACAGGCTGTGCTGAAGCTAATCTGCATAGGTGAAAAACCGCACAATGCAGAAGAGTTGTGGACAGTGCTGAAAGAGCAGTCAGATATTTGGTTAACACCGCTGAACCTACAGCCAGGCATGGTCATGTGTGACAATGGCTGGAACCTGGTGGCAGCTCTGAGGCAAGGTGATCTCACACACGTACCTTGCCTGGCCCATGTGCTTAACCTCATGGTTCAACATTTTCAGAACAGCTACCCGGAGCTGCCGGATCTGCTAGTGAAAGTATGCCGTCTGTCTGCCCATTTTAGAAAGTCAGCTACAGCTTCAGCCGCCCTTGCCGTGCTTCAGCAGTGTTTGCAGCGTACGGCTCACTGACTGGTGTGTGATGTCCCCACGTGTTGGAACTGTATGTTGCATATGTTTGAAATGATTTGTTAGCAGAAGAGGGCAGTTGTTGACTACCAACATTATTATTATTATTATTATTATTATTATTATTATTATTATTTATTATTATAGCGCCATTTATTCCATGGCACTTTACATGTGAGGAGGGGTATACATAATAAAAACAAGTACAATAATCTTGAACAATACAAGTCACAACTGGTACAGGAAGAGAGAGGACCCTGCCCACGAGGGCTCACAATCTACAAGGCCATCAATATTCAGTTCAGACTGCACAAATAATACCTCAGGAGTGGACATGGATGTCAGACATATGTACAGTCCTCCATAACTTTGAGGACTGTACCAAGACGGTGAGCGGTGATGATGCCATAATTAGCATCACCATCCCGCTTCTCAGCATTCTGAAAACCTCTCTGCTCACAATTAAAGAGGATGCATTGCAGGCAGAGCACGAGGACATGGAACAAGGAACAATACAAGGGGATTTCACTCAGCCCAGCCTCATGTCTTTCCAACGTGGAGTGGTAGGCAATGAGGAGGAGAAGGAGGAAGAACAGGAGCTTCTTTCATGTGCTATAGATGGTACTACAAGCACAGCTGTCATACTATCTGTTCAGCGGGGATTGTCTGAGGACAGGGAGGAGGAGGAGGTGGACAGCACGGTCAGTCGTCCTGTTGGTGAGGACACGGAATTCATGCCTGTTAGCAGTCTGGTACGCATGGCTGACTTTGTGTTGCGCTGTGTTTCAATTATAAAAATTTTTGGTGACACTCATTACTGGTTGGTGACACTTCTAGAGGCAGAGAGGTGTACTAAAATGTTGCAGTACCAGAGGGCACTTGTAGCAGAATTACTTAGAAAATTCACATGTGAGAACGCCGGCAGCAGATGTCAGAGTCCAAGTGAGAGAGACAGAAGTACAATCCAGCTCAGGCAGGGGAACAATGACAAAGTTCTTGGACAGTTTTCTCAGACCCTCCTATCGTGCTGGCACAGAGTCAAGGGGTCCTGTCACAAGAATTGCAATGTTTGGGAAGATGCTGAGGGAGTACCTTGCAGATCGTACAAACGTCCTATGTGATTCCTCTGTGCTTTTTAATTATTGGGTATCCAAGCTGGACACATGGCATGAACTGACTCTTTATGCCTTGGAGGTCCTGGCCCGCCCTTCTGCTAGCATTCTGTCATAGCGGGTTTTTAATGCCGCTGGTGGAATTATAACAGATAAGCGCATCCGCCTGTCAACTGAAAATGCTGACAGGCTGACTCTTATAAAAATGAACAAGGGCTGGATTGGGCAATATTTCTGTACACCACCAAGTGAAAACAACAGTGAAACCTGTAATACATTGTCTTTTTTGTGGAGGTGTATTATCATGCACCTCTCCCCAACCACACATGCCTACTGAGTGCGTGTGTGGTGTTATCCTCCTCCTTCTTCTCATTCTCATCATCCACAACCAGTACAACACCAGGGTGAACGTATTCCGTGATGCAAAAGTCACTAAATTTTTGTGCAAGAGTGTTTTCAGATGCCCGTTACTTATTAGAAACCAAAATAAACTCCACCAGGGGGAACTGTCATCAAAATGAGATGTACGTATATTTTATTCTTATATATTCCAGTTTTAATATCTCTGCACTGTCCTTTTATGACCCAGTGTATACCTCTGCAATATGAAAATATTGAAATACTATTATATATTTTTTTTATATCCCTGTCTCTGAGCTGTTGCTAGGGACAAACATATCTCGTTGGACACAATCTGGCATCATATATATGAACAGGTGTTTGCCTCTCCCTTTTGGCATTTACTTTCATCAGTGGATTCACATCCTTTTTTTTTTATTTCAGTATGAATTATCTTTATGTCTCCTCATTCTCTACCACTAGATAACCAAGCTTAACGTCTTATGTGCCTCTACAGGCAGTCCAATTTTTGGCAAGGGTGTCTATGATGCCTATAGTATATTTTTTAAAAATGTATTACCCTTGGGGAAATGTTTGTCAGCCCATGTACTGCGAGTATGGGTATTACAAGTCTAGGAAACACACTCCTTTACATTGGGCCTAGTTTTTAATGAGACTTTCAGCAATGTCTCCTCATTCTCCACCACTAGATCACCATTCACCACGCTTAACGTGTTCTGTGCTGCTATAGGCAGTCCAATATTTGGCAAAGGTGTCTATGATGCCCATAGTATATTTTAAAAAAATGTATCCCCCTTGGGGAAATGTTTCTCAGCCCATGCACTTTGTGTATGGTCGTTACAAGCCTAGTAGACCCACTCCTTATCATTGGGCCTAGTTTTTAATGAAGCCTTCCTCCACCTCTCATCATTTTCCACCACTAGATCACCAGGGTTCACATGTTCCGTGTTGCTACAGACAGTCAATTTTTTGGCAAGGGTGTCTGTGATCCCAATTAAATATTTTTTTTTATAAATATATCCCCCAAGGGGAAACATTTGTCAGCCCATACATTTAGTTTATGGGCATTACAAGTCTAGGAGACCCGCTCCTTTAAATTGGGCCTAGTTTTTAATGAGGCCTTCCTCCACCTCTCATCATTTTCAACCACTAGATCACCAGGGTTCACGTGTTCCGTGCTGCTACTGACAGTCATTTTTTTGGCAAGGGAGTCTGTGTTCCCTATTAAATAATTTTTTTAAATTTATCCCCATGGGGAAATGTTTGTCAGCCCATACACTTAGTGTATGGGCATTACGAGTCTAGGAGATCCACTCCTTAGTAATGGGACAGGTTTTTTTTATGGGGGATTGGGGTGCATGCAAATTTGGGTCAAGGTGGTCCTTGCATTCGATGCATAAGGAAACAGTATGGCAGGACCAACTGAAGAATTTGAAGTGGGTTTTCCTGTGGCCATCCAGTACCTGGGTTCAAAGGCTTATTGGGGTGCATATGACTTGGTAGCAGGGCAGGCCTTGCATTCAATGCAACATTTTTTCAGGAAGCCCTCCTGTACCTCTCATGAAAGGGGTATTGCAGTGCGTTGTAATTGTTGGCAGCCCAGTAACTCACTTCATAGGCAATAACAGCATAGGAGTCCTGCTGTTTAGTAATGGCCCTTTAAGAATATTAATGCCGCCTGATGCCCCTCTAAAAATAGGCTTTGTGACTTTAAGAGTCCCTCCTTCATAAATGAAACAAGATGTGTCTCCTTATGTGTCACACACCACATGGCCAGCTAGAGTTGTTAAATGTTACAATGACATTTCCCAGTGAATGCATTTGTAGTGGTTGAAAGCAATGTTAAAGTTGAAAAACTCATCAAAAACGCTGCGTGTGAACATAGCCCAAGTGGTGGAGGAACATTTTGGTCTGGGGTTAATTATTTTGCCTTATATACAAGTCATTACCCTGGAAAGCATGTACCTTAACATATTTCCCTGCAAAATTCATTTTGGTTTCCTTTTTGTATGTTTTTTTTCTGCACCTGTAAAAATGGCGTGAAACTCTGACAATATTGCTCACAGCTGTGACCTTTGAGTCAGAAATGCTTCCAGCGGCGATCCCCATGGGGTCCCTGTGTCATTTGAGAAGTTTCCATCATTTTCAGATGTAAAAAATACTGGGGTCTCCCATAGACTTACATTAGGCTCGTTGTTCTGGCCGAGTACCTGAGTATTCCAATTTGCTTGACCCGAGCAACGAGCACCCGAGCATTTTAGTGCTCACTCATCACTACTCATTATATATATATAAAAAAAACAAGCCTCACAGCTCTGTGAACATAAAAAATTAAAAAATCTATCAATATGATGACAAGAAACATATATGTGCCGATACATCAAAGTATTTACGCATTAAAACTGGTCTAAAACACTATGAAAAGCTGTAGAGCTCAGAAAAATGGGCAGAACTGGGGAAAAACTGGGGCAGGACAGGTGTGACAAGGCCCACCCAACAAATTCATGGAGAGCAGCAATGTTTCTTACACCAGAAATGTTACGTGAGTCTTTGACAGGAGTAACATTTCTGGCAAGGCGCATGGAGACACATGTCACGGGTAAGATACGCCAAATTCCTTAAGTGGCGTGCACGTCTTATTCCTGCACACCCTCCATTAAGAGTGCCATGCAGCACTCAAGTCTTCTTTGTGATCTGTATCCAGAAATGGTATACATGAAAACCATTTGTCCTGGAAGAAATAAGCCCCGTATACCTCTGTTTGCAAACAAGAAAAAAGTTATGTGTCCCTCAATGTGACAACCAAAAAGAAAATGGTTTTTTTTTGGTTTGTTTTATTTTAAAAAGGGATTTTGTCTGCAAAATAAGTAAAATCCTTAAAAATAATATGTTTGCTTTTGTCAATGTTTTACCGACCAAGAGGCTAAAGTTGGTGTGTCAATTATTTATGACATTTTTTGTACATGTAGATCGTAAGTTCCTAGTTACGTCGTAGTGATTATACGGGAACAGGAGCTGTGCCTGCATAATCATTGCCAGCAGCTAGGCTTAACTGGCAGCCGGACTCCTGCAGTAAAAGCAATGTCTCTAACAGTTTAACTCTCTAGAAGCCATCAACAATAGCAATTGTGTCTTTGAGAAGTTTGTGAGAGGGAGTTGACGTCCTCTTTCACCCCATCATGCTACCATAACCTATGGTGTGATGGTTGTTGTGGCACCCAGAGGAACAGAAATATAAACCAGCTCACCTGTGATGCATAAGCTGAGCTTCAGGAACACAGACCCACTGTATCAAGGCGTGTAACATAGTAACATAGGTATTATGGTTGAAGGAAGACTTTAAGTCCATCTAGTTCAACCCATAGCCTAACCTAAAATGCCCTAACATGTTGATCCAGAGGAAGGCAAAAAAAACAATGTGGCAAAGAGTAAGCTCCACATTGGAGAAAAAAATTCCTTCACGACTCCACATATGGCAATCAGACTAGTTCCCTGGGTCAACGCCCTATCGAGGAATCTAGTGTATATACCCTGTAACATTATACTTTTCAAGAAAGGCATCCAGTCCCCTCTTAAATTTAACCCCTTCCTGACATCGGACGTACTATCCTGTCGAGGTGGGGTGGGCCCCCATGACCACGGACGGGATAGTACATCCAGCGCGATCGGCGGCGCTCACTGGGGGAGCGCGGCCGATCGCGGCCGGGTGTCAGCTGCCTATCGCAGCTGACATCCGGCACTATGTGCCAGGAGCGGTCACGGACCGCTCCCGGCACATTAACCCCCGGCACACCGCGATCAAACATGTGCCGGCGGTGCAGGGAAGCATCGCGCAGGGAGGGGGCTCCCTGCGGGCTTCCCTGAGCCGATGTGATCGCGTTGCTGCGAGGGTCTTACCTCCCTCCCTGCCTGCTCCAGACCCGGATCCAAGATGGCCGCGGATCCGGATCCTGCAGGGAGGGAGGTGGCTTCACAGAAGCCTGCTCAGAGCAGGCACTGTGAAGCAGCCTGCACTTCTCTCAGATCGGTGATCTGTCAGAGTGCTATGCAAACTGGCAGATCACCGATCTGTATTGTCCCCCCCGGGGCAAAGTAAAAAAGTAAAAAAAAAAATTTCCAAATGTGTAAAAAAAAAATAAAATAAAATATTCCAAAATAATGAAAAAAATATATATATATTATTCCCATAAATACATATCTTTATCTAAATAATAAAAAAACAATAAAAGTACACATATTTAGTATCGCCACGTCCGTAACGACCCGACCTATAAAACTGGCCCACTAGTTAACCCCTTCAGTAAACACTGTAAGAAAAAAAAAAAAAAAACCGAGGCAAAAAACAACGCTTTATTATCATACCGACGAACAAAAAGTGGAATAACACGCGATCAAAAAGACAGATATAAATAACCATGGTACCGCTGAAAGCGTCATCTTGTCCCGCAAATAACGAGCCACCATACAGCATGATCAGCAAAAAAATAAAAAGTTATAGTCCTGAGAATAAAGCGATGCAAAAATAATTATTTTTTCTATAAAATAGTTTTTATCGTATAAAAGCGCCAAAACATAAAAAAATAATATAAATGAGGTATCGCTGTAATCGTACTGACCCTACGAATAAAACTGCTTTATCAATTTTACCAAACGCGGAACGGTATAAACGCCTCCACCAAAAGAAATTCATGAATAGCTGGTTTTTGGTCATTCTGCCTCACAAAAATCGGAATAAAAAGCGATCAAAAAATGTGACGTGCCCAAAAATGTTACCAATAAAAACGTCAACTCGTCCCGCAAAAAACAAGACCTCACATGACTCTGTGGACCAAAATATGGAAAATTTATAGCTCTCAAAATGTGGTAATGCAAAAAATATTTTTTGCAATAAAAAGCGTCTTTCAGTGTGTGACGGCTGCCAATCATAAAAATCCGCTAAAAAACTCGCTATAAAAGTAAATCAAACCCCCCATCATCACCCCCTTAGTTAGGGAAAAATAAAAAAAATGTATTTATTTCCATTTTCCCATTAGGGCTAGGGTTAGGGTTAGGGTTGGGGCTAGGGTTAGGGCTAGGGTTAGGGCTAGGTCTAGGGTTTGGGCTAGGGTTAGGGCTAGGGTTGGGGCTAGGGTTAGGGCTAGGGTTAGGGTTAGGGCTAAGGTTAGGGCTAGGTCTAGGGTTAGGGCTAGGGTTAGGGTTGGGGCTAGGGTTAGGGCTAGGGTTAGGGCAAGGGTTGGGGCTAGGGTTAAGGCTACAGTTAGGGTTGGGGCTAAAGTTAGGGTTAGGGTTGGGGCTAAAGTTACGGTTAGGGTTTAGATTACATTTACGGTTGGGAATAGGGTTGGGATTAGGGTTAGGGGTGTGTCAGGGTTAGAGGTGTGGTTAGGGTTACTGTTGGGATTAGGGTTAGGGGTGTGTTTGGATTAGGGTTTCAGTTATAATTGGGGGTTTTCCACTGTTTCGGCACATCAGGGGCTCTCCAAACGCGACATGGCGTCCGATCTCAATTCCAGCCAATTCTGCGTTGAAAAAGTAAAACAGTGCTCCTTCCCTTCCGAGCTCTCCCCTGTGCCCAAACAGGGGTTTACCCCAACATATGGGGTATCAGCGTACTCAGGACAAATAGGACAACAACCTTTGGGGTCCAATTTCTCCTGTTACCCCTGGGAAAATACAAAACTGGGGGCTAAAAAATAATTTTGGTGGGAAAAAATTTTTGTTTTATTTTTACGGCTCTGCATTATAAACTTCTGTGAAGCCCTTGGTGGGTCAAAGCGCTCAAAACACATCTAGATAAGTTCCTTAGGGGGTCTACTTTCCAAAATGGTGTCACTTGTGGGGGGTTTCAATGTTTAGGCACATCAGTGGCTCTCCAAATGCAACATGGCGTCCCATCTCAATTCCTGTCAATTTTGCATTGAAAAGTCAAACGGCGCTCCTTCCCTTCCGAGGTCTCCCATGCGCCCAAACAGTGGTTTACCCCCACATATGGGGTATCAGCGTACTCAGGACAAATTGTACAACAACTTTTGGGGTCCAATTTCTTCTCTTACCCTTGTGAAAATAAAAAATTGGGGGTGAAAAGATAATTTTTGTGAAAAAATATGATTTTTTATTTTTACGGTTCTGCATTATAAACTTCTGTGAAGCACTTGGTGGGTCAAAGTGCTCACCACACCTCTAGATAAGTTCCTTAGGGGGTCTACTTTCCAAAATGGTGTCACTTGTGGGGGGTTTCAATGTTTAGGCACATCAGGGGCTCCCCAAACGCAACATGGCGTCCCATCTCAATTCCAGTCAATTTTGCATTGAAAAGTCAAATGGCGCTCCTTCGCTTCCGAGCTCTGTCATGCGCCCAAACAGTGGTTTACCCCCACATATGGGGTATCGGCGTACTCAGGACAAATTGTACACCAACCTTTGGGGTCCATTTTCTCCTGTTACCCTTGGTAAAATAAAACAAATTGGAGCTGAAGTAAATTTTTTGTGAAAAAAAGTTAAATGTTCATTTTTATTTAAACATTCCAAAAATTCCTGTGAAGCACCAGAAGGGTTAATAAACTTCTTGAATATGGTTTTGAGCACCTTGAGGGGTGCAGTTTTTAGAATGGTGTCACACTTGGGTATTTTCTATCATATAGACCCCTCAAAATGACTTCAAATGAGATGTGGTCCCTAAAAAAAAATGGTGTTGTAAAAATGAGAAATTGCTGGTCAACTTTTAACCCTTATAACTCCCTAACAAAAAAAAATTTTGGTTCCAAAATTGTGCTGATGTAAAGTAGACATGTGGGAAATGTTACTTATTAAGTATTTTGTGTGACATATCTCTGTGATTTAATTGCATAAAAATTCAAAGTTGGAAAATTGCGAAATTTTCAAAATTTTCGCCAAATTTCCGTTTTTTTCACAAATAAACGCAAGTACTATCACAGAATTTTTACCACTATCATGAAGTACAATATGTCACGAGAAAACAATGTCAGAATCACTGGGATCCGTTGAAGCGTTCCAGAGTTATAACCTCATAAAGGGACAGTGGTCAGAATTGTAAAAATTGGCCCGGTCATTAACGTGCAAACCACCCTTGGGGGTGAAGGGGTTAAGTAATGAATCACTCATTACAACATCATATGGCAGAGTTCCATAGTCTCACTGCTCTTACAGTGAAGAATCCGCGTATGTTGTTATGCTTAAACCTTCTTTCCTCCAGACTTAGAGGATGCCCCCTTGTCCCTGTCTCAGGTCTATGATTAAAAAGGTCTTTGTACTGTCCCCTCATATATTTATACATTAAAATAAGATCACCCCTTAGCCTTTGTTTTTCCAAACTAAATAGCCCCAAGTGTAATAATCTATCTTGGTATTGCAGACCCCCCAGTCCTCTAATAACCTTGGTCACTCTTCTCTGCACCCACTCCAGTTCAGCTATGTCTTTCTTATACACCGGAGACCAGAACTGTACACAGTATTCTAAGTTTAGTCGAACTAGTGACTTGTATAGAGGTAAAATTATGTTCTCCTCATGAGCATCTATGCCTCTTTTAATGCATCCCATTATTTTATTTGCCTTTGTAGCAGCTGCCTGACAGTGGCCACTAAATGTGAGTTTGTCATCCACCCATACACACAGGTCTTTTTCATTGACGGTTTTGCCCAGAGTTTCAGAATTAAGCACATAGTTATACATCTTATTACTTCTACCCAAGTGCATGACCTTACATTTTTGCCCATTAAAGCTCATTTGCCATTTATAAGCCCAAGCTTTTAGTTTACATAAATCATCCTGTAATATAAAATTGTCCTCCCCTGTATTGATTACCCTGCAGAGTTTAGTGTCATCTGCAAATATTGAAATTCTACTCTGTATGCCCCTTACAAGGTCATTAATAAATATGTTAAAAAGAAGAGGGCCCAATACTGACCCCTGTGGTACCCCACTGTTAACCGCGACCCAGTCCGAGTGTTCTCCATTAATAACCACCCTTTGTTTCCTATCCCTGAGCCAGCTCTTAACCCACTTACACATATTTTCCCCCCTATCCCCATTATTCCCATTTTATGTATCAACCTTTTGTGTGGCACCGTATCAAAAGCTTTTGAAAAGTCCATATACACTACGTCCACTGGGTTCCCTTGGTCCAGTCTGGAACTTACCTCTTCATAGAAATTGATCAGATTTGTCTGGAACAGTCCCTAGTAAATCCATGTTGATATTGGGTCAAGCGGTTATTCCACTTCAGATAGTCCAGTATAGCATCCCTTAGAATGCCCTCCAGGATTTTACCCACAGTAGAGGTTAAGCTTGCTGGCCTATAATTACCGAGTTCAGTTTTTGTCCCCTTTTTGAATATTGGCACATTTGCTATACGCCAGTCCTGTGGTACATGAAACTTATTATTTTGTGATCACTATTCCCCAAGTGACCCCCAACCCTTATATTTGCTATGCGGTCTGGCCTGTTGGTTAATATTAGGTCTAGCAGTGCCCCCCTTCTTGTTCTGTCCTGAACCAGTTGTGAAAGGTAATTGTCTCTCATAGTTGTCAGACACCGATTACCTTTGCTGGAACTGCAGGTTTCTGTTCCCCAATCTATTTCAGGGTAGTTGAAGTCCCCCATAATAATGACTTCTCCTTGAGTCGTAGCATCATCTATTCACTTTATGAGGATATTCTCTGTTGCTTCCATTATTTTTGGAGACTTATAACAAACCCCTATCAGTAATTTATTATTTTTTCCCCCTTCCCTTATCTCCACCCTCAGGGACTCTACATTTTTATTAGATTCACCTATATTATCCTGCAGAATGGGTTTTAAGGATAATTTTACATATAGACACACCCCTCGCCCTCGCTTATCCGTTTGGTCATTCCTGAACAGACTATAACCTTGGAAGTTAACAGCCCAGTCACGGTTCTCATCCAGCCATGTCTCAGATATCCCCACCATGTCATAATTATGCTCCAACAACATTAAGTCTAATTCCTCCATTTTGTTGGCAAGGCTTCTGGCATTAGTATACATGCACTTGATGTTCCTATCTGTACCTCTATTCTTTCTTAAATTATTAATTGTTCTAACCCCCCCATGCCACCGCCACCCCCAACTTCCTTATTTGTGCCCAGGTCTCTATCTGCACTATCTTCCCCTCCTATTCCCCAGTTTAAACACTCCCCCAACCTTCTAGCCATTTTCTCCCCCAGCACAGCTGCACCTTCCCCATTGAGGTGCAGCCCGTCCCTAGCGTAGAGCCTGTAGCTAAATAAGTAGTCGGCCCAGTTCTGCAAGAACCCAAACCCCTCCTTCCTACACCAATTCTTGAGCCACTTATTAACCTCCCTAATCTCCCGTTGCCTCTCTGGCGTGGCACGTGGTACAGGCAGTATTTAGGAAAATACCACGTTGGAGGTGCTTGCTTTCAGCTTGCAGCCTAATTCCCTGAAATCGTTTTTAAGGACCTTCCACTTACCTCTAACGTTGTCATTTGTGCCAATGTGCACCATGACCGCTGGGTCCTCACCAGCCCCTCCCAGTAATCTGTCCACCCGATCAGGGATGTGTCAGACTCGAGCACCATGTAGGCAGCACACCGTTCGGCGATCCCAGTCTTTGTGACAGGTTGCCCTATCTGTTCCCCTAATAATTGAGTCCCCCACTACCAGCACCTGTCTGGCCTGCCCTGCTCTCCTATTTCCCTCCTTACTGGAGCAGTCACTCCTCGGGCTTTCAGAGGACATGCCTGGCTGCAGCAGTGCTACCCATGTACTGGCACCCCCTCTCATCTGCCAACTTAGCAAACTTATTGGGGTGCGCCAGATCAGGACTAGCCTCCCTGGCACTCTTCCCTCTACCCGGCCTTCTGTCACCCAGCTTGCTACTCCACTGTCCTGCAGCTCCATCCTACCATCCCCCGCCTCATCTATCCCATTGAGCGTCTGCTCAGTGAGCAGAAGACTCCTCTCCATATTGTCAATGGATCTCAGTGTTGCCAGCTGCACATTTAGATTCAGAATCTGGGCTTCCAAATGCACAACGTGCTCACATCTCACACAGCAGTATGCACCCTCGACCGGCTGCTCAAGGATTGCATACATGTGGCAAGATGTACACTGGATGGTGTAGAATCCAAAAGAAGAAAATGTCCTGCTTCAACGAATCCGTGAAAAAAAGGTTTCTTTATTCACAAGCTTGTAAAATAGAGGATACAAACTTCAGCACAAACCATATGGTTAAGGGAGCTTAGTCTTCAGAAACGCGTTGAGATTCACACCCATATGGTTTGTGCTGAAGTTTGTATCCTCTATGTTACAAGTTTGTGAGCAAAGAAACCTTTTTTTCATGGATTCGGTGAAGCTGGACATTTTCTTCTTTTGGACCCGGAGGAACAATGACAGATCTAATACTCTGTAATACATAATTATTGCAGGGTATCAGACTGTAAAATGCTCACATCCTATACAGGGACAAAGTAAAAAAGCAAAAGCCAGTTAACAAAAATATGTAAATATATAAAAATACAACACATATTTGGTAAAATCGAATCCAGAATGGCTCGATCGATAATACACTATTTTTCACCTACAGTGAACAACATAGTAAAATTAGGGTAAAATCACAGATTTTTCAACATTGCGCCGCATAAAAAGTGCTGCAAAATGCAATCAAACGGTCATCTGTAACTAAAAATGGAATCACAGGCAAAAAATGATTTCATCTCACAAAATCTAGCTGCCACTGACCTCTGTCAGCAGAAAAAAAAATCTATAAACCTCAGAATAAAGCAAGGAATAAACATTTTTTTCCACAAAATAGTTTTTAGTGTGCAAAAGTACAATACATAAACAAGAATATAAATGTGATATCGCTGTAATCATACTGCCCCGAAAGAATAAAGCTGCTATATTACTTTTACCACTTGCAGATCAGTGTATTAAAAATAAATTAAATAATACAGAATTGCTATTTTTTATTCACTCTGCCTGTCAAAAATCACAACAGAAAGTGACAAAAAAAATGCTATGCAACTCCAAATGATACCAATAAAAACACCAAATCATATCACAAGAAATAAGCCCTCATACAGCTCTGTCAGCAGAAAACTAGAAACAAATATATAGATCTCAAAATACAGTATGGCATGCCAATTTTTTTTTTCTAAAAAAGAAATGATATGTGAAAGTAGCAAAGCATAAAAAAATATAAATCTGATATTGCTGTATCTTTTAGATACAGGAAGAATATATATATATTTGTACTGTGCTAGGCAGTAAAAAGAAAAATATTAAAATGTGAGAGTTCTCAGTGGTTGATACCTTTTAATGGCTAAATGAAAAGATGGTAACAAATTGCAAGCTTTTGTGAGACTACTCAGGTCAGGAAAGCTTGCTATTTGTTACCATCTTTTCAGTTAGCCATTAAAAGGTATCAACTACTGAGGACTCTCAAATTTTAATATTTTTCCTATCCATTTAGGTACACAGAGTATGGGCAATACCTTTGTGCAATTATAACGTGAATTAATTATCCCCCTCTACTCCTCCTTGGTCAGGCCTCATCTGGAATACTGTGTCCAGTTCTGGGCTCCACATTTTAAAAAAGACATTAAAAACTGGAGCAAGTTCAGAGAAGAGCGACCAGAATGGTGAGCGGACTGCAAAGTATGTCCTACGAGGAACGGTTAAAGGATCTGGGAATGTTTAGCTGCAAAAAAGAAGAGGAGACTTAATAGCTGTCTACAATTATCTGAAGGGCAGTCACAGTGCAGAGGGATCATCATTATTCTCGTTTGCACATGGAAATACAAGAAGCAATGGAATGAAACTGAAAGGTAGAAGATACAGATTAGGTATTAGAAAAATCTTTTTGACAGTGAGGGTAATGGAACAGGCTGCCACGAGAGGTGGTGAGTTCTTCTTCAATGAACTTCAAACAGAGGCCAAATAGACATCTGTCTGAGATGGTTTAGTGAATCCTGCATTCAGCAGGGGGTTGGACACGACGACCCTGGAGGTCCCTTCCAACTCTACCATTCTAGGATTCTATGATTCTATGACAGCAAAATGGGCCCGGCCAAAACAGAGACAAAAATGGAGTCCTGAGACTCCGTCTACCTCATTATACTTACTGGTTCTATCAGACTCGTGTATATTGCAGACCCAGATGGAAATCTTGATAGAAGCACTCAGCGTAGAGCACAGGATAAATGTGAACCGAGACTGAAAAGCGATTCAAAGTTTTATGTACTCCAAAATGGTACCAATAAAAGTTTCAACTCAAACCACAAAAAGCAAGTCCCAACTCAGGTCCATCAACTGTTGGAAATATGGGGAGTTTTACTGGTAGAACAAAGACTCTGGAAAAGCCACATGGCTCTGCCTAAGAAAAAATCAAGTGAAACCTTAGCTTCTAAATCCAAATGTCCCCTTCTCTATTGACTCCCATAGTGTGCCTAAACTGCATCCACATTTTTTTGGCATTTCTATGGTGGAGAGCCCCCTAAACAATTTACAGTGTGCGTGTCTCCAGAAGGACAAGATGGCCACAATGCTACAATGGCACATTGGGTGCTACAGTGGAATATTTGAAATTCATTGTGGTGTGTAGTTTGTAAAATGGAGTTACGTTTGGTGGGTACTGCTATTCTCGTACCTACGGGACTCGCCCAATGTGATACAGTACCCGGAAAGCATTCTAGAAAACTCTGCCCTCCAAAATGTTGCCCCTTCTCTACTGAGCATTTCAGTTTTCTCGATTAGTAGATTCTGACCACATTTCCGGATTCACATACTCAGCAGATATGGCCTTACATAGATTGGAGCCTGTCAACCTCTGTAAAAATTAATCTACACCACTAGATGAGTTCCTTAAGGAGTTCAATTTTCCAAATAGGGTGAATTCTGGAGATTTCTGCTGTTTTGACATGTAAGCGCTCTTCAAATGTGACATAGCCGAAATTCTGCTTCAAAAGTAAAAAAGCTCTTTTTCTGTCCTGAGCCCTGCAGTGTCCCTAAGCAACAGTTCCTGACCACATATACTCAGGAGAAATTATACAAAAAAATCTGTGGAATCCATTTTACCCTGTTACTTTTTAAAAATGAAATATGTATTTTCCTCACTTATATAGCACCATTAATTCCACAGCACTTTACAGACCTCATCATTGCTATCCCCATTGGGGCTCACAATCTAAATTCCCTATCAGTCAGTGTGGGAGGAACCCGGAGAAACCCACGCAAACACGGGGAGAACATTCAAAATCCTTGCAGATGTGGTTCTTGGAGGAATTTGAACTTAGGACCCCCGCGATGCAATGCTAACCACTGTGCCACCGAGACATTGAGACAAAACAAACATTTTAGTGGAAAAAAATGTTTTCAGTTTCCACAGCCCATTGTTATAAAATTTTGTGAAACACCTGTAGCTCCAAAATACTCACCACACCCCTAGAGGAATATTTTAAGAAGGGTAGTTTCCAAACGCTGGCCACTTGTTTGGGGTTTCTGCTGTTGACATCTCTGGGGCTCTGCTAATTGTTACATGATATCTGTAATATGATCAAGTTAAATTTGTGTTCCAAAAGTCAAAAAGGGCTTTTTCCCTCCCATGCGTGGGCTCAAACAGTAGTTACCAACCAAATATGGGATATTGGTATGCTCAGGAAAAATTGCACAACACATTGGAGGACTTTCCCCTTGTGAAAATGAAAAAATTGGGGCTAAAACATAATTTTAGTAAATACAATGTAATCTTTAATTTTTTTACTTGCATTTTGCATTAAATCCTGTGAGGCTCCTAAATAGTTAAGCTTCATTCATTATTTTCTGATACCTTGAAGAATGCTGTTTTAATATTTAGCATTGTTTGGGGGTAGGGTTGAGCGACTTTCATTTTTTTAAGATCGAGTAGGGTTTTGGGAAACCCGATTTTGTCCAGAGTCGAGTCGAGTGCAGTCGGCCGATTATCGCTAAAAGTCGGGGATCGACCGAAACACGAAACCCAATGCAAGTCAATGGGGAAGCATAGTCGGCAGTGAGTGGAGGCCAGGAAAACACCTACAGTGCCCATTTTAATGCCAAAAACATCCATTCTTGTTTCTGAAGCTTGCCAATCTTAATTAACTGTATAATAATAGTTGGGCATAGGGAATTGGGGGAAAGTTGTGGGGGGAGTAGGGCTGGCTCAAGTTTTTCGTGGGCCCAGGAAATGCGGACTACGTCACGGCGGTGTTGCAGGGAAAGGTAAGTATTTAAAAGTTGCAAGTGCTGTGATCCTGAGCAAGCAGGGGGGGGGCCCACTCGTTCGCATTGCCACTGGCACAGGGCCCCTCAAAGTACGGCGGTGTGTTTGCATGGCGGGGGCGCCTCCCACCAGCAGCGACACTTTTGCGTACTCTGAGGGGCCCTGTGCCAGTGACGTCGCCAACGAGTATGCCCCCCCACCTGATGAAGGAACCTGCACTTTCATCTGCACCTTCCTCTTTGTCCCTGTGTAAGGTGGTATAACATGCGGGAAGGGGAACCTTACTTTCAGCAGGGACAGATTCTGGCTGTGTAGAGTACAAGGGGAATGTAGTGGTCTAGGTCAATGTACCAGCAGACTCATTTAGCAGTGGCTGGGCAATGGGCAGGATGAGGAGGAAACAGATATAGGGCCAAAGAATAAAGTAGGCTACATGCAGTTCAAAATTGGTAACAGGACTAAACAGGCGGCATTGCTTTGTTCAGTGGAGTAGCAAACCCAAGAGCAGCAGACACTGTTTCAAGGGCCTAACCACACTAGTAGGCCAAATGCAGTTTAATATCTGATAGTATAGGGCGAAAGCCAGAATGTGGAAGCTCAGCTTTGTTCAGTTGAGGACAACACCAGGGAGGGGCAGACACCTTTAGTAGGCCGGAAAAGCCTATTGCATTTTTTAAAATGGTAATTTGGAGCAGAAGGTTGAAGCTCAGCTTTATTTAGTTGAGGGCAACACCAGGGAGGGGCAGAAGCCGTTAGTAGGCCCTAACCACCATTTTTTTTTTAAAACCACTTAATGAGAGCCGGAAGGTTGAAGCTCAGCTTTATTTAGTTGAGGGCAACACCAGGGAGGGGCAGAAGCCGTTAGTAGGCCCTAACCACCATTTTTTTTTTAAAACCACTTAATGAGAGCCGGAAGGTTGAAGCTCAGCTTTATTTAGTTGAGGACAACACCAGGGAGGGGCAGAAGCCGTTAGTAGGCCCTAACCACCATTTTTTTTTTTAAAACCACATAATGAGAGCCGGAAGGTTGAAGCTCAGCTTTATTTAGTTGAGGACAACACCAGGGAGGGGCAGAAGCCGTTAGTAGGCCCTAACCACCATTTTTTTTTTTAAAACCACATAATGAGAGCCGGAAGGTTGAAGCTCAGCTTTATTTAGTTGAGGACAACACCAGGGAGGGGCAGAAGCCGTTAGTAGGCCCTAACCACCATTTTTTTTTTAAAACCACTTAATGAGAGCCGGAAGGTTGAAGCTCAGCTTTATTTAGTTGAGGACAACACCAGGGAGGGGCAGAAGCCGTTAGTAGGCCCTAACCACCATTTTTTTTTTAAAACCACTTAATGAGAGCCGGAAGGTTGAAGCTCAGCTTTATTTAGTTGAGGACAACACCAGGGAGGGGCAGAAGCCGTTAGTAGGCCCTAACCACCATTTTTTTTTTAAAACCACTTAATGAGAGCCGGAAGGTTGAAGCTCAGCTTTATTTAGTTGAGGACAACACCAGGGAGGGGCAGAAGCCGTTAGTAGGCCCTAACCACCATTTTTTTTTTTAAAACCACATAATGAGAGCCGGAAGGTTGAAGCTCAGCTTTATTTAGTTGAGGACAACACCAGGGAGGGGCAGAAGCCGTTAGTAGGCCCTAACCACCATTTTTTTTTTAAAACCACTTAATGAGAGCCGGAAGGTTGAAGCTCAGCTTTATTTAGTTGAGGACAACACCAGGGAGGGGCAGAAGCCGTTAGTAGGCCCTAACCACCATTTTTTTTTTAAAACCACTTAATGAGAGCCGGAAGGTTGAAGCTCAGCTTTATTTAGTTGAGGACAACACCAGGGAGGGGCAGAAGCCGTTAGTAGGCCCTAACCACCATTTTTTTTTTTAAAACCACATAATGAGAGCCGGAAGGTTGAAGCTCAGCTTTATTTAGTTGAGGACAACACCAGGGAGGGGCAGAAGCCGTTAGTAGGCCCTAACCACCATTTTTTTTTTTAAAACCACATAATGAGAGCCGGAAGGTTGAAGCTCAGCTTTATTTAGTTGAGGACAACACCAGGGAGGGGCACACAGACAGACACCTTTTGTAGGCCTGAAAAGCCTATTGCATTTTTCAAAATGGTAATTTGGAGCAGAAGGTTGAAGCTCAGCTTTATTTAGTTGAGGGCAACACCAGGGAGGGGCAGAAGCCGTTAGTAGGCCCTAACCACCATTTTTTTTTTTTAAAACCACTTAATGAGAGCCGGAAGGTTGAAGCTCAGCTTTATTTAGTTGAGGACAACACCAGGGAGGGGCACACAGACAGACACCTTTAGTAGGCCTGAAAAGCCTATTGCATTTTTCAAAATGGTAATTTGGAGCAGAAGGTTGAAGCTCAGCTTTATTTAGTTGAGGGCAACACCAGGGAGGGGCAGAAGCCGTTAGTAGGCCCTAACCAAAGTTGAAGGCCAAATGCAGTTTAATTTCTGATACTATAGGCCGAAAGCCAGAAGGTGGAAGTTCCGATTTAGACAGTGGAGGACAATTTGAATTAGGGACTGCAGACAGACTTAGTAGGCTGTCCCCTGTGGACCATGCATCCACCACATTAACCCATTGCGCCGTAATGGACACGTAATCTTCCGTGGCCATGCCTACAGGTCCATGCGTCTGTTGTCAGGTGCACCTTTGTACTCACAGATTGCCAGAGTGCATGGACAATGCGGTCTTCTACATGCTGGTGGAGGGTTGGGATGGCTTTTCTCGCAAAAGAAGTGTCGACTGGTTAGCTTGTAGCGTGGTACAGCGTAGTCCATCATGGCCTTATTAATAGTAAATAAAATATATAACTAGGCTCTATGAACTTTTAAATAGGTTCCAGGGGTACACGGGCAGCATTGGTGTGGTCAGTGGAGGAGTATTGCAAGTAGGGGCTGCAGACAGGCTATCAAAGGCCTAAAATAACAAACAGTAGGCAGTCATGGCAGTTTTACATCGGTTACATGGATACACAGGCAGGCACTCCAGGCAGCATTGTGGTCAGTGGAGGAGTATTGCAAGTAGGGGCCGCAGACAGGCTATCAAAGGCCTAAAATAACAAACAATAGGCTCATGGCAGTTTTACAGCGGTTACATGGATACACGGGCAGGCAGCTTGGTGGTGGTGAGTGGAGGAGTATTTAAAGTAGGGACCGCAGACAGGCTATCAAAGGCCTAACATAACAAACAATAGGCTCATGGCAGTTTCACAGCGGTTACATGGATACACGGGCAGGCAGCTTGGTGGTCAGTGGAGGAGTATTTAAAGTAGGGACCGCAGACAGGCTATCAAAGGCCTAAAATAACAAACAATAGGCTCATGGCAGTTTCACAGCGGTTACATGGATACACGGGCAGGCAGCTTGGTGGTGGTGAGTGGAGGAGTATTTAAAGTAGGGACCGCAGACAGGCTTCAAAGGCCTAACATAAGAAAATGGGCTGGCTGTAGGCACTTTATAATTGGTTCCAGGGGTACACGGGCAGCAGTGGTCTGGTCAGTGGAGGAGTATTTAAAGTAGGGACCGCAGACAGGCTTCAAAGGCCTAACATAAGAAAATGGGCTGGCTGTAGGCACTTTATAATTGGTTCCAGGGGTACACGGGCAGCAGTGGTCTGGTCAGTGGAGGAGTATTTAAAGTAGGGACCGCAGACAGGCTATCAAAGGCCTAACATAACAAACAATAGGCTCATGGCAGTTTCACAGCGGTTACATGGATACACGGGCAGGCAGCTTGGTGGTCAGTGGAGGAGTATTTAAAGTAGGGACCGCAGACAGGCTATCAAAGGCCTAAAATAACAAACAATAGGCTCATGGCAGTTTTACAGCGGTTACATGGATACACAGGCAGCTTGGTGGTGAGTGGAGGAGTAGTGCAAGGAGTGTCTGTCCCAGTACTCCCAAAATATAAATAGATGTTAATGTCTCGCAAAACAACCAAAACAAAAAAAAAAGGTGGCATACTTAGGTACAGGGGTGGGCTCATCTACTGAGTTTCTGACATAGTAATTTGGCAGTAACTATTTAATGGTGCCAATATAGGACACAGACACAGACTACTTTAAGTTGCATCATAGATGTCTACAAATTTGTATTGTCAGTGCCAGACATTGAATGATGTCAGCGAATAGACTAAAGATTGGTGGAGCTGTGCGACATAATTTTGCACGTGGTAGAGCACATTTTGAGCTGGGGTAGGGGGGAACTCTCTTGAGGCCGGCGGGACCGCCCCAGGGCCCCTCATGTTACAACGGTGTGTCTGACGTTGGGTGCGCACCACCACCGCCAGAGACACTACATTGTACTATGAGGGACCCAGTAGCAATGCCGTCAACCAAAAGCAAGCACACCCACCTCTTCAGACAAACAGCAGTCTCACGGGTGCTTGCGCCAAGTCGCGATACCACGGCCCCGTGTGGGGAGTTTTGCCATTTAGGGAGGTGTAAACATGTCGTATGCTGTACAATCAGCTGCAGCAAATTAGACATTAGAAAAGTAATTCACAGGCAAGAGCTTTTCATAGGAAAGCTAGGTGTCGGCCGGGCAAGGTGGGGCAAAAGATTTCGAAATCCAGTTGTGGTTCATTTTAATGAATGTTAGATCGTCAACATTTTGGGTAGCCAGACGAGTCCTTTTTTCGGTTAATATTGAACCTGCAGCACTGAATACTCTTTCTGATAGGACACTTGCTGCCGGGCAAGCAAGCTCCTGCAATGCATATTCTGCCAATTCTGGCCAGGTGTCTAATTTGGAGGCCCAGTAATCAAATGGGAATGACGGTTGAGGGAGAACATCGATAAGGGATGAAAAATAGTTAGTAACCATACTGGACAAATGTTGTCTCCTGTCACTTTCAATTGATGCAGCAGTACCTGTCCTGTCTGCGGTCATAGCAAAATCACTCCACAACCTGGTCAGAAAACCCCTCTGTCCAACGCCACTTCTGATGTGTGCACCCCTAACACTCCTAGTCTGCTGCCCCCTGGAGCTCGTGTGAGAACGATCACGTGCGCTGTGTGCTGGGAATGCCTGAAGCAAACGGTCAACAAGAGTTGATTGTTTGGTTGCTAATATTAGTTCCAAGTTCTCATGTGGCATAATATTTTGCAATTTGCCTTTATAGCGTGGATCAAGGAGGCAGGCCAACCAGTAATCGTCATCGTTCATCATTTTCGTAATGCGTGTGTCCCTTTGTAGGATACGTAAGGCATAATCCGCCATGTGGGCCAAAGTTCCACTTGTCAAATCTCCGGTTGTGATTGGTTGAGGGGCAGTTGCAGGCAAATCTACGTCACTTGTGTCCCTCAAAAAACCAGAACCCGGCCGTGACACGCAACCAATTTCCTGTGCCCCCGTGAAAGTTTCCGCATTAAAAATATACTCATCCCCATCATCCTCCTCATCCTCCACCTCCTCTTCGCCCGCTACCTCGTCCTGTACACTGCCCTGACCAGACAATGGCTGACTGTCATCAAGGCTTCCCTCTTCCTCTGGTGCAGACGCCTGCTCCTTTATGTGCGTCAAACTTTGCATCAGCAGACGCATTAGGGGGATGCTCATGCTTATTACGGCGTTGTCTGCACTAACCAGCCGTGTGCATTCCTCAAAACACTGAAGGACTTGACACATGTCTTGTATCTTCGACCACTGCACACCTGACAACTCCATGTCTGCCATCCTACTGCCTGCCCGTGTATCCTCCCACAAATAAATAACAGCACGCCTCTGTTCGCACAGTCTCTGAAGCATGTGCAGTGTTGAGTTCCACCTTGTTGCAACGTCTATGATTAGGCGATGCTGGGGAAGGTTCAAAGACCGCTGATAGGTCTGCATACGGCTGGCGTGTACAGGCGAACGTCGGATATGTGAGCAAAGTGCACGCACTTTGAGGAGCAGGTCGGAGAACCCAGGATAAGTTTTCAATAAGCACTGCACCACCAGGTTTAAGGTGTGAGCCAGGCAAGGAATGTGTTTCAGTTGGGAAAGGGAGATGGCAGCCATGAAATTCCTTCCGTTATCACTCACTACCTTGCCTGCCTCAAGATCTACTGTGCCCAGCCACGACTGCGTTTCTTGTTGCAAGAACTCGGACAGAACTTCCGCGGTGTGTCTGTTGTCGCCCAAACACTTCATAGCCAATACAGCCTGCTGACGCTTGGCAGTAGCTGGCCCATAATGGGACAACTGGTGTGCAACAGTGTCATCTGCCGATGGAGTGGTTGGCCGACTGCGTTCTGTGGAAGAGCTGTAGCTTCTGCAGGAGGACGAGGAGGAGGAGGAGGGGGTGCGAACGCCTACAGCCAACTGTTTCCTAGACCGTGGGCTAGGCACAACTGTCCCTAAATTGATGTCGCCTGTGGACCCTGCATCCACCACATTCACCCAGTGTGCCGTGATGGACACATAACGTCCCTGGCCATGCCTACTGGTCCATGCATCTGTAGTCAGGTGCACCTTTGTACTCACAGATTGCCTGAGTGCATGGACGATGCGCTGTTTAACATGCTGGTGCAGGGCTGGGATGGCTTTTCTGGAAAAAAAGTGTCGACTGGGTAGCTCGTATCGTGGTTCAGCGTACTCCATCAGGGCTTTGAAAGCTTCGCTTTCAACTAACCGGTAGGGCATCATCTCTAACGAGATTAGTCTAGCTATGTGGGCGTTAAAACCCTGTGTACGCGGATGCGAGGATAAGTACTTCCTTTTTCTAACCAGAGTCTCATGTAGGGTGAGCTGGACTGGAGAGCTGTAGATCGTGGAACTTTCGGGTGTGCCGGTGTACATGGCAGACTGAGAGACGGTTGGAGACGGTATTGTTTCCGCCGGTGCCCTAGATGCAATATTTCCTCCTACAAAACTGGTGATTCCCTGACCCTGACTGCTTTTGGCTGGCAAAGAAACCTGCACAGATACTGCCGGTGGTGCGGAAAATGGTGGCCTTACAGTGACGGAAGGGATGTTGCGTTGCTGACTAGCTTCATTGGCCGAGGGTGCTACAACCTTGAGGGACGTTTGGTAGTTAGTCCAGGCTTGAAAATGCATGGTGGTTAAGTGTCTATGCATGCAACTAGTATTTAGACTTTTCAGATTCTGACCTCTGCTTAAGCTAGTTGAACATTTTTGACAGATGACTTTGCGCTGATCAGTTGGATGTTGTTTAAAAAAATGCCAGACTGCACTCTTCCTAGACTCGGATCCCTTTTCAGGGATTGCAGACTGAGCTTTAACCGGATGGCAACGCTGTGCTCCAACAGGTTTTGGCTTTGACACGCGTTTTGGTCCAGATACGGGCCCGGCAGATGGAACCTGTTGCGATGTTGATGCCTGCTGCGGCCCCTCCTCCACCTCCGCTTCTGAACTACTGCCGCCTGCACCCTGTTCCCCCAATGGCTGCCAATCGGGGTCAATAACTGGGTCATCTATTACCTCCTCTTCGAGCTCGTGTGCAACTTCGTCTGTGTCACTGTGTCGGTCGGTGGTATAGCGTTCGTGGCGGGGCAACATAGTCTCATCAGGGTCTGATTGTGGATCTGTACCCTGAGAGGGCAATGTGGTGGTCTGAGTCAAAGGAGCAGCATAGTACTCTGGCTGTGGCTGTGCATCAGTGCACTCCATGTCAGAATATACTTGTAATGGGCATGGCCTGTTAAATGTTTCACTTTCTAAGCCAGGGACGGTATGTGTAAAGAGCTCCATGGAGTGACCCGTTGTGTCGCCTGCTGCATCCTTCTCTCTTGTTGTAGTTTTTGCTGAGGAGGACAAGGAAGCGACTTGTCCCTGACCGTGAACATCCACAAGCGACGCGCTGCTTTTACATTTACCAGTTTCGGAAGAGGAGGCAAAAGAGCTAGAGGCTGAGTCTGCAATGTAAGCCAAAACTTGCTGTTGCTGCTCCGCCTTTAAAAGCGGTTTTCCTACTCCCAGAAAAGAGAGCGTTCGAGGCCTTGTGTAGCCTGACGACGAAACTGGCTCCACAGCTCCAGACTTAGGTGGAATATTTTTATCCCCACGACCACCTGATGCTCCACTACCACTACCATCATTACCAGCTGACAATGAACGCCCACGACGACCTCTTGCACCAGACTTCCTCATTGTTTTAAAATCTTAACCAAAGTAACTTTATTTGTTGCTGTCAAACAACTTACACGGTGAGCTATAACTTCAGTATGATTTCAATATCCCTTAACAGGTTGGTGAGACCACAAGGAAAATCAGGCACAATGTTACACACTCTGTTTTCTGTGGCACAAAATCACAGAGATGACACACACGCAGGACTGTCACTCAAGCACTAATGTCAATATTAATCTCCCACCTAATTTATTTATTTTTTTTTCTCAGGGAGACTTTAGAAACCAAATAATATTAAAAAAAAAAAAAAAAAAAGGCTTTCTATGGCCCACAATTAGAGAGAGAGAGGTGGCACAACCAGGAGTCAAGACTGGCGCACAAGCTGAAAGGGCAATATTACTCTCCCACTGTTTTTTATGTTTTTTTTGTTTTTTTCAGGGAGACTTTAGAAACCAAATAATATTAAAAAAACCAAAAAATAAATAGGCTTTCTATGGCCCACTGAATGAAAGGGAGAGAGGTGGCACACCCAGGAGTCAAGACTGGCACACAAGCTGAAAGGGCAATATTACTCTCCCACTGTTTTTTTATGTATTTTTTGTTTTTTCAGGGAGACTTTAGAAACCCAATAATATTTAAAAAAAAAAATAAATAGGCTTTCTATGGCCCACTGAATGAGAGGGAGAGAGGTGGCACACCCAGGAGTCAAGACTGGCACACAAGCTGAAAGGGCAATATTATTCTCCCACTGTTTTTTTAGGTTTTTTTTTTTTTTTCAGGGAGAATTAGAAACCAAATAATATTAAAAAAAAATAAATAAATAGGCTTTCTATGGCCCACTGAATGAGAGGGAGAGAGGTGGCACACCCAGGAGTCAAGACTGGCACACAAGCTGAAAGGGCAATATTACTCTCCCACTGTTTTTTTAGGTTTTTTTTTTTTTTTCAGGGAGAATTAGAAACCAAATAATATTAAAAAAAAAAAAAAAATAGGCTTTCTATGGCCCACTGAATGAGAGGGAGAGAGGTGGCACACCCAGGAGTCAAGACTGGCACACAAGCTGAAAGGGCAATATTACTCTCCCACTGTTTTTTTAGGTTTTTTTTTTTTCAGGGAGACTTTAGAAACCAAATAATATTAAAAAAAAAAAAAAAAAAAAAAAAATAGGCTTGCTATAGCCCACTGAATGAGAGATAGCACACACAGCAGTGGCACACAAGCCCTGACTGAGGCCAATATTTTTCTCCCACTGATTGATGTAGTGTTTTTGTGTTGAGGTAGAATTTAGAACACAAATCACGGAAAAAATAAATAGGCTTTCTATGGCCCACTGAATGAAAGGGAGAGAGGTGGCACACCCAGGAGTCAAGACTGGCACACAAGCTGAAAGGGCAATATTACTCTCCCACTGTTTTTTTATGTATTTTTTGTTTTTTCAGGGAGACTTTAGAAACCCAATAATATTTAAAAAAAAAATAAATAGGCTTTCTATGGCCCACTGAATGAGAGGGAGAGAGGTGGCACACCCAGGAGTCAAGACTGGCACACAAGCTGAAAGGGCAATATTACTCTCCCACTGTTTTTTTAGGTTTTTTTTTTTTTTTCAGGGAGAATTAGAAACCAAATAATATTAAAAAAAAAAAAAAAATAGGCTTTCTATGGCCCACTGAATGAGAGGGAGAGAGGTGGCACACCCAGGAGTCAAGACTGGCACACAAGCTGAAAGGGCAATATTACTCTCCCACTGTTTTTTTAGGTTTTTTTTTTTTTTTCAGGGAGAATTAGAAACCAAATAATATTAAAAAAAAAAAAAAAATAGGCTTTCTATGGCCCACTGAATGAGAGGGAGAGAGGTGGCACACCCAGGAGTCAAGACTGGCACACAAGCTGAAAGGGCAATATTACTCTCCCACTGTTTTTTTAGGTTTTTTTTTTTTTCAGGGAGACTTTAGAAACCAAATAATATTAAAAAAAAAAAAAAAAAAAAAATAGGCTTGCTATAGCCCACTGAATGAGAGATAGCACACACAGCAGTGGCACACAAGCCCTGACTGAGGCCAATATTTTTCTCCCACTGATTGATGTAGTGTTTTTGTGTTGAGGTAGAATTTAGAACACAAATCACGGAAAAAATAAATAGGCTTTCTATGGCCCACTGAATGAAAGGGAGAGAGGTGGCACACCCAGGAGTCAAGACTGGCACACAAGCTGAAAGGGCAATATTACTCTCCCACTGTTTTTTTATGTATTTTTTGTTTTTTCAGGGAGACTTTAGAAACCCAATAATATTTAAAAAAAAAAATAAATAGGCTTTCTATGGCCCACTGAATGAGAGGGAGAGAGGTGGCACACCCAGGAGTCAAGACTGGCACACAAGCTGAAAGGGCAATATTATTCTCCCACTGTTTTTTTAGGTTTTTTTTTTTTTTTTCAGGGAGAATTAGAAACCAAATAATATTAAAAAAAAAAATAAATAGGCTTTCTATGGCCCACTGAATGAAAGGGAGAGAGGTGGCACACCCAGGAGTCAAGACTGGCACACAAGCTGAAAGGGCAATATTACTCTCCCACTGTTTTTTTATGTATTTTTTGTTTTTTCAGGGAGACTTTAGAAACCCAATAATATTTAAAAAAAAAAATAAATAGGCTTTCTATGGCCCACTGAATGAGAGGGAGAGAGGTGGCACACCCAGGAGTCAAGACTGGCACACAAGCTGAAAGGGCAATATTACTCTCCCACTGTTTTTTTAGGTTTTTTTTTTTTTTCAGGGAGAATTAGAAACCAAATAATATTAAAAAAAAAAATAAATAGGCTTTCTATGGCCCACTGAATGAAAGGGAGAGAGGTGGCACACCCAGGAGTCAAGACTGGCACACAAGCTGAAAGGGCAATATTACTCTCCCACTGTTTTTTTATGTATTTTTTGTTTTTTCAGGGAGACTTTAGAAACCCAATAATATTTAAAAAAAAAAATAAATAGGCTTTCTATGGCCCACTGAATGAGAGGGAGAGAGGTGGCACACCCAGGAGTCAAGACTGGCACACAAGCTGAAAGGGCAATATTACTCTCCCACTGTTTTTTTAGGTTTTTTTTTTTTTTCAGGGAGACTTTAGAAACCAAATAATATTAAAAAAAAAAAAAAAAAAAAAAATAGGCTTGCTATAGCCCACTGAATGAGAGATAGCACACACAGCAGTGGCACACAAGCCCTGACTGAGGCCAATATTTTTCTCCCACTGATTGATGTAGTGTTTTTGTGTTGAGGTAGATTTTAGAACACAAATCACGGAAAAAATAAATAGGCTTTCTATGGCCCACTCAGTGAGAGATGGCACACACAGGGATGGCACTGTAGCAGAAATGCCAATCTTAATCTCCCACAAAAAAAAAACAAAAAAAAAAAAAAAACTGTCCTACAATTACTATCTCCCTGCAGTAATGTAAGCCAGGTATGGCAGGCAGCAATAGGAGTGGACTGATGCACAAATTAAATAAAAAGTGTGGACAAACAAAAAAGATAGCTGTGCAGAAAGGAAGGAACAAGAGGATATGTGCTTTGAAAAAAGCAGTTGGTTTCCACAGTGGCGTACACACAGCAATACAGCTATCACGGAGCCTTCTAGGGCAGCCCAATGAGCTACAGCGCTGAGGGGAAAAAAAAAAAAAAATAGCTTCCACAGTCCCTGCACACCGAAGGTGGTGTTGGACAGTGGAAATCGCTGCAGCACAAGCGGTTTGGTGGTTAGTGGACCCTGCCTAACGCTCTCCCTGCTTCTGATGAAGCGGCAGCAACCTGTCCCTAAGCTCAGATCAGCAGCAGTAAGATGGCGGTCGGCGGGAACGCCCCTTTATAGCCCCTGTGACGCCGCAGACAGCAAGCCAATCACTGCAATGCCCTTCTCTAAGATGGTGGGGACCAGGATCTATGTCATCACGCTGCCCACACTCTGCGTTCACCTTCATTGGCTGAGAAATGGCGCTTTTCGCGTCATTGAAACGCGACTTTGGCGCGAAAGTCGCGTACCGCATGGCCGACAAGCACAGGGGTCGGATCGGGTTTCATGAGACGCCGACTTAGCCAAAAGTCGGCGACTTTTGAAAATGATCGACCCGTTTCGCTCAACCCTATTTGGGGGTTTTCTAACAAACTGGCACAAGTTACTTCAATAATAAGTACAAAAAATGGCTTAATAAATTTTACCGAAAAAAGGAAGAATTCCTGTTTAGCGTTTAACCCATCTATCAACCTAATATAAAAATGCTGCCAAATTAGACACAAAAAATGTTTTTTTATTAACTGCTTTGTGTAGTGTGAATGGGCATAAAAAAAATCAAAGGTTGAAAATGTACTACCCCTGTAAACTACATGTTGTCATGCAATAAAAAAAATGTTCATAGAGCCCTGATTATAAAACAAAAATGTAAAAGTAATGCTTCTCAGAATATGTAAAAAAAAAAAACAAGTTCTATTTGAAAAAAATAGTCTTCACCTTTTTTATTTTACTAAAAGTAAATAACTTCTTTAATAAAAAATATTTGGGTAAATTTTAACACTATAATTTTGCCGTCAACAAACCCCACCCATCCTGCAAAAATCAAACCCTCACATAGTTGCAACAAAATAAACAAAATATATATTAAGGCTCCTGGAATTCAAAAATCAATACGTGAAAAACAATTGTTAAACTAATCACTACCATAAAAGCGTTATATATTTTAAGACGTTAAGAACAATCATAATGAAATGTGAGCCAACAATTAGAAGAAAAATTAAATGTGTTTTTTTATTGATACAAGACATAATACAAGTTTTTGTTTCCATACAAGGGTCAGGAACGTTCCTCAGGACTTCATGCATTTTCTTACTTTGTCGTCAGAGCATCCGCAGTCACTAACAAAACACAACTACTTTTTCTATAACGTGGCAGACAATGATAAAGCGACTTGAAAGTCAGCCACGTCTGCACATGCATCATACGACTGTGTCTTGACAGTGGCAATTACAGAAGCAGTAGGGAGCGTTCGGAGGGACGTTCGGGTACAATTTGAGAAGCAGAATTACTTGAGAGGACGCAGACAATACGTTTGATATAAACCAATTTATTCCCATTAACAATAACCAGCCTTGGTTTGACGTACCCCGCCGTACCCTATTTAGCATTTACAGTTAGATAGGGTTCACATTCCCAGCATATCACCAGCCTAATGCACTAGCTGCCGGCAGATTAATCAATCTCAAACTGCAGATATGAGTGTTATTGGTAAATGGTCCACGTTTTAGATCTGGCCTGTCAGACTTCGGATTGGAAATCTTATTGAGTGTTTAAGCTTTTAAGGGCCGTTATTTCAGTCTGAGACAGGCGCCAAGACATATATAGAAAATGCACGCTCACAATGAATTGTTAGATCCTACAAGGGCAGAGTCATTTTAGCAGTACGAGATAACATTAAATTCAAAATTCATCGTGAATAGCAATTTCCTCTAAGTATAGGCAGAAAATTTGGTTTTAATAGAACCACTGTGTTCCTTGAATATAGTAAGTACAAAGCATCTGATGATAGTTTCCTGTGGCTAAATCTTTCTGAGAAGATGATGTTCAGCTTTAAAGACACATTTCCCCTGAACTTTTTCCCACTAAACCTATGTTGGACTGGGTTGCCAAAATGCCCACCAGTAACGTTGATTCTTGGGGCCAACTGTTGAGTTATATGCAAAAATAACCTGAACCTACTACACAAATTTACTCTTGTTTCTATGTAATATTAACTTGGCTAGGTTGTTTAATGAATGATTAGAATATACCTTTTTCTGCAAATTGTAATTCAAGTGTAACAGCATTACTCATTAGCACTCCATCACAGGGGCCTACCGGAAGATTCTCCAGTTCTCCTGTGGCCAGTCCGAGCCTGTGTATACGTACTGTAGTGTAACTGTGTTAATATACTTGTCATGAGGTAGACTGTTGCTGTTATTTTTATGTGCAATGTGAATAGTGTTGTATGTTGTGTTATGTGTGGTGATTTGCATTGTTGATGATGAGGCTGTATTCTGCCCATCAACAGACAGCTGACAGAGACAGTGAAAGTTAAGAGTTGGGGCTAGCCCATAGTGGGAGGGGTTAGTGTAAGGGAAACTGTTTCCTGTTAGGAGGACAGATAGGGCCTGGAGTGCATAATGAGTGGACCAAAAGGTCCAAGGTTAGCAGTGCTGCATTTGGTGGGGACTCTAAGTGACAGGAGACCGAATAGAAGGCATTAAGACAGTTCAGTTCTGAATTACTAGTGACTAAGAGACAAAGTGGAATTCTGGAAATGGGTCATAGAAGAGGAGGCTTAGCCATGAGACCCTGAGCTTATCATTATATCATTATAAGAATTCTAGAAGGTAAAAGATTTTTCTGTACTTTCATGACTATGAAAATTGTACATTCACACTGAAGGCATCAAAACTATGAATTAACACATGTGGAATTATATACTTAACGAAAAAGTGTGAAACAACTGAAATTATGTCTTATATTCTAGGTTCTTCAAAGTAGCCACCTTTTCCTTTGATGACTGCTTTGCACACTCTTGGCATTCTCTTGATGAGCTTCAAGAGGTATTCACCGGGAATGGTCTTCCAACAATCTTGAAGGAGTTCCCAGAGATGCTTAGCACTTGTTGTTGGCCCAATTGCCTTCATTCTGCGGTCCAGCTCACCCCAAACCATCTCGATTGAGTTCAGGTCTGGTGATTATGGAGGCCAGGTCATCTGGCGTAGCACCCCATCACTCTCCTTCTTGGTCAAATAGCCCTTACACAGCCTGGAGGTGGGTTTGGGGTTACTGTCCTGTTAAAAAATAAATGATGGTCCAACTAAATGCAAACCGGATGGAATAGCATGCCGCTGCAAGATGCTGTGGTAGCCATGCTGGTTTAGTATGCCTTCAATTTTGAATAAATCCCTAACAGTGTCACCAGCAAAGCACCCCCACACCATCACACCTCCTCCTCCATGCTTCACGGTGGGAACCAGGCATGTAGAGTTCATCCGTTCACCTTTTTTGCGTCGCACAAAGACAACATGGTTGGAACCAAAGATGTCAAATTTGGACTCAAATTTGGACTCATCAGACCAAAGCACAGATTTCCACTGGTCTAATGTCCATTCCTTGTGTTCTTTAGCCCAAACAAGTCTCTTGTGCTTGTTGCCTGTCCTTAGCAGTGGTTTTCTAGCAGCTATTTTACCATGAAGGCCTGCAGCACAAATTCTCCTCTTAACAGTTGTTGTAGAGATGTGTCTGCTGCTAGAACTCTGTGTGGCATTGACCTGGTCTCCATTCTGAGCTGCTGTTAACCTGCAATTTCTGAGGCTGGTGACTCAGATAAACTTATCCTCAGAAGCAGAGGTGACTCTTGGTCTACCTTTCCTGGGGCGGTCCTCATGTGAGCCAGTTTCTTTGTAGCGCTTGATGGTTTTTGCCACTGCACTTGGGGACACTTTCAAAGTTTTCTCAATTTTTTGGACTGACTGACCTTCAGTTCTTAAAGTAATGATGGACGCTCGTTTTTCTTTACTTAGCTGCTTTTTTCTTGCCATAATACAAATTCTAACAGTCTATTCAGTAGGACTATCAGCTGTGTATCCACCAGACTTCTGCTCAACACAACTGATGGTCCCAATCCCATTTATAAGGCAATAAATCCCCCTTATTAAACCTGACAGGGCACACCTGTGAAGTGAAAACCTTTCCCGGTGACTACATCTTGAAGCTCATCAAGAGAATGCCAAGAGTGTGCAAAGCAGTCATCAAAGCAAAAGGTGGCTACTTTGAAGAACCTAGAATATAAGACATAATTTCAGTTGTTTCACATTTTTTTGTTAAGTATATAATTCCACATGTGTTAATTCATAGTTTTGATGCCTTCAGTGTGAATGTACAATTTTCAGTCATGAAAATACAGAAAAATCTTTAAATGAGAAGGTGTGTCCAAACTTTTGGCTTGCACTGTATATATATATATATATATATATATATATATATATATATATAATAGGGTCGTCTCATAAATACGTCTCCATTACTAACCCTTGGGCTTGATTTCGGCTGACATTACAAAGCTGACATCAACCCCACAAATATTACTCCACTTGTCACTGCATCAGAGTAAGTGGAAGGAGCTGGGCAAAGCACCAGAACCGGCACATCTAATAGATATGTCTTTTCTGGGGTGGTTGCGAGCTGCTATTTTTAGGATTCGGATATTCCAATATCCAGGACCCCTTCCCAGTCTGAGAATATCAGCGCTCTGCTTTAGCTTGGCTTGTTGTCAAAAATCGGGGGGGACCCCCATGAGGTTTTTTTAAATTATTTAAATAATTGCATAAATGTAGATTACTGGGATGCCAACTTGCTGGATTCCTGGTACAAGGGCAACAGACCATAATTGATTCCATGACTAGAGCTGAATCGAAAAATGCATCAATACAAGAACGCATTGGTAGAGAAACTACTGATGGCTTTCCCACCTGACAGCAGCAACTCAGTGGATCAACAAGGCAAAGGCAGAATAGGAAATCACCAACACAACTGTGGCACTGCTACCACCTTAAGGCAGGGTTAGCATGGCTGCAATTTGTCAGAACTTTCTGAGAATGCCACAACATCTGACACCACCGTGTGATACTGCTCATATCAGTAGGAGGCAGCATCTCATCAACATGGTGAAAGAGTATGTGTCCATACATATCCACGTACTAACTGATGGGTCTACCTCATTTAACTATTGGGTGTCCGAAATGGACACAAGGTCAGACCTTGCCCTGTCTGTTTGGAAGTGCTGGCCTGCCCTGCTGCAAGTGTCATGTCAGAGCATGTCTTTTATACTGCAGGTGGTTTCATCAGACAACGTGGGAACCTAAGATTCATAAAAATGAATATGGCGTGGATGTCACAGGGCTTCTGCATTTTTTTGGCTGACTGAAATATTATATCAGCTGCATCCAGCCATGGTTACACTCCATTTTGCATTCAATTCATTTTGTTGCTTCCCCAAATTTAAGCAAAAAACCTCAAAATTAATAAAACAGTGTTGGCCCCCTCTTCCATGTCCACCTCCACCCTCTCCTCACCCCTTCTCTATTCCTTTCTCCACTTTGACCACAGCCTCATGGTTCAAATTTTTTTTTTTGGCTATTTTTTTGTCTCTGTTTCTTTAAATTACTTTCTTTAATCAAGCATTAGCAAGTTATCAAGAATAGAGGGACTGCCACGCCATTTTTACATTTTATTTATTTATTTATTTATTGCAAAGGCACTGGCTGATGAATACTCTCATTGTTATATGCCTACACTTGCTGCTATCAGTGAGACCAGGCATATGAAGATAAGGACTCTCATCAGAGGACACCTGTGACCGGCAGTGACCTTTTTACCGCCGATCACAACTGCTGGCTCACACACTGTCATTTGTATGACATAATGGGAACTGCAGCGCTCTGAAGAGCGGTAACAAACTTAACGCCAATCAGAGCCAATGTTTCTCTCGCTGTCACACAGATGGCAGCATGGTAAATGCTGAATGTTCGGGCTGACAAACCTCAACAGTGACACGGACTTCAAGAAGTCCATGTTTTAGGTCTTTACACAGACACTAAGTGTTCGGTACGGACACTGAACGTTACCATTTGGGTTCGCCCATCCCTATATTTCAGGGATAGTTGATCATTATTAATTTCAGATACTATAGCTGTCATGCAATAGAGGAATCCAGCCAGGGAACATTTATCATCTCCATGAGATTTTGCTCTTGCTTTACCACCTAATGATCACATATACTCACTGTTAGTCTTGAGTCTTGCCGGATCACTATGTCTGCTCCCAGCCTGGTTAATTGCTTTGACCAAAAATATATAACGAGTTCCACTTTGGAGTCCATGCACAGTGTAATGGTTCTGCTTGATATTGGGGACTATCATCCAGCTGTCCATGGAGCTGTATAAACCTATAAAACAGTAAAATCAAGGGTAAACAACTGAAAATTTTAAGCAAATGAAATGATCATATAATATCAGAATTTTCTAATCGGTTCTCTGTCTTTGTGCAAATACAGAAGGCTCCTTGTGTCCTATTGGTAGTCTGATTACAAACAATGCTCCTCAAGTGCACCCCCAAAGTACGGCATGTAGTGTGACCCAAAGGGGCTAAAAAAGATGGCCACATGACTAGGATGTATACCAGGGCCTTGGTATTGGGGTGGGGTATCATTTGATAGGATAGCCTAAGATGGTGTTTTAGGAGACAGTAGACAGGGCCTAAACAGAAAAATGGGGGGATTAGGGGAGTGGATGGAATAACGTGGTTCTACCCGACTGATAGAAGGAGCTGAATATACAGGGTTGCCTGAGTGGTGCAAGAGCAGTCCATTGGTGGATCAGCGTCCCATTCTCCCTCTCCTAAGGTTGCTTGAAAGCTGGAGATACTGGAGGTTTAAAGGTCAAGATTTGGGTATTGTTCAGCTGCTCAAAGTTAAAGGGAACCTGTCAGCAGGACTGTGCATAGTAACTACGAAGCAGTGTCAGGTCGGCACCGTTATACTGATTACACTGATACCTGGTGATTAAATCTGTCTTGTGGTTGTTGTGGAATCTGTATTTTCAGTTTTGAGTTAATGATATGCTTGTGCTCTGGGGCGGCCTGTGAAGGTATTCATGTGGCGCTCTGATTAGCTATTCATGTGTATGGCTTCTAACAAGGCTCTGATTCCTCATAGTACTGCCCCCTAGTTTACTTAATGAATATTATATATATAGTTTGGGGGGAAAAACCTTTTGAAGGCTATGGCGCCTGCACTGCAGCATGATTGTATATGTGATGTGTATATAATTAATTTGTTTGATGTAATCCTGATATTCACTTTAAAAAAAAGTTTGAAAATGGTGCCGCCTGACAACTGACGCTATCTTGGTAGAGAAAAGAAAATCCTCCTCCAAGATGGCGCTGCCGACGCCTGTACAGTAGCAGCTATCGTCGATTGCCGATAGCTGCTATTAGGCTGGCGCCGGCAACGCCTTCTTGCTAGACAAAAAAATAATTTCCTTTTCCAAGATGACACCACCGACACCTGCGCAGTAGCAGCTATCAGATCACCGATAGTTGCTACTGTACAGGCGTGGCTGACGCCATTTTTAAATGGATTTTTTTTTTAAATTTCAGGATAACCTCAAACAAATTAAATATATAAACATTACATATGCTCTCAGGCTGCAGTGCAGGTGCCTGAATGCAAAATGTTTTCTTTTTCTCCAAGCTTTGCTGTATATAATATTCATTATGTAAACTAGGGGGCAGGTCCCTGAGGGATTAGTGACTTGTCAGAAGCCATGCTCATGAATACCTAATCAGAGCACCACATAAAGCCCCACCCATTGTCCCACCCACCACCCCACCCTGAAGAACGAGCATATCATTAACTCAAGACTAAAAATAAAGATTAAACAACAACCACAAGACAGATTTAATCACCAGGTATCATATGTAATCAGTATAACGGCACCGACCTGACACTGTCTGTAGTTTACTGTGAACTATCCTGCTGACAAGGGCACTTTAAGCATCTTGTCATGATAGCTGGTGGGAACAGGTCTTTGGAAAGCCAGTTGGTGGTATGGTAAAGTGGGGTAGTGGATCCACTTTGGTAGAGTCACCATCACCCCTTGTGAGTGGTAAGAAAATACTTGTGGTGCTTACTTTGCCAAGGTCTCAGAGTGACAATTTATGGCACACTATTCAGCAGAAGGGCACCCATATTAGCGCAATGCAGTTGAGGGCAAAGAGGAACAGCTGATGGTGCAAGGTTTTATGTTTTCAGCTTATAAAGACCCTTTATTATATTCAGGTCAATTGAAAACATTTTAATATGAGTATTAATATTGTTAATGTAATTTAATAAAGGCTGATGTGACCATTTCATCAAAACCCGCAATGTCTGTCATTATTGGAAGAGGGGGTAGGGATAAAGTAAAAGGGGGAATTCAGGTGGGTAAAGTTAGGCAAAGCTTAGCCATTCCTCATCCTGTCCTTAAATTTAGCAGGGGCATCAAAATGTAAGTATTGCATACTTTTTTTTAGAACAGAAAAAGGAGTTGTCTAGGATGGAACCTTTGATGAGCTATTCGAAAATCAGTGATCCAGCAGCAGCTGGAACTAAGCAATGAAGATCTGAAGAACTCGGCACTCCACCAAGACAGTAGATAAGATCAATTTTTCTTGTGCAATCCAGAACAGAACATTTTAGTTCACAATTTCAGAGCTTCATCTGTCCAAATTGTAGTATAAAAAATTAAAAGGTCCAATAAGTAGAGTAGAAATTGTCATAAGTAATAGATTTAGTAACCTTCTGAAAAGAGATGAGCGAACCAGAGCTTAAAAGTTTGGGGTTCATACCGGATAGTTAGTTTTCCAGTGCTAAATGCCGAACATGGACTTCTTCCAGAAATCCATTGCAATGTTTGAAGTTCCGGGGAGAGAGAGAGATCATTTTCTAGCTCAAACGTTCAAGTTCCCATTGTTTGCAATGGAGTTTCGAGTTCTAGTTCAAGTTCAGGTTCAGTCCTTTTACCCGAACTGAACTTTGGAATAAAGTTTGGATCTGATACGAGAACCCAAACTTTCATGGCTCCATTCATCCTTACTTCTGATGACAACTAGATGCTCCTGAAGCATAACAGGCACAAGAAATGTTGTACACATTATAGCAAGCATATGTATCTTTGGGATATGTTTTACTACTTTTGAACAAAAAAAACACACTTTAACGTTTTCTTTTTTCAGTTGAAATAACGCCTTTATTTTTCCATAGAATGTGCTATGTTCGAGCTTGGCTTGTTTTTTTGTTTTTTTTAAAGAAAAGCTGTAGCTTTTACTGGTGTTATTTTGGCGCACATATAACTTTTCCATCTATTTTACTTTTACTTTTTAGTATGAGGGATGAAGATAAAATAATATATTTGGAATTGTCTTTTTTTTGTATATTCTTTCTTTATTATACAGGGTGATTCACTCACTACTTTTCCCGGAAAAATTACTGTAGCTTCTAAAAGTCTCAGTTGACAGTACTGAAATTTGGACTGTACATACTTTGGTTTGAGTGGTCTCGCTGACTTGTTGCCCCACCGATCATCACCATTATGAGACAGACTTGCTGCAGGCCTTTCTATGTATCAGTAGTTTGTGTGTGGTGTTTGCATTTCTCTCCTGCCAATTTCCTTCATTTGTTAACAATGTACAGATACAGTTTGAAGGAACATGTTTTGATTGTAAAAACTTATTGGTAAACTGAGTCTTTAATTCCTTCACCCCCAAGCCTATTTTGACCTTAATGACAAGGTTTCACTTTCATTTTTGAAACATATTTTTTTTTGTTAGGAAGATAGAAGCATTAAACGATGACCAGCACTTTTTCATTTTTTCAACAAAATGTACAAAACCATGATTTTTAGGAACCATATCCCATTTTAAGTGACTCTGAGAGGTTTATATGACAGAAAATACTCTACTCAAATGTGAAACTATACTAAAAACTGAACCCCTCAAGGTGATCATAACCACAATCAAGAAGTTTATTAATTCTTCAGGTGCTTTACAGGAACTGAAGAAATGTGGAAGGAAAAAAATAACAATTAACTATTTTTCCACAAAAAATTTTCTTTGTCCCCAAATTTGTTTGTTTTCACAAGAGTAAAAAGAAAAAATGGACAAAAAATGTGTTGTACTATTTCTCCTTAGCACGCCGATACTCCATATGTGGGGAAAAACTACTGTTTGGGCGCATGGCAGGGCTCGGAAGGGAAGGAGAACTGTTTGACTTTTTGAACACAAAATTATCTGCAGTAAAGAGCTGACACAAAGCTGAGCCACAATTTTCATCCTGTTTCAAATATTAAACTGCATTTGGCCTACTTGTTTGGTTGGGCCTACTACCGGTGTCTGCCGCTCCTTGCTTTTCTCCTCCACTGAACAAAGCTGAGCCTCAATTTTCATCCTGTTTCAAATATTAAACTCCATTTGGCCTACTTGTTTGGTTGGGCCCACTAACGGTGTCTGCCGCTCCTTGCTTTTCTCCTCCACTGAACAAAGCTGAGCCTCAATTTTCATCCTGTTTCGAATATTAAACTGCATTTGGCCTACTTGTTTTGTTGGGCCTACTAACGGTGTCTGCCGCTCCTTGCTTTTCTCCTCCACTGAACAAAGCAGTGCCGCCTGTTTACTCCTGTTACCAATCTTGAACTGCATTTGGCCCACTTTCTTACTTGGGCCTACTAACTGTGTCTGCCACTCATTACAGTTTTCCTCCACTGATCAAAGCAATGCCGCCTGTTTAGTCCTGTTACCAATTTTGAACTGCATTTAGCCTACTTTATTATTTGGGCCTCTATCTCTGTTTTTCCTCCTCATCCTGCCCATTGCCCAGCCACTGCTAGATGAGTCTGCTGGTACATTGACCCAGACCACTACATTCCCCTTGCACTCTACACAGCCAGAATCTGACCCTGCTGAAAGTCAGGTTCCCCTTCCCACATACTATACCACCTTACACAGGGACAAAGAGGAAGGTGCAGATGAAAGTGCAGGTTCCTTCATCAGGTGGGGGGGCATACTCGTTGGCGACATCACTGGCACAGGGCCCCTCATAGTACGCAAAAGTGTCTCTGCCGGTGGGAGGCGCCACTGCCATCAAACACACCGACGTACTTTGAGGGGCCCTGTGCCAGTGCCAATGCGAACGAGTGGGTACCCCCTGCTTGCTCAGGATCACAGTACTTGCAAAGTTGAAATACTTACCTCTCCCTGCTCCACTGCCGTGACATAGTCCGCGTTTCCTGGGCCCACGAAAAACTTGAACCAGCCCTACCCCCCCACAACTTTAGCCAAATGACCTTCAATTTTCAATGCCTAACTAATATTATAAGGTAAATTAAGATTGACAAGCTTCAGTAACAAGAATTGATGTTTTTGGCATTAAAATGGGCACCATAGGTGACTTCCTGTCCTCCACTCACTGCCGACTTTGATTCCCCATTGACTTGCATTGGGTTTCGTGTTTCGGTTGGCCCCCGACTTTTCGCAATAATTGGCCGATTTCACCCGACCCGACTTTTGAGAAAGTCGGGTTTCGCGAAACCCGACTCGATCCTAGAAAAGTAAAAGTCGCTCAACTCTACCTCATAGCACTTGTCCTAGTGTTGCTCTATGGGGCAGCTCGGATCTGCGATTATTTTCTCATACTGATTCGGCAGCATGCTGTGAGTTGCAGCAAGACTCAGCTCACACGCACCCATACAAGTCTATGAGTGAAACATTCCACTGCACTCTGATGTCACCTGAGTTCAGTGTGATTTCCGCCGACGCCGGCAGCAGAGGAGATGGAGAAATTACTTTCTCCTTCTCCTCCACAGCTGTGCTCCAATCCTGTCATGTGAGAAAATCGGAGCACAGCAGCTCTCCCTCGCAGCAGAGCAGGAGCCGAAGGTCATCGGACGCTATACGCTAGCGTGGCTCCGGCTTTATCTGCACATCCTGCTCTACTACAACAGGGTGCCACATTGCCTATTCCACTCTGCTGATTCAAGGTGCTGTCCGCATACTCAACTCTGCTGCATAAAGTAACTGTCCTGCCTACTCATCTTCACTGATTCAATATGCTGTCCGCACACTCGGTTCTGCTGCGACCCAGCTGTTCGGATGCCTCTCGCCCATGCTGCTCACCCTGACCTATGGCTTACCTAATCCACATCACAAGGTGATCCATAACAGAAGTAAAAGGTAAGGCAAGCGTTTCCCCCTGGCTGTCCAGAGAGCACGCTTACCGCCATGTTATTGTCTATTTCAGAACAAAATCTCCTCATATAAAGCAATGAGACTTAGTTTAATTTTGTGTTCAACATTTCAGCAGTTTGTGAATTAGAGGATCCACTTAATCCAGGATATGAAGCATTTAATGTATTACTTTCTGTCATAACTAATCTTGAATTAATCTCTGCCTGGTTTCCAAGCATCTTAAAATTACAGATTCTACAGGGAGTGCAAATAAAGTTCAATCTGATGAGTAAATGTTTATACCGGTGCTGAAAAAAAAAATATCTATCTCCCCGGGATACCCAAATTGGAATATAAAAAATGAGGATAAAATACAAATCACGCGGCGCTGCATTGGAAAAGTTTAATTACACTGAATACATACAAGGTAACTGGCTGCATTCACCGGCTGGGAGGAATTCGCCAAGAGAATGTTGGATTATGCATATTATGCCGGCGGTATAAGTCCGGGCGTTCTGGATAATGTCAAATCATAACACAATTACAGAAGAGTAAGATAATGAAATTAAACATGGTGCCATGGGCTCGAGAAAGCAACAGGCTTCAGCTCAGCTCTTGGGAGGATGAACACGGCTAAAAGGTCCAGATCTATGTGGTCCCGCAAAATGTCCATTTGCCGGAGCGACTGGATGGAAGTAATGCAAGCAGGAATGTTAGGAAAGGTTTGCTTCCAGTAAGACATTGTAAAGTGCAATAAGTAATTTGCTATTTATAGTCGGAGCCCAATTATAGGTTACGTTGTAGTGTTTAGTTACTCAATGTTCTCTCTCCTTACAGCGCCCCCCTGTGAGCACGTATGAGCAGCAGAGGTGGACGGCTGGCGGTCAGACTATGTAGTCATCTGCATGAAGCTCGTATGTGCACGATGGATATCTTCTCTGACAAGCAGAGGACAAATATTCCCCACGGACCAGCAGGGATCCCAGTGCTGCAACCATGGGCACTATCTGCTAAAACACAGAAAACACAGTGCATGCACGGCAAGAGTGAGTGCACTTCAAGCGTTCAAGCGAAGTTAGCGTGAAATGCCCCCCATTTCCAGAAGTCCTCCACTATCCACCCACCTAAACTGTTATTCATGATTAAAAGAAAACTGGAGGTTGAGTGCAACCTATTTCTCTACTTTGTACAATGCAAGCACTTACATGGGATGTTATTCTGTTTCTATTTCTATGCTATACTTATGTAGCGCTATCATATTCCACAGCGCTGTACAGACATCACCACTGTCTCCATTGTGGCTCACAATCTAGATTCCCTATCAGTCTTTGGAGTGTGGGAAGAAACCAGAAGGAACACATGCAAACATGGGGAGAACATACAGATTTCTTGCAGATGTTGTCCTTGGTGAGATTTGAACGAAGGATCCTAGGGCTGCAAGGTTGCAGTACTAACCACTAAGCCACCATGCTGTGCTAACTACTGAGCCACCATGTAGTGCTAACTGCTAAGCAACCTTGTAGCCCTAACCACTAAGCCACCTTACAGTGCTAACCACTGAGCCACTGTGTAGTGCTAACCACTGAACCACCATACAGTGCTAGCCACTGAACCCCCATACAGTGCAAATCACTGATCCACCTTACAGTGCTAACCACTGAGCCACCTTACAGTGCTAACCACTGAGCCACTTGTGCAGTGCTAACCAGTGAACCACCATACAGTGCTAATCACTGAGCCACCTTACAGTGCTAACCACTGAGCTACTGTGTATTGCTAATCACTGAGTCTCCGTACAGTACTATCCACTGAGCCACCACACAGTTCTAACCACTGAGCCACTGTGCTGCATCCATGTAAAAAATGGATGCACATAGGTTTGATAGTTAAGGGCAATCTTTCACATCATTGATTCTGCTCAAACCGAAGGCATCATGAGTGCAGCTGGGTATATTTGTTTCTAAACTGCTGTGACTTTTTATAGAAAATGTATTTTAGCATGGCAGCAGGTGATTGACAGGTATCTCCCTTCTGTGTGTACATATGGAGAGACCTGTCAATAACCAAGCGTGGCGCTGGGAAGAGTCGGCCAGGGGCGGAGCCGGCCAGGGGCGGAGCTGGACTAGTCAAATCTCTGACTTTAGTCCCTGTCCACATCTTTAAAACATAATTTCTCTGAAATGCCAGGGTTTAGAGAAAAACACACCTGTCTGTTCACGAGCAGCCAGGATCTGGATCATGCTGCCCATGGTTCCCTTATTCCTACCCCCAGCATTTCACTAGAAAACCAATGGCTGCTGGTCTTCAGTAGAGAAAGTGAAGTGCGTTGAACAGCAAGAAGGATTGCTGTTGAGGGAAAGAGTAAAAAAAAAAATTCTTTAAATCTTCAGCTTAGCGAGTGTGAACGAGCTGAGTGTGACCTGAGCATAACTGTGAACGGCGGTAAGTGTGACTTGTGATTCAGTGACTTTGGATTCAGGGAGTTTCCAAGGGAGGAATTACTGAATTGCTGTCTGTGTTTTATTAATACTTTGTATTTATTTTTATTTAATGCTTTTGTCTGGTGCAATCCCCATTAGGAAATGTGCTCCACTATTGTTAATGCCATCCAGTGCACATCTTGCCACATGTATGCAGTCCTTGATCAGCCGGTCGAGGATGCATACTGCTGTGCGAGATGTGAGCACGTTGTGCATTTGGAAGCCCAGATTCTGGATCTAAATGTGCAGCTGGGAACACTGAGATCCAGAGACAATATGGAAAGGAGTCTGCTGCTCACTAAGCAGAAGCTCAATGGGATAGATGAAGGGGGGATGGTAGGATGGAGCTGCAGGACAGTGAAGTAGTGCAGCGCCCCAGAGTCCTGGTCGTTGCAGTACTGTGGCTCCGCCGCTAAGGGGGGCTATGGTACGTCTGATGGCACTGAAGGAGTTCATCTGACCAGTTATCACATACACCAATACATTTCACAGTCGGGCCTCCAGGGGGAGCTAAGGGTGCTATTTATTAGGCCACTCCTCACCACTGTGGGAAAACTGGGGGTCAGGCAGGAAGTTAGACAGAAAGCTGACTGGGTTGGAACCAGGCAACACCTTGTGGCAGAGGGTGTTGTGGGGGAAGATTCGGTAGGGTCCCTGTCAGGTTTGGGACCCTGACAGAGGCCTGGCTACAAGAAAGAACGTCACGGGACCGTGCCTGTTCAGCATAGCGGCGGTGCCCTAAGAAAGGATTAGAAGCGAGATATATTGTGCTGAGTGAGAAACGAGATCAAAGCAAGAGGAGAAATACCAGTAGGAGTCGTGCTGTAAGACCGAGGCAACATCCTACTGAGGCGCACAACCGGCGGCCGGAACGCCGAGGAAGTATATATATCTAGCTCCAAGCAATACTTCAAACCAACGGCAGGACAGTCAGTCTCAGGCGGGCTGTCTCACATACATCACCTATGAAGACATGGGGGGCGCACTAGGAGAGGGGCGACTCTAGGGTCCCGGAAGAGCTCCGAGCCTACTCGTCATACGGGTGCCGTCCTAACCAGAACATCAGGGAGGGACGGAGGAGAAGAACATCATCCGAACGAGTTGTGAGGGAACATCAGAAACAGACACAACAGTTGTGGGGTACTATCCCGTAAGCACAGCAGGGGAGGACCACAACACATAGCGCTAGCAGGAAGGCACAGATTTCCACCTGCAAAGAGAACTCTGGAGGTGCCATTGGACCGGCCGGACTTGCGCAGCCTGGTGAACCGTATTCCGGACTGAGGACCCAGAGATCTTCAGTAAAGAGGTAAAGAGACTGCAACCTGGTGTCCTCGTTATTTACTGCACCGCACCACCACCACCACTACCATCATCCATCATATCTATCACTGTACGCCCCTCGGCAGGGTCACGGACCGGGCCTAGCCACCGTGACAACCCCAGAGCAGAGACTCAGAGGCCCGGTACCGGGTACCCCTCGGCCCTGCGGCAGTGGGGGCGCTACAACTTGGCGTCACGAACAGGATCTACTTAAGCCTGAAGAATCAGGTCATGTGTGCCTTGGAACTGTGATTTACTGTGCTTGGACTGTACTTTATTGCAAAGACTGTGGATTGCCACTTGCCGCCAAAAGTTCCCGCCAAAACCGCCGCCATTACAGCGCTAAGGAGAGCGCAGGAGAAGAAGAAGGGCGTGGAAGTGGGCGTGAACAAGCTGAAGAGCGCGAAAGACAATGGCCGCCCAGTCTAAACATTCCGGCCCTTTGAGGAAGTGTCCATCAGCAGCCGAGATCCGCCTCCTGATCCTCAATGGTGGGCAGAGACAGAGAAAACGAAACCGCCCACGAAGGAGAGAGCGGGAAAAGGACCAGGAAGAAGAATTCAGCGACATGGAGGACGCCATGGCCAGCCGCCCGGAGCCGGAGCGTGGGGTCGGAGCCGAGGACTCCCCCAGCTACCCGGAGAGGCACCGCAGCCAGACCTCCATAGTTGATGCTGACCTCCTGCAGACCGGAGCGGACGAGTTGATCCACCAACTCCCGCAGATGCAGCTGAGCACCGAGGCCGGGTGGAAGAAGACCATCATCGGGAGCCTCACCAGACATCTGTCGGCAGCCTCGTCTGGTCCGGAGCAAGAAAGAAGTTCCAGCGCTCCGAAGCCAGAAAGCAAGGCCCTGCCGGAAAGCGAGATGCTGCGAGCAGAGATGACAACGTCGCAGCATGAGGCCCTGCAGCCAGCATTCCAGACCCCAGCGGAGGCAGAGCAGACCGGCATCGGAGGGACCGCATCTGAAGCAGGTATGAAGGACGACCCTGCCCTGACGACCGACACCACTCCAGTGACTGCTAGTGCCACAACTGCTGACTCCATTCCAGTGACTGATCTTGCAGCAGCCGCTACCTCTGCTGCAGCAAATGCCCCTACTCAAGCTGCGCAGACCTCCATCACTGTGCATGACCTAACCGTACATGAAAGACGGATTAACGGCGTTTGTACAGCACTGGGTGCAACCCTGGACTTCACCCTTCCCGGGCCAAGAGGGGTTAAGTGCCAGGTGCAGCCCTGGAAGCCATCCAACTAAACCTCGGAAACCTGAAACTGTACATAGTTAACTGTTTGTTTCCCTGCTTTTTGCTGCTTTAAACCCGACTGGGGTTAACTCTTAAGGGGATCCCTTTGTTGACCCGGGATCCCTATTGCTCTTTGTTTGTTTTTCTACTTTTTATTATTATTATTATTATTTATTGTTATAGCGCCATTTATTCCATGGCGCTTTACAAGTGAGGAGGGGTATACATAATAAAAACAAGTACAATAATCTTGAACAATACAAGTCATAATAGGTACAGTAGGAGAGAGGACCCTGCCCGCGAAGGCTCACAATCTACTTTTTGCTCCGTTACTAAGAAACTGCTGAATCATGAACAATGCATGATACAAACTCCTTGTAAATAGTTTGCACCTTCTTAAAGGGGCTTCTTACTGGTTTTACATACAAGAAGGACTCTTTGCGAAGATACGGTTCTTGGAACCCGCACCGGAGTCCTTACGGTGTACGGACTGGTAGCTTGAGAAGATGTGCTACCTCATACAGACTGGATCCCCTCTTAACCCCTTCACCCCCAAGGGTGGTTTGCACGTTAATGACCGGGCCAATTTTTACAATTCTGACCACTGTCCCTTTATGAGGTTATAACTCTGGAACGCTTCAACTGATCTTGGCGATTCAGACATTGTTTTCTCGTGACATATTGTACTTCATGATAGTGGTAAAATTTCTTCGATATAACTTGCGTTTATTTGTGAAAAAAACGAATATTTGGCGAAAATTTTGAAAATTTCGCAATTTTCCAACTTTGAATTTTTATGCCCTTAAATCACAGACATATATCACGCAAAATACTTAATAAATAACATTTCCCACATGTCTACTTTACATCAGCACAATTTTGGAACCAAAATTTTTTTTGTGACGGAGTTATAAGGGTTAAAAGTTGACCAGCAATTTCTCATTTTTACAACACCATTTTTTTTTAGGGACCACATCTCATTTGAAGTCATTTTGAGGGGTCTATATGATAGAAAATACCCAAGTGTGACACCATTCTAAAAACTGCTCCCCTCAAGGTACTCAAAACCACTTTCAAAAAGTTTATTAACCCTTCAGGTGTTTCACAGGAATTTTTGGAATGTTTAAATAAAAATAAACATTTAACTTTTTTTCACACAAAATTTATTTCAGCTCCAATTTGTTTTATTTTACCAAGGGTAACAGGAGAAAATAGACCCCAAAATTTGTTGTACAATTTGTCCTGAGTACGCTGATACCCCATATGTGGGGGTAAACCACTGTTTGGGCACATGGCAGAGCTCGGAAGGAAAGGAGCGCCATTTGACTTTTCAATGCAAAATTGACTGGAATTGAGATGGGACGCCATGTTGCATTTGGAGAGCCCCTGATGTGCCTAAACATTGAAACCCCACCCAAGTGACACCATTTTGGAAAGTAAACCCCCTAAGGATCTTATCTAGATGTGTGGTGAGCACTTTGACCCAACAAGTGCTTCACAGAAGTTTATAATGCAGAGTCGTAAAAATAAAAAATCATATTTTTTCACAAAAATGATCTTTTCGCCCCCAATTTTTTATTTTCCCAAGGGTAAGAGAAGAAATTGGACCCGAAAAATTGTTGAGCAATTTGTCCTGAGTACGCTGATACCCCATATATGGGTGTAAACCATTGTTTGGGCGCAGGGCAGAGCTCGGAAAGGAAGGAGCGCCATTTGACTTTTCAATGCAAAATTGACTGGAATTGAGATGGGACACCATGTTGCGTTTGGAGAGCCCCTGATGTGCCTAAACATTGAAACCCTGTACAAGTGACACCATTTTGGAAAGTAGACCCCTTAAGGAACTTATCTAGATGTGTGTTGAGCACTTTGACCCAACAAGTGCTTCACAGAAGTGTATAATGCAGAGCCGTAAAAATAAAAAATCATATTTTTTCACAAAAATGATCTTTTCGCCCCCAATTTTTTATTTTCCCAAGGGTAAGAGAAGAAATTGGACCCGAAAAATTGTTGTACAATTTGTCCTGAGTACGCTGATACCCCATATGTGGGTGTAAACCATTGTTTGGGCGCAGGGCAGAGCTCGGAAGGGAAGGAGTGCCATTTGACTTTTCAATGCAAAATTGACTGGAATTGAGATGGGACGCCATGTTGCGTTTGGAGGGCCCCTGATGTGCCTAAACATTGAAACCCTGTACAAGTGACACCATTTTGGAAAGTAGACCCCTTAAGGAACTTATCTAGATGTGTGTTGAGCACTTTGACCCAACAAGTGCTTCACAGAAGTTTATAATGCAGAGCCATAAAAATAAAAAATCATATTTTTTCACAAAAATGATCTTTTCGCCCCCATTTTTTTATTTCCCCAAGGGTAAGAGAAAAAATTAGACCACAAAAGTTGTTGTGCAATTTGTCCTGAGTACGACGATACCCCATATGTGGGGGTAAACCACTGTTTGGGCGCATAGCAGAGCTCGGAAGGGAAGGAGCGCTATTTTACTTTTCAATGCAAAATTAACTGGAATTAAGATGGGATGCCATGTTGCGTTTGGAGAGCCCCTGATGTGCCTAAACATTAAAAACCCCCACAAGTGACACCATTTTGGAAAGTAGACCCCCTAAGGAACTTATCTAGATGTGTTTTGATAGCTTTGAACCCCCAAGTGTTTCACTACAGTTTATAACGCAGAGCCGTGAAAATAAAAATTCTTTTTTTTTTTCACAAAAATGATTTTTAGCCCCCAGTTTTGTATTTTCACAAGGGTATCAGGATAAATTGGACCCCAAAAGTTGTTGTCCAATTTGTCCTGAGTACGCTGATACCCCATATGTGGGGGGGGAACCACTGTTTGGGTGCATGACAGAGCTCGGAAGGGAAGGAGCGCCATTTGGAATGCAGACTTAAATGTATTGGTCTGCAGGCGTCACGTTGCATTTGCAGAGCCCCTCATGTACCCAAACAGTACAAACCCCCCACAAGTGACCCCATATTGGAAACTAGACCCCCCAAGGAACTTATCTAGATGTGTTGTGAGAACTTTGAACCCCCAAGTGTTTCACTACAGTTTATAACGCAGAGCCGTGAAAATAAAAATTATTTTTTTTTTTCACAAAAATGATTTTTAGCCCCCAGTTTTGTATTTTCACAAGGGTATCAGGATAAATTGGACCCCAATAGTTGTTGTCCAATTTGTCCTGAGTACGCTGATACCCCATATGTGGGGGGTAACCACTGTTTGGGCGCATGACAGAGCTCGGAAGGGAAGGAGCGCCATTTGGAATGGAGACTTAAATGGATTGGTCTGCAGGCGTCATGTTGCATTTGCAGAGCCCCTGATGTACCCAAACAGTACAAACCCCCCACAAGTGACCCCATATTGGAAACTAGACCCCCCAAGGAACTTATCTAGATGTGTTGTGAGAACTTTGACCCCCCAAGTGTTTCACTACAGTTTACAACGCAGAGCCGTGAAAATAAAAAATCTTTTTTTTCCCCACAAAACTTATTTTTTGGCCCCCAGTTTTGTATTTTGCCAAAGGTAGCAGGAGAACTTGGACCCCAAAAGATGATGTCCAATTTGTCCTGAGTACGCTGATACCCCATATGTTGGGGTAAACCCCTGTTTGGGCACACGGGAGAGCTCTGAAGGGAAGGAGCACTGTTTTCCTTTTTCAACGCAGAATTGGCTGGAATTCAGATCGGATGCCATGTCCCGTTTGGAGAGCCCCTGATGTGCCTAAACAGTGGAAACCCCCAATTATAACTGAAACCCTAATCCAAACACACCCCTTACCCTAATCCCAACAGTAACCCTAACCACTCCTCTAACCCAGACACACCCAACCCTATTCCCAACCGTAAATGTAATCCAAACCCTAACCCTATCTTTAGCCCCAACCCTAACTGTAGCCCCAACCCTAGCCCCAACCCTAGCCCTAACCCTAGCCCTAACCCTAGCAATAACCCTAGCCCTAACACTAGCCCTAACCCTAGCCCTAACCCTAGCCCCAACCCTAGCCAACCCTAGCCCTAACCCTAGCCCTAACCCTAGCCCCAACCCTAGCCCTAACCCTAACCCTAGCCCCAACCCTAGCCGCAACCCTAACCCTAACCCTTGCCCTAACCCTAGCCCTAACTCTAGCCCTAACTCTAGCCCTAACTCTAGCCCTAACTCTAGTCCTAACTCTAGTCCTAACTCTAGCCCTAACCGGAAAATGGAAATAAATACATTTTTCAATTTTTTAATTTTTCCCTAACTAAGGGGGTGATGAAGGGGGGTTTGATTTACTTTTATAGCGGGTTTTTTAGCGGATTTTTATGATTGGCAGCCGTCACACACTGAAAGACGCTTTTCATTGCAAAAAATATTTTTTGCATTACCACATTTTGAGAGCTGTAATTTTTCCATATTTGAGTCCACAGAGTCATGTGAGATCTTGTTTTTTGTGGGACGAGTTGACGTTTTTATTGGTAACATTTTCGGACACGTGACATTTTTTGATCACTTTTTATTCCGATTTTTGTGAGGCAGAGTGATCAAAAACCAGCTATTCATGAAATTCTTTTGGGGGAGGCGTTTATACCGTTCCGCGTTTGGTAAAATTGATAAAGCAGTTTTATTCGTCGGGTCAGTACGATTACAGCGATATCTCATTTATATCATTTTTTTTATGTTTTGGTGCTTTTATACGATAAAAACTATTTTATAGAAAAAATAATTATTTTGGTATCGCTTTATTCTCAGGACTATAACTTTTTTATTTTTTTGCTGATGATGCTGTATGGTGGCTCGTTTTCTGCGGGACAAGATGACGTTTTCAGCGGTACCATGGTTATTTATATCAGTCTTTTTGATCGCGTGTTATTGCACTTTTTGTTCAGTGGTATGATAATAAAGCGTTGTTTTTTTGCCTCGTTTTTTTTTTTTTTCTTACGGTGTTTACTGAAGGGGTTAACTAGTGGGGCAGTTTTATAGGTTGGGTCGTTACGGACGCGGCGATACTAAATATGTGTACTTTTATTGTTTTTTTTTATTTTATTTAGCAAAAGAAATGTATTTATGGGAATAATATATATATATTTTTTTCTTTATTTAGGATATTTTTTTTATTTATTTTTTTACACATGTGGGGAATTTTTTTTTTACTTTTTTACTTTGTCCCAGGGGGGGACATCACAGATCATTGATCTGGCAGTGTGCACAGCACTCTGCCAGATCGACGATCTGCTGTGCAGGGCTGCAGGCTTACCAAGTGTCTGCTCTGAGCAGACACTCGGTAAGCCACCTCCCTCCCTGCAGGACCCGGATGCCGCGGCCATCTTGGATCCGGGACCTGCGGCGAGGAGGGAGGTAGGAGACCCTCGGAGCAACGCGATCACATCGCGTTGCTCCGGGGGTCTCAGGGAAGCCCGCAGGGAGCCCACTCCCTGCGCGATGCTTCCCTATACCGCCGGTACACCGCGATCATGTTTGATCGCGGTGTGCCGGGGGTTAATGTGCCGGGGGCAGGCCGTGACCGCTCCTGGCACATAGTGCCGGATGTCAGCTGCGATATGCAGCTGACACCCGGCCGCGATCGGCCGCGCTCCCCCCGTGAGCGCGGCCGATCGCGTATGACGTACTATCCCGTCGGTGGTCATACGGGCCCACCCCACCTCGACAGGATAGTACGTCAGATGTCAGGAAGGGGTTAAAGGGGATGTTCACTTGTTGCACTTAAAGAATGGTATTGCTTTAAGACTGATAGATAGCAATAATGTCTTGACAAAAAGGAAAGTGATGATGATGCTTACATGTAAAAGTTATATGTATTCAACTAGTTGATTGTAAGAAATGTTTGATAATGTTGATAGAAGAATGAGGACAGAAAAGTGAACCCGTATGGGGTTAGTCAGTGAGTCCTCTTGGGAGCTATGTAAGGATGGCTCAGTGATTTCAAACTGAAAGTAAATGTTATGTTCTATACTGTGTATAGTAGTTGAAAAGGCAGTAGGCCCGGGCTGAAAGGGGCGGTCCTGTAAAGAAAGGAGAGGCAGTAGGTCTGGAGCATCTAGGACAGGCGGTCCTGCAGATTTAAAGAAGGAGTATGAAGTTAATTGCCTTATAATGTGTTATAAGAAGGTCTTTAGTGGATTTAGAGTGTACATCCTTAAAGGCAATGTTAAATTATTGTTCAACAATTTTGCACTTAGTAGAATACCCGGTTGGGTAAAAGAAAGTTAGTTATAGCATGTTGCTATAATATTTAACCATGTTTTGTAACGTTCAAGTGCCCTCACCTCCCATAAAGGGAAGCCTGTTTAAATATGCTTACTGTTCTTGCACTCACAAAAATTGAATGTCTTTTTGCTAACCTGTATTGTTGTTTTCTTCCCAGTCCCGGAGTACTGGATTTAACCAGGGGGGAGTGCAGCGCCCCAGAGTCCTGGTCGTTGCAGTACTGTGGCTCCGCCGCTAAGGGGGGCTATGGTACGTCTGATGGCACTGAAGGAGTTCATCTGACCAGGTATCACATACACCAATACATTTCACAGTCGGGCCTCCAGGGGGAGCTAAGGGTGCTATTTATTAGGCCACTCCTCACCACTGTGGGAAAACTGGGGGTCAGGCAGGAAGTTAGACAGAAAGCTGACTGGGTTGGAACCAGGCAACACCTTGTGGCAGAGGGTGTTGTGGGGGAAGATTCGGTAGGGTCCCTGTCAGGTTTGGGACCCTGACAGAGGCCTGGCTACAAGAAAGAACGTCACGGGACCGTGCCTGTTCAGCATAGCGGCGGTGCCCTAAGAAAGGATTAGAAGCGAGATATATTGTGCTGAGTGAGAAACGAGATCAAAGCAAGAGGAGAAATACCAGTAGGAGTCGTGCTGTAAGACCGAGGCAACATCCTACTGAGGCGCACAACCGGCGGCCGGAACGCCGAGGAAGTATATATATCTAGCTCCAAGCAATACTTCAAACCAACGGCAGGACAGTCAGTCTCAGGCGGGCTGTCTCACATACATCACCTATGAAGACATGGGGGGCGCACTAGGAGAGGGGCGACTCTAGGGTCCCGGAAGAGCTCCGAGCCTACTCGTCATACGGGTGCCGTCCTAACCAGAACATCAGGGAGGGACGGAGGAGAAGAACATCATCCGAACGAGTTGTGAGGGAACATCAGAAACAGACACAACAGTTGTGGGGTACTATCCCGTAAGCACAGCAGGGGAGGACCACAACACATAGCGCTAGCAGGAAGGCACAGATTTCCACCTGCAAAGAGAACTCTGGAGGTGCCATTGGACCGGCCGGACATGCGCAGCCTGGTGAACCGTATTCCGGACTGAGGACCCAGAGATCTTCAGTAAAGAGGTAAAGAGACTGCAACCTGGTGTCCTCGTTATTTACTGCACCGCACCACCACCACCACTACCATCATCCATCATATCTATCACTGTACGCCCCTCGGCAGGGTCACGGACCGGGCCTAGCCACCGTGACAACCCCAGAGCAGAGACTCAGAGGCCCGGTACCGGGTACCCCTCGGCCCTGCGGCAGTGGGGGCGCTACAGTAGCAAGCTGGGTGACAGTTAGAAGGCCGGGTAGAGGGAAGAGTGCCAGGGAGGCTAGTCCTGATCTGGCACACCCCAATAAGTTTGCTAAGTTGGCAGATGAGGGGGATGCCAGTACAGGGGTAGCACTGCTGCAGCCAGGCATGTCCTCTGAAAGCCAGAGGAGTGACTGCTCCAGTAAGGAGGGAAATAGGAGAGCAGGGCAGGCCAGACAGGTGCTGGTAGTGGGGGACTCAATTATTAGGGGAACAGATAGGGCAATCTGTCACAAAGACTGGGATCGTCGAACGGTGTGCTGCCTACCTGGCGCTCGAGTCCAACACATCGCTGATCGGGTGGACAGATTACTAATGACAAAGTTAGAGGTAGCTGGAAGGTCCTTAAAAACGATTTCAGGGAATTAGGCTGCAAGCTGAAAGCAAGGACCTCCAACGTGGTATTTTCCGAAATACTGCCTGTACCACGTGCCACGCCAGAGAGGCAACGGGAGATTAGGGAGGTTAATAAGTGGCTCAAGAATTGATGTAGGAAGGACGGGTTTGGGTTCCTGCAGAACTGGGCCGACTTTTCAGTTGGCTACAGGCTCTACGCTAGGGACGGGCTGCACCTCAATGGGGAAGGCGCAGCTGTGCTGGGGGAGAAAATGGCTAGAAGGTTGGAGGAGTGTTTAAACTAGGGATTGGGGGGAGGGTATTCATTTTATGGGAGGGGAAGATAGTGCAGATAGAGACCTGGGCACAAATAAGGAAGTTGGTGGTGGCATGGGGGGTGGGGTTAGAACAGTTAATAATTTAAAAAAGAGCAGAGGTACAGAGAGATAGATAAAGTACATGTATACTAATGCCAGAAGCCTCACTAACAAAATGGACAAATTAGAATTAATGTTGTTGGAGCATAATTATGACATGGTGGGGATCTCTGAAACATGGCTGGATGAGAGCCATGACTGGGCTGTTAACTTGCAGGGTTATAGTCTGTTCAGAAATGACTGAACGGATAAGCGAGGGGGAGGGGTGTGTCTATATGTAAAATTATCCTTAAAACCCATCCTGCGTGATAATATAGGTGAATCTAATGAAAATGTAGAGTCCCTGAGGGTGGAGATAAGGGGAGGGGGGAAAAATAATAAATTACTGATAGGGGTTTGTTATAAGTCTCCAAAAATAATGGAAGCAATGGAGAATATCCTCGTAAAGCAAATAGATGAAGCTGCGACTCAAGGAGAAGTCATTATTATGGGGGACTTCAACTACCCTGAAATAGATTGGGGAACGGATATCTGCAGTTCCAGCAAAGGTAATCGGTGTCTGACAACTATGAGAGACAGTTACCTCTGACAACTGGTTCAGGACCCAACAAGAAGGGGGGCACTGTTAGACCTTATATTAACCAACAGGCCGGACCGCATAGCAAATATAAGGGTTAGGGGTCACTTGGGGAATAGTGATCACAAAATAATAAGTTTTAATGTATCCTTTAGTAAGATGTGTAGTAGAGGGGTGACACGGACACTAAACTTCAGGAGGGCAAATTTCCAACGGATGAGAGAGGATCTTGGTGCAATTAACTGGGACGATATCCTGAGACCTAAAAAATACACAAAGAAAATGGGAGACGTTTATTAGCATCCTGGATAGGACCTGTGCACAGTATATACCGTATGGGAATAAACATACTAGAAATAGGAGGAAACCAATATGGCTAAATAGTGCTGTAAGGGGCACGATAAGTGACAAAAAGAAAGCATTTAGAGAATTAAAGGAAGTAGGTAGTGAGGAGGCATTAAATAAATACAGAAAATTAAATAAATTCTGTAAAAAGCAAATCAAGGCAGCAAAGATTGAGACAGAGAGACTCATTGCCAGAGAGAGTAAAAATAATCCCAAAGTATTCTTTAACTACTGTACGTAAATAGTAAGAAACTAAAAAATGATAGCGTTGGCCCCCTTAAAAATAGTCTGGGTGAAATGGTGGATGAGGATGAGGAAAAAGCCAATACGCTAATTGACTTTTTTTCATCAGTATTTACACAAGAAAATTCCATGACAGACAATATGATCAGTGATAACAAAAATTCCCCATTAAGTGTCACCTACTTAACCCAGCAGGACGTACGGCGGCGTCTAAAAATCACTAAAATTGACAGATCTCCGAGCCCGGATGGGATACACCCCCGAGTACTGCAGGAAATAAGTACAGTCATTGATAGACCATTATTTTTAATCTTTAAAGACTCCATAATAACAGGGTCTGTACCACAGGACTGGCGTATAGCAAATGTGGTGCTAATATTTAAAAAGGGGACAAAAAACTGAACTCGGAAATTATAGGCCAGTAAGCTTAACCTCTACTGTGGGTAAAATCCTGGAGGGTTTTCTAAGGGATGCTATACTGGAGTATCTGAAGAGGAATAACCTCATGACCCAGTATCAGCATGGGTTTACTAGGGACCGATCCTGTCAGACTAATCTGATCAATTTCTATGAAGAGGTAAGTTCCGGACTGGACCAAGGGAACCCAGTGGACGTAGTGTATATGGTCTTTTCAAAAGCTTTTGATACGGTGCCACACAAAAGGTTGATACACAAAATGAGAATATTGGGGATAGGGGAAAATATGTGTAAGTGGGTTAAGAGCTGGCTCAGGGATAGGAAACAAAGGGTGGTTATTAATGGAGCACACTCGGACTGGGTCGCGGTTAGCAGTGGGGTACCACAGGGGTCAGTATTGGGCCCTCTTCTTTTTAACATTTATTAATGATCTTGTAGGGGGCATACAGAGTAGAATTTCAATATTTGCAGATGACACTAAACTCTGCAGGGTAATCAATACAGAGGAGGACAATTTTATATTACAGGATGATTTATGTAAACTAGAAGTTTGGGCTGATAAATGGCAAATTAGCTTTAATGGGCAAAAATGTAAGGTCATGCACTTGGGTAGAAGTAATAAGATGTACAACTATGTGCTTAATTCCGAAACTCTGGGCAAAACCGTCAATGAAAAAGACCTGTGTGTATGGGTGGATGACAAACTCACATTTAGTGGCCACTGTCAGGCAGCTGCTACAAAGGCAAATAAAATAATGGGATGTATTAAAAGAGGCATAGATGCTCATGAGGAGAACATAATTTTACCTCTATACAAGTCACTAGTGCGACCACACTTAGAATACTGTGCACAGTTCTGATCTCCGGTGTATAAGAAAGACATAGCTGAACTGGAGCGGGTGCAGAGAAGAGCGTTATTAGAGGACTGGGGGGTCTGCAATACCAAGATAGGTTATTACACTTGGGGCTATTTAGTTTGGAAAAACGAAGGCTAAGGGTTGATCTTATGTTAATGTATAAATATATGAGGGGACAGTACAAAGACCTTTCTGATGATCTTTTTAATCATAGACCTGAGACAGGGACAAGGGGGCATCCTCTACGTCTGGAGGAAAAAAGGTTTAAGCATAATAACAGACGCGGATTCTTTACTGTAAGAGCAGTGAGACTATGGAACTCTCTGCCGTATGATGTTGTAATGAGTTATTCATTACTTACATTTAAGAGGGGACTGGATGCCTTTCTTGAAAAGTATAATGTTACAGGATATATACTAGATTCCTCGATAGGGCGTTGATCCAGGGAATTAGTCTGATTGCCGTATGTGGAGTCGGGAAGGAATTTTTTTCCCCAATGTGGAACTTACTCTTTGCCACATGTTTTTTTTTTGCCTTCCTCTGGATCAACATGTTAGGGCATGTTAGGTTAGGCTATGGGGTGAACTAGATGGACTTAAAGTCTTCCTTCAACCTTAATAACTATGTTACTATGAAAAATCAAGAGGAAAAGGAATAGTTGAGGACAGACTCTGCATGTATCAGTACAGACGCACACTTCTGTAGTAGGAGGATAGTATGTGAACCCCTCCAAGTATCGCTGATGTTATTATCCTGCATTGATTACAGCACTGGCATTTTAAGCAGGACTAAACGACCGAAAAGATGAGTCTATGAGCGATTCTCTACTTTATGTAGTTGATTCACTAAACACCATATCAACTGAAATAGTCTCAGGCTCCTGAATTCATATGTAATTTCACGCACCTGAATCCTGAAGTACACAGGCAGGCGGTGCGGAGATTGACAGAACGTCAGCTCCAGAAGCCGGCCGAGCTGCTGCATACTGAGCAGGGTGCAGTGGGGGTGCAGCGGGGGTGCAGCGGGGGAGGTCCGTTACTCAACCTGGTATTACAGTATACCACAGAAAAGATGGCTTATATTACAGGATCTGCACTGTTCATTCATTTCTGATTCATTTTATTCTACATCTCACAGTTCATCTCGCTGGGGATAATATGAATAAGCCGGTGGAACATGCAAAGTCCGCACAACTGATGAAAGGCTGCAGCTTAAAATATTCACCCATAGCCCAATAACTTACCCACATATGGATTTCTTATATACGGATTTCTCACAATAAGTATTTGACACTATTCACATTTACTAGCTAATGTCTTTCTGTATATTTTGACTTAATTACATACAAATAGGGGACGATTATGATTAAACAGTATCCTAGGCTCACAAAGGCCACCCACCTACATAAAATATTGCCCCTGTCCCCCCATATCAGAGAATAGTGACAATAAATAAAGTGAGTTTTTAACATAAAGTCAGATTCCTGTGTCTGTGATATACTGATGATATATATAGCAAACCCACAGGAGACCCCATAAGTGACTGACACATGAGGGGTCCACCAACTGAACTCACAATATCCTGTCAATGGGGGGGGGTGAACGTTGATGGCTGGGCATGTACAGGTCTCTTCATTAAACTCTAAACGAGTTCTCAAATTAGCTATTCACAACAAACATCAATAGATTCTACAAATTCAACAGAGCAGCACAAAATACCTCTCCAGTAGCACCAAAATAAATATGAAAGTGCACAACAACATACCTCCCCAGAAGATCCCTCAAATATAACAGTGCAGTGTAGAAAGCGGCTACATACTCCCAAACATTCTGATATACCCCTGACCACCAAAACCAAAGAGTACGAAGATCGGTGGTGAGTGGTGACTTTATTACCAGGATGTACGGCCAAGACCGAATCGTGATGTTCACTAAGAACTCTAAGACAGAAATTCACAGGTATAAATAGTTTACCTAATGGACAGGCAGCAGAGGTGTCCCCCTATGCCTCAACAACCTCTTTCTCAAGATCAGAGCATATAGACACAATAAGCAACCCTTTTTGTAGTATAGGAACTTGTTCACAATTATTTCCAACCCGAGGAAAACAAGAAGATAAGGAATCTGCTTTAATGTTCTTGTTTCCATGCCCATATGTAACACAAAAATTAAATCTGGTGAAGAACAATGCCCATCTTACCTGTTGAGGCGTTAGATGTTTTGTAGACTTGAGATATTCAAGATTCTTATGATCTGTGATTGCCAAGAGTTCCCTGTTACCAATGTCATAATTTATCTTTTTAGATGACAGTTTTTTTATGAAAATATGTACATGGACACCATTTAACAAGAGATGTACCATGCGACAATATAGCCCCCACCCCCACTTCTGACACATCAACTTCTACAAATAAAGGCTGAGTGACATCAGGATGTATGAGAATTGTCGCAAATGCAAAACACTCCTTCAAGGTATCGAATGCCTCCCTGGCCGGACTGGACCAAATAGAAAAGTGGTCATATCAGTCAGAGGTTTGGCCACTACTGAAAAGTTTTTGATGAACTTACGGTAGTAGTTGGTGAAACCGAAAAACCTTTGAAACACCTTGAAATCCTCAAGACGTTCCCAATCCAGTACAGCCCAGACATTCACCGGATTCATGTGAAAACCAGTTGACGATAAAACATATCCTAGAAAATGGATCTCCTCTATCGAGAACATACATTTTTCTGGTTTGACAAATAATTTTTTTGTCTCTGAGTATCTGTAAGACCTGCCTGACAAGTACCTGATGTGACTCAAGGTCAGGTGAATAACAGAATTTGTCATCAAGATAGGTTACCATAAATCTCCCTACCAGGTGACTAAAGATGTCATTTACAAAGTGCTGAAAGACAGCAAGTGTATTAGTCAACCCAAATGGCATCACAAGGTTCTCACAGAATCCTTCAGGCATATTGAAAGCTCTTTTCCACTCATACCCCTCTTTAATAGGAATGAGATTATACATCCCCCTGAGATCCAGTGTAGAAAACCATTCTGCTCCTACAATCTGATTAAAGTGGTCCGGGATGAGAGGGAGCGGATATGGATCACAGACCGTGAACTGATTAAGTTGAAAATCTAGGCAGGGGCGCAACTCCCATCTTTCTTTTTTACAAAGAAGAACCCCACAGCAATGGGAGATAAGGATAGTCTGATATGACCCTTTGCCAAACTTTCCGCGATATAGTCCTTCATGGTCTGCCTCTCTGGACCAGAGATATTATATAGTCTGCTCTTTGGCTGCTTGGCCCCAGGGACAAGTGCAGTCATAAGGACAATGGGGAGAAACTATTTGGCACCACTGCTCCGTGAACACATCACCAAAGTCAGATGGGTATTTAGGCTGTTATGGTTCTCAATGGCAAGAGAACATAGCCCAGCAAACATAAGAACTAGCTCTTGGAAGGATGGAAACTAAACTGACCATGAACTAAACCTGCCGCACAACTAACAGTAGCCGGGTAGCGTTTGCCTACGTTTTATCCCTAGACGCCCAGCGCCGGCCGGAGGACTAACTAATCCTGGCAGAGGAAAATATAGTCCTGGCTCACCTCTAGAGAAATATCCCCGAAAGGCAGACAGAGGCCCCCACATATATTGGCGGTGATTTTAGATGAAATGACAAACGTAGTATGAAAATAGGTTTAGCAAAATTGAGGTCCGCTTACTAGATAGCAGGAAGACAGAAAGGGCACTTTCATGGTCAGCTGAAAACCCTATCAAAATACCATCCTGAAATTACTTTAAGACTCTAGTATTAACTCATAACATCAGAGTGGCAATTTCAGATCACAAGAGCTTTCCAGACACAGAAACGAAACTACAGCTGTGAACTGGAACAAAATGCAAAAACAAACGAGGACTAAAGTCCAACTTAGCTGGAAGTTGTCTAGCAGCAGGAACATGCACAGAAAGGCTTCTGATTACAATGTTGACCGGCATGGAAGTGACAGAGGAGCAAGGCTAAATAGCGACTCCCACATCCTGATGGGAACAGGTGAACAGAGGGGATGATGCACACCAGTTCAATTCCACCAGTGGCCACCGGGGGAGCCCAAAATCCAATTTCACAACAGTACCCCCCCCTCAAGGAGGGGGCACCGAACCCTCACCAGAACCACCAGGGCGATCAGGATGAGCCCTATGAAAGGCACGGACCAGATCGGAGGCATGAACATCAGAGGCAGTCACCCAAGAATTATCCTCCTGACCGTATCCCTTCCATTTGACCAGATACTGGAGTTTCCGTCTGGAAACACGGGAGTCCAAGATTTTTTCCACAACGTACTCCAACTCGCCCTCAACCAACACCGGAGCAGGAGGCTCAACGGAAGGCACAACCGGTACCTCATACCTGCGCAATAATGACCGATGAAAAACATTATGAATAGAAAAAGATGCAGGGAGGTCCAAACGGAAGGACACAGGGTTAAGAATCTCCAATATCCTGTACGGGCCGATGAACCGAGGCTTAAACTTGGGAGAAGAAACCCTCATAGGGACAAAACGAGAAGACAACCACACCAAGTCCCCAACACAAAGCCGAGGACCAACCCGACGCCGGCGGTTGGCAAAAAGCTGAGTCTTCTCCTGGGACAACTTCAAATTGTCCACTACCTGCCCCCAAATCTGATGCAACCTCTCCACCACAGCATCCACTCCAGGACAATCCGAAGATTCCACCTGACCAGAAGAAAATCGAGGATGAAACCCCGAATTACAGAAAAAGGGAGACACCAAGGTGGCAGAGCTGGCCCGATTATTGAGGGCAAACTCCGCTAAAGGCAAAAAAGCAACCCAATCATCCTGATCTGCAGACACAAAACACCTCAAATATGTCTCCAAGGTCTGATTCGTCCGCTCGGTCTGGCCATTAGTCTGAGGATGGAAAGCAGACGAGAAAGACAAATCTATGCCCATCCTAGCACAGAATGCTCGCCAAAATCTAGACACGAATTGGGTACCTCTGTCTGAAACGATATTCTCCGGAATACCATGCAAACGGACCACATTTTGAAAAAACAGAGGAACCAACTCGGAAGAAGAAGGCAACTTAGGCAGGGGAACCAAATGGACCATCTTAGAGAAACGATCACACACCACCCAAATGACAGACATCTTCTGAGAAACAGGAAGATCCGAAATAAAATCCATCGAGATGTGCGTCCAGGGCCTCTTCGGAATAGGCAAGGGCAACAACAATCCACTAGCCCGAGAACAACAAGGCTTGGCCCGAGCACAAACGTCACAAGACTGCACGAAGCCTCGCACATCTCGAGACAGGGAAGGCCACCAGAAGGACCTTGCCACCAAATCCCTGGTACCAAAGATTCCAGGATGACCTGCCAACGCAGAAGAATGAACCTCAGAAATGACTTTACTGGTCCAATCATCAGGAACAAACAGTCTACCAGGTCTATCCGCCTGAAACTCCTGCAAGGCCCGCCGCAGGTCTGGAGAAACGGCAGACAATATCACTCCATCCTTAAGGATACCTGTAGGTTCAGAATTACCAGGGGAGTCAGGCTCAAAACTCCTAGAAAGGGCATCCGCCTTAACATTCTTAGAACCCGGCAGGTAGGACACCACAAAATTAAACCGAGAGAAAAACAACGACCAGCGCGCCTGTCTAGGATTCAGGCGTCTGGCGGACTCAAGATAAATTAAATTTTTGTGGTCAGTCAATACCACCACCTGATGTCTAGCCCCCTCAAGCCAATGACGCCACTCCTCAAAAGCCCACTTCATGGCCAAAAGCTCCCGATTCCCAACATCATAATTCCGCTCGGCGGGCGAAAATTTACGCGAGAAAAAAGCACAAGGTCTCATCACGGAGCAATCGGAACTTCTCTGCGACAAAACCGCCCCAGCTCCGATTTCAGAAGCGTCGACCTCAACCTGAAAAGGAAGAGCAACATCAGGCTGACGCAACACAGGGGCGGAAGAAAAGCGGCGCTTAAGCTCCCGAAAGGCCTCCACAGCAGCAGGGGACCAATCAGCAACATCAGCACCCTTCTTAGTCAAATCAGTCAATGGTTTAACAACATCAGAAAAACCAGCAATAAATCGACGATAAAAGTTAGCAAAGCCCAAAAATTTCTGAAGACTCTTAAGAGAAGAGGGTTGCGTCCAATCACAAATAGCCTGAACCTTGACAGGATCCATCTCGATGGAAGAGGGGGAAAAAATATATCCCAAAAAGGAAATCTTTTGAACCCCAAAAACGCACTTAGAACCCTTCACACACAAGGAATTGGACCGCAAAACCTGAAAAACCCTCCTGACCTGCTGGATATGAGAGTCCCAGTCATCCGAAAAAATCAAAATATCATCCAGATACACAATCATAAATTTATCCAAATAATCACGGAAAATGTCATGCATAAAGGACTGAAAGACTGAAGGGGCATTTGAAAGACCAAAAGGCATCACCAAATACTCAAAGTGGCCCTCGGGCGTATTAAATGCGGTTTTCCACTCATCCCCCTGCTTAATTCGCACCAAATTATACGCCCCACGGAGATCTATCTTAGAGAACCACTTGGCCCCCTTTATGCGAGCAAACAAATCAGTCAGCAGTGGCAACGGATATTGATATTTAACCGTGATTTTATTCAAAAGCCGATAATCAATACACGGCCTCAAAGAGCCATCTTTCTTAGCCACAAAGAAAAAACCGGCTCCTAAGGGAGATGATGAAGGACGAATATGTCCCTTTTCCAAGGACTCCTTTATATATTCTCGCATAGCAGCATGTTCAGGCACAGACAGATTAAACAAACGACCCTTAGGGTATTTACTACCCGGAATCAAATCTATGGCACAATCGCACTCCCGGTGCGGAGGTAATGAACCAAGCTTAGGTTCTTCAAAAACGTCACGATATTCAGTCAAGAATTCAGGAATCTCAGAGGGAATAGATGATGAAATGGAAACCACAGGTACGTCCCCATGCGTCCCCTTACATCCCCAGCTTAACACAGACATAGCTTTCCAGTCAAGGACTGGGTTATGAGATTGCAGCCATGGCAATCCAAGCACCAACACATCATGTAGGTTATACAGCACAAGAAAGCGAATAATCTCCTGGTGATCCGGATTAATCCGCATAGTTACTTGTGTCCAGTATTGTGGTTTATTGCTAGCCAATGGGGTGGAGTCAATCCCCTTCAGGGGTATAGGAGTTTCAAGAGGCTCCAAATCATACCCACAGCGTTTGGCAAAGGACCAATCCATAAGACTCAAAGCGGCGCCAGAGTCGACATAGGCATCCGCGGTAATAGATGATAAAGAACAAATCAGGGTCACAGATAGAATAAACTTAGACTGTAAAGTGCCAATTGAAACAGACTTATCAAGCTTCTTAGTACGCTTAGAGCATGCTGATATAACGTGAGTTGAATCACCGCAATAGAAGCACAACCCATTTTTTCGTCTAAAATTCTGCCGTTCACTTCTGGACAGAATTCTATCACATTGCATATTCTCTGGCGTCTTCTCAGTAGACACCGCCAAATGGTGCACAGGTTTGCGCTCCCGCAGACGCCTATCGATCTGGATAGCCATTGTCATGGACTCATTCAGACCCGCAGGCACAGGGAACCCCACCATAACATCCTTAATGGCATCAGAGAGACCCTCTCTGAAATTCATCGCCAGGGCGCACTCATTCCACTGAGTAAGCACAGCCCATTTACGAAATTTCTGGCAGTATATTTCAGCTTCGTCTTGCCCCTGAGATAGGGACATCAAGGCCTTTTCCGCCTGAAGTTCTGACTGGGGTTCCTCATAAAGCAACCCCAAGGCCAGAAAAAACGCATCCACATTGAGCAACGCAGGATCCCCTGGAGCCAATGCAAAAGCCCAATCCTGAGGGTCGCCCCGGAGCAAGGAAATCACAATCCTGACCTGCTGAGCAGGATCTCCAGCAGAGCGAGATTTCAGGGACAAAAACAACTTGCAATTATTTTTGAAATTTTGAAAGCAAGATCTATTCCCTGAGAAAAATTCAGGCAAAGGAATTCTAGGTTCAGATATAGGAACATGAATAACAAAATCTTGTAAATTTTGAACTTTCGTGGTGAGATTATTCAAACCTGCAGCTAAACTCTGAATATCCATTTTAAACAGGTGAACACAGAGCCATTCCAGGATTAGAAGGAGAGAGAGAGAGAAAGGCTGCAATATAGGCAGACTTGTAAGAGATTCAATTACAAGCACACTCAGAACTGAAGGGAAAAAAAAAAAAATCTTCAGCAGACTTCTCTTTTCTCTCCTTTCTCTGTCAATTAATTTAACCCTTTTGCGGCCGGTCAAACTGTTATGGTTCTCAATGGCAAGAGAACATAGCCCAGCAAACATAAGAACTAGCTCTTGGAAGGATGGAAACTAAACTGACCATGAACTAAACCTGCCGCACAACTAACAGTAGCCGGGTAGCGTTTGCCTACGTTTTATCCCTAGACGCCCAGCGCCGGCCGGAGGACTAACTAATCCTGGCAGAGGAAAATATAGTCCTGGCTCACCTCTAGAGAAATATCCCCGAAAGGCAGACAGAGGCCCCCACATATATTGGCGGTGATTTTAGATGAAATGACAAACGTAGTATGAAAATAGGTTTAGCAAAATTGAGGTCCGCTTACTAGATAGCAGGAAGACAGAAAGGGCACTTTCATGGTCAGCTGAAAACCCTATCAAAATACCATCCTGAAATTACTTTAAGACTCTAGTATTAACTCATAACATCAGAGTGGCAATTTCAGATCACAAGAGCTTTCCAGACACAGAAACGAAACTACAGCTGTGAACTGGAACAAAATGCAAAAACAAACGAGGACTAAAGTCCAACTTAGCTGGAAGTTGTCTAGCAGCAGGAACATGCACAGAAAGGCTTCTGATTACAATGTTGACCGGCATGGAAGTGACAGAGGAGCAAGGCTAAATAGCGACTCCCACATCCTGATGGGAACAGGTGAACAGAGGGGATGATGCACACCAGTTCAATTCCACCAGTGGCCACCGGGGGAGCCCAAAATCCAATTTCACAACATTAGGCACAGACTGCCTTACCCACCAAGCTGGGTGCTCAGGAAGAGTCCTTGACAATACTCACTCCACTTTACCACCTCCCGAGTCTGCCAATCTACCACAGGGTTGTGCAGAGTGAGCCAAGGAAGTCCAAGAACCACAGGAGAGGGCAGACTTTCTAGCAGTCAATACCTTCTGTGTTTATGGTCCCTACCTGCAGATGTAACCCTTGGATGACTTGAGTTAAATACCCCTTTTCAAGGGTGTGTAGTCTAAGGCTATTATGGGTAGGGTTCTGGACAGCGTATGTGGTTTGAGACCCTGGATCTGTACGAACCTAGTGTCGATCAAGTTAAACCCCACCCCTCTGTCCAGAAACGCAGAAAAAAATCACCTTATTTTTGCCCTGTAAGATTTCAGCAGGTAGAAAATGGGGTACTACTCAAGGATGAGATATGTACACCTGGGTTGTTAACCTCCCTGCAACCCGGGCTCCTTAGTTTTCTGGTGAATGTTTACAGTGAGATAGGGAAGGACACATGCCCATGAGTGGCCCTTTCTACCACAGTAAAAACATACTCCTCTTTGCTCCGAACAACAGACTGATTTCCAGAACAAGTTTCCCTTCCCAACTTCATAGGTTCCTCAGATGATTCTGACCCGGTTTCTCTTGGACCCGGACCTCTCGCATATTGGGGTGTCCCTTTATGTCTCTGGTGAAGATGGCGATCCACCCGGATAGCCAGAGACATGGCTATGTCAAAGGGAAACTGGAGTCTCAAACAGGGCTATGGCATCCTTTACTCTTACTGATAGCCCTTCACAGAACTGTCATAAGAACGCAGGGTCGTTTAATTTAGTGTCAGTGGACCACCTTCAAAACTCGGAGCAATCCTCCTCCTCTGGCCAGTCTCCCTGCTGAAGCTGACATAGTGTGGACTCAGCCAGGGAGATGCGGTTGTGGTCACCGTATATATGACCCAGTGCCAGAAAAATTCCTCCACTATCTGGAGCGACTGGGAGTCAGACGGGAGAGAGAATGCCCATGATAGGAGGTCAATGTGAAGGATTAAGACTATTATCCCCACCTGTTGCTCCTGAGGAACAAGGACATAACCTGAAATATAGCTTACAGGCCTCCTTAAAAAAAACAAACTTGTCACCCCCCCCAGAGTACCTGTCAAGCAAAGTGATCTTAGGCTCCACTAAGGGTTGTATGGGAGTCATGGTCCCCAAACCTGATGCGTTAGGGTGCTGTAAAATCTGCCTCCTGAAGGCTGAGCTGCCGCAGTTTCCCTTTCAGAGCAGTGATAAGATCCATAACTGCTTAAAAAATTTTTTTTGGGTCAGAGCTAATGTCACAACTCTGTTGTCGGGTGTCCCAGGACCAGGGGATCCTTCTCTGTCCCTAATGTTAGGGACGCCCTAGCTCGCCCTGTTTCCTGGATTACTTCTGATGGTGAAGATGCTGGGGCCACATATCTTGCCTTAATTACAATGGGTGGCATGATGAAGTGTGCATCATAGTTACATAGTTACATAGTTATTAAGGTTGAAGGAAGACTGTAAGTCCATCTAGTTCAACCCATAGCCTAACCTAACATGCCCTAACATGTTGATCCAGAGGAAGGCAAAAAAAACCCATGTGGCAAAGAGTAACTCCACCATAGGGAAAAAAATTCCTTCCCGACTCCACATACGGCAATCAGACTAGTTCCCTGGATCAACGCCTTATCAAGGAATCTAGTGTATATACCCTGTAACATTATAATTTTCCAGAAAGGTATCCAGTCCCCTCTTAAATTTAATTAATGAATCAATCATTACAACATCATACGGCAGAGAGTTCCATAGTCTCACTGCTCTTACAGTAAAGAATCCGCGTCTGTTATTATGCTTAAACCTTCTTTCCTCCAGACGTAGAGGATGCCCCCTTGTCCCTGTCTCAGGTCTATGATTAAAAAGATCATCAGAAAGGTCTTTGTACTGTCCCCTCATATATTTATACATTAAAATAAGATCACCCCTTAGTCTTCGTTTTTCCAAACTAAATAGCCCCAAGTGTAATAACCTATCTTGGTATGGCAGACCCCCCAGTCCTCTAATAACCTTGGTCGCTCTTCTCTGCACCCGCTCCAATTCAGCTATGTCTTTCTTATACACCGGAGACCAGAACTGTGCACAGTATTCTAAGTGTGGTCGAACTAGTGACTTGTATAGAGGTAAAATTATGTTCTCCTCATGAGCATCTATGCCTCTTTTAATACATCCCATTATTTTATTTGCCTTTGTAGCAGCTGCCTGACACTGGCCAGGGCCACTGAATATGAGTTTGTCATCCACCCATATACCCAGGTCTTTTTCATTGACGGTTTTGCCCAGAGTTTTAGAATTAAGCACATAGTTATACATCTTATTACTTCTACCCAAGTGCATGACCTTACATTTATCCCCATTAAAGCTCATTTGCCATTTATCAGCCCAAGCTTCTAGTTTACATAAATCATCCTGTAATATAAAATTGTCCTCCCCAGTATTGATTACCCTGCAGAGTTTAGTGTCATCTGCAAATATTGAAATTCTACTCTGAATGCCCCCTACAAGGTCATTAATAAATATGTTAAAAAGAAGAGGGCCCAATACTGACCCCTGTGGTACCCCACTGCTAACCGCAACCCAGTCCGAGTGTGCTCCATTAATAACCACCCTTTGTTTCCTATCCCTGAGCCAGCTCTCAACCCACTTACACATATTTTCCCCTATCCCCATTACTCTCATTTTATGTAACAACCTTTTGTGTGGCACCGTATCAAAAGCTTTGGAAAAGTCCATATACACTACGTCCACTGGGTTCCCTTGGTCCAGTCCGGAACTTACCTCTTCATAGAAGCTGATCAAATTAGTCTGACATGAACGGTCCCTAGTAAACCCGTGCTGATACTGGGTCATAAGGTTATTCCTCTTCAGATACTCCAGTATAGTATCCCTTAGAATGCCCTCCAGGATTTTACCCACAGTAGAGGTTAAGCTTACTGGCCTATAATTACCGAGTTCAGTTTTTGCCCCTTTTTTTAATATTGGCACCACATTTGCTATACGCCAGTCCTGTGGTACAGACCCTGTTATTATGGAGTCTTTAAAGATTAAAAATAATGGTCTATCAATGACTGTACTTAGTTCCTGCAGTACTCGGGGGTGTATCCCATCCGGGCCCGGAGATTTGTCAATTTTAGTTATTTTTAGACGCCGCTGTACTTCCTGCTGGGTTAAGCAGGTGACATTTAATGGGGAATTTTTATCACTAGTCATTTTGTCTGCCATGGGATTTTCTTTTGTAAATACTGATGAAAAAAAGTCATTTAGCATATTGGCTTTTTCCTCATCCTCATCCACCATTTCCCCCAGATTATTTTTAAGGGGGCCAACACTGTCATTTTTTAGTTTCTTACTATTTATATAGTTAAAGAATATTTTGGGATTATTTTTACTCTCTCTGGCAATGAGTCTCTCTGTCTCAATCTTTGCTGCCTTGATTTGCTTTTTACAGAATTTATTTAATTTTCTGTATTTATTTAATGCCTCCTCACTACCTACTTCCTTTAATTCTCTAAATGCTTTCTTTTTGTCCCTTATTGCGCCCCTTACAGCTCTATTTAGCCATGTTGGTTTCCTCCTATTTCTAGTATGTTTATTCCCATACGGTATATACTGTGCACAGGTCCTATCCAGGATGCTAATAAACGTCTCCCATTTTCTTTGTGTATTTTTGTGTCTCAGGATATCGTCCCAGTTAATTGCACCAAGATCCTCTCTCATCCGTTGGAAATTTGCCCTCCTGAAGTTTAGTGTCCTTGTCACCCCCCTACTACCCATCTTATTAAAGGTTACATGAAAACTTATTATTTTGTGATCACTATTCCCCAAGTGACCCCCAACCCTTACATTTGATATGCGGTCTGGCCTGTTGGTTAATATTAGGTCTAGCAGTGCCCCCCTCCTTGTTGGGTCCTGAACCAGTTGTGAAAGGTAATTGTCTCTCATAGCTGTCAAAAACCGATTACCTTTGCTGGAACTGCAGGTTTCTGTTCCCCAATCTATTTCAGGGTAGTTGAAGTCCCCCATAATAATGACTTCTCCTTGAGTCGCAGCTTCATCTATTTTTCTTTACGAGGATATTCTCCATTGCTTCCATTATTTTTGGAGATTTATAACAAATCCCTATCAGTAATTTATTATTTTTTCCCCCTCCCCTTATCTCCACCCACAGGGACTCTACATTTTCATTAAATTCACCTATATTATCACGCAGGATGGGTTTTAAGGAAGATTTTACATATAGACACACCCCTCCCCCTCGCTTATCTGTACGGTCATTTCTGAACAGGCTATAGCCCTGCAAGTTAACAGCCCAGTCATGGCTCTCATCCAGCCACGTCTCAGATATCCCCACCATGTCATAATTATGCTCCAACAACATTAGTTCTAATTCATCCATTTTGTTGGCGAGGCTTCTGGCATTAGTATACATGCACTTGATGTTCCTCTCTGTACCTCTATTCTTTCTTAAATTACTAACTGTTCTAACCCCACCCCCCATGCCACCGCCACCCCCAACTTCCTTATTTGTGCCCAGGTCTCTATCTACACTATCTTCCCCTCCTATAAAATGAATACCCTCCCCCCCAATCCCTAGTTTAAACACTCCTCCAACCTTCTAACCATTTTCTCCCCCAGCACAGCTGCCCCTTCCCCATTGAGGTGCATCCCGTCCCTAGCGTAGAGCCTGTAGCCAACTGAGAAGTCAGCCCAGTTCTGCAGGAACCCAAACCCCTCCTTCCTACACCAATTCTTGAGCCACTTATTAACCTCCCTAATCTCCCGTTGCCTCTCTGGCGTGGCACGTGGTACAGGCAGTATTTCGGAAAATACCACGTTGGAGGTCCTTGCTTTCAGCTTGCAGCCTAATTCCCTGAAATCATCTTTAAGGACCTTCCACCTACCTCTAACTTTGTCATTTGTGCCAATGTGCACCATGACCGCTGGGTCCTCACCAGCCCCTCCCAGTAATCTGTCCACCCGATCAGCGATGTGTCAGACTCGAGCGCCAGGTAGGCAGCACACCGTCCGACGATCCCTGTCTTTGTGACAGATTGCCCTATCTGTTCCCCTAATAATTGAGTCCCCCACTACCAGCACCTGTCTGGCCTGCCCTGCTCTCCTATTTCCCTCCTTACTGGAGCAGTCACTCCTCCGGCTTTCAGAGGACAAGCCTGGCTGCAGCAGTGCTACCCCTGTACTGGCACCCCCCTCATCTGCCAACTTAGCAAACTTATTGGGGTGTGCCAGATCAGGACTAGCCTCCCTGGCACTCTTCCCTCTACCCCGCCTTCTATCTGTCACCCAGCTAACTGCCACACTGTCCTGCAGCTCCATCCTACCATCCCCCTCCTCATCTATCCCATTGAGCGTCTGCTCTGTGAGCAGAAGACTCCTCTCCATATTGTCTATGGATCTCAGTGTTGCCAGCTGCACATTTAGATCCAGTATCTGGGTTTACAAATGCACAATGTGCTCACATCTCGCACAGCAGTATGCACCCTCGACCAGCTGATCAAGGACTGCATACATGTGGCAAGATGTGCACTGGATGGCATTAACAATGGTGGAGCACATTTCCTAATGGGGATTGACCCACACAGAAACGTTAATTAAAAATAAATACAAAGTATTAATTAAAAAAAAAAAAAAAACAGAAGCAATTCCTCCCTTGGAAACTCCCTGATTCCAAAGTCACTGAATCACAAGTCACACACTTACCGCCGTTCACACTTACGCTCAGGTCACACTCAGCTCGCTCACACTCGCTGTGCTGAAGATTTATAGATTTATTTTTTTTTCTCTCTATCTCCCCTCAACAGCAATCCACCTTGCTGTTCAGATGCACTTCCAAAAAGTCACAATGATAAGGATGCGCCAGCATGGATCATCAAAAGAAGAGCCAGAAATGCTGAGAATTAAAGTGAACCTGTCACCAGTAGTGTTGAGCATTCCGATACCGCAAGTATCGGGTATCGGCCGATACTTGCGGTATCGGAATTCCGATACCGAGATCCGATACTTTTGTGGTATCGGGAATCGGAATCGGAAGTTCCCAGTGTATGATTCCTAGGGTCTGAAGGAGAGGAAACTCTCCTTCAGGCCCTGGGATCCATATCCATGTAAAAAATAAAGAATTAAAATTAAAAATAGGGATATACTCACCCTCTGACGCGCCCTGGTAGTAACCGGCAGCCTGCTTTGCTTAAAATGAGCGTGTTTAGGGCCTTCCATGACGTCACGGCTTCTGATTGGTCGCGTGCCGCTCATGTGACCGCCACGCAACCAATCACAAGCCGTGACGTCATTCTCAGGTCCTAAATTCCTAGAATTCGGAATTTAGGACCTGAGAATGACGTCACGGCTTGTGATTGGTCGTGTGGCGGTCACATGAGCGGCACGCAACCAATCAGAAGCCGTGACGTCATGGAAGGCCCTAAACACGCTCATTTTAAGCAACGGAAGCTGCCGGTTAACAGCGGTAAGGTGCAGGGGCCTCCGGACAGGTGAGTATATCAATATTTTTTATTTTAATTCTTTATTTTACACATTCATATGGATCCCAGGGCCTGAAGGAGAGTTTCCTCTGCTTCAGACCCTGGGAACCATAAGGGATACCTTCCGATACTTGAGTCCCATTGACTTGTATCGGCGAGATCCGATACTTTTCGGGTATCGGCCGATACTATCCGATACCGATACTTTCAAGTATCGGACGGTATCGCTCAACACTAGTCACCAGGTTTGGCCGATATAAGATACGGCCACTATGTTTTAGGGCTTATCTACAGCATTCTATAATGCTGTAAATAAGCCCCTGATCTGACCTGCAGGGGAAGAAAAATAACTTTTATTATACTCATCCGGGGGAGCGGTCCAGTCCGATAGGTGTTGCAGGTCCAGGTCCGGTGCCTCCCATCTTCTTATGATCGCCGCCCTCCTGCTTGCTTCATGGCTCCCCGGCATCACGCTCCTTCACAGGCATACTTATCTGCCCTGTTGAGGGCAGAGCAAAGAACTGCAGCGCGCAGGCGCTGGGCCTTTCTGACCTTTCCCGGTGCCTGACACTGGTGTCTTCAGAAACCATATGCACCAAGCCAAAGTGGCACATGTGGCCCCTGAGTGGCAGGTTAGGGGGAACTGCTCCTATTATAATAGCAATGGTGGTTTTCACTGGGCAGAATCACAACGAAACGTTCACTCCCATCATCCACTAAAATGTGATCAGAATAGTAGACAGTAGAAAGACAAAACAGTTTCTAGAATCTGTTCTTATTGTGTAAGGAGTGAGCGCCGCTCGTTCTTATTATTGCTCTATTAATCTCACGAGGCATATTCCCATTACCGTCGCTCTTCTTTATATGTGGCCCGTAGGTTCTTCATATTTCTCGTACCAATGTCACCGGTTTTATTTTATTGCCACACAGTATCTTCCGCTGCTGTTTTCCTATTTATATGCAATCTGTATTCTTTATTTCCAGGGTATTAAAGAAGACATGTTTGAATAACCGCGCTGTATTAATATTTTCCTGGCTAACTCCTCGCCTGATACGGCGCTCATGCAAGTCACAATCACTTCTAATTAAGATTTATGTTCTGATATTACGTGCATTACAATAAGCGCCTGGGATTTCTAAGAGATGTGATTACTCTTCCTTGTAGTGGGATATTTTACCCGCCAGTACTTCTGGGCACTGTCTAATGAAGCCCGCCGAGCTGACGGCACTGACAGATTTAAAGAGTCCATTCTGTCTACAAGAGTAGTTTCATTAGTAACAGTGAAAAGGCCGCGCTAATATATGATGTGGAGCCATTGTGACAAGGTCTGATTAGTGGGGAAGAGCGTTCTCCGGAATAAGATTAATGTCCCCTAAGACATGTATGGCACCAGCGGGCGAGAGATCCTTCATATTATACTTATGTATGGCACCAGCGGGCGAGAGATCCTTCATATTATACTTATATATGGCACCAGCGGGTGAGAGATCACTCATATTATACTTATATATGGCACCAGCGGGCGAGAGATCCCTTATATTATACTTATATATGGCACCAGCGGGCGAGAGATCCTTCATATTATACTTATATATGGCACCAGCGGGCGAGAGATCCTTCATATTATACTTATATATGGCACCAGCGGGCGAGAGATCACTTATATTATACTTATATATGGCACCAGCAGGGAGAGATCCCTTATATTATACTTATATATGGTACCAGCGGGCGAGAGATCCCTCATATTATACTTATATATGGCACCAGCGGGCGAGAGATCCTTCATATTATACTTATATATGGCACCAGCGGGCGAGAGATCCTTCATATTATACTTATATATGGCACCAGCGGGCGAGAGATCCTTCATATTATACTTATATATGGCATCAGCGGGCGAGAGATCCTTCATATTATACTTATATATGGCACCAGCGGGCGAGAGATCCTTCATATTATACTTATATATGGCACCAGCGGGTGAGAGATCCTTCATATTATACTTATATATGGCACCAGCGGGCGAGAGATCCTTCATATTATACTTATATATGGCACCAGCGGGCGAGAGATCCTTCATATTATACTTATATATGGCACCAGCGGGCGAGAGATCCCTCATATTATACTTATATATGGCACCAGCGGGCGAGAGATCCTTCATATTATACTTATATATGGCACCAGCGGGCTAGAGATCCTTCATATTATACTTATATATGGCACCAGCGGGCAAGAGATCCTTCATATTATACTTATGTATGCACCAGCGGGCGAGAGATCCCTTATATTATACTTATATATGGCACCAGCGGGGAGAGATCCCTTATATTATACTTATATATGGTACCAGCGGGCGAGAGATCCCTCATATTATACTTATATATGGCACCAGCAGGCGAGAGATCCCTCATATTATACTTATATATGGCACCAGCAGGCGAGAGATCCCTCATATTATACTTATATATGGTACCAGTGGGCGAGAGATCCCTTATATTATACTTATATATGGTACCAGTGGGCGAGAGATCCCTCATATTATACTTATATATGGCACCAGCAGGCGAGAGATCCCTCATATTATACTTATATATGGCACCAGCAGGCGAGAGATCCCTTATATTATACTTATATATGGCACCAGCGGGCGAGAGATCCCTCATATTATACTTATATATGGGACCAGCGGGCGAGAGATCCCTCATATTATACTTATATATGGGACCAGCGGGCGAGAGATCCTTCATATTATACTTATATATGGCACCAGCGGGCGAGAGATCCCTCATATTATACTTATATATGGCACCAGCGGGCGAGAGATCCCTCATATTATACTTATATATGGGACCAGCGGGCGAGAGATCCTTCATATTATACTTATATATGGCACCAGCGGGCGAGAGATCACTTATATTATACTTATATATGGCACCAGCGGGCGAGAGATCCCTCATATTATACTTATATATGGCACCAGCGGGCGAGAGATCCCTTATATTATACTTATAAATGGCACCAGCGGGCGAGAGATCCTTCATATTATACTTATATATGGCACCAGCGGGGAGAGATCCCTCATATTATACTTATAAATGGCACCAGCAGGCGAGGGATCCCTCATATTATACTTATATATGGCACCAGCAGGCGAGAGATCCCTCATATTATACTTATATATGGCACCAGCAGGCGAGAGATCCCTCATATTATACTTATATATGGCACCAGCAGGCGAGAGATCCCTCATATTATACTTATATATGGCACCAGCGGGCGAGAGATCCCTCATATTATACTTATATATGGCACCAGTGGGCGAGAGATCCCTTATATTATACTTATATATGGCACCAGCGTGCGAGAGATCCTTCATATTATACTTATATATGGCACCAGCAGGCGAGAGATCACTTATATTATACTTATATATGGCACCAGCAGGGAGAGATCCCTTATATTATACTTATATATGGTACCAGCGGGCGAGAGATCCCTTATATTATACTGATATATGGTACCAGCGGGCGAGAGATCCCTTATATTATACTTATATATGGCCTCAGCAGGCGAGAGATCCCTTATATTATACTTATATATGGCACCAGCGGGCGAGAGATCCCTCATATTATACTTATATATGGCACCAGCGGGCGAGAGATCCCTTATATTATACTTATATATGGTACCAGCAGGCGAGAGATCCCTTATATTATACTTATATATGGCCTCAGCAGGCGAGAGATCCCTTATATTATACTTATATATGGCACCAGCGGGTGAGAGATCTTTTATGTTATATGTGATTACAAACATACAATGAAATCCACATCTTTTGGCCGCAGTAACCTGACGACTGGCAAATGTCTAAGCACACCACATCCGACACTTACCGAGACAGATTCCTCTAAGGACACGTGCACATGGCGCCTATCAGCGCTGTTTTGTCATGTCGCTTTTTATGTCTTTTGCACATTTTTCAGATTTTTTTGTACATTAGGTTTAAAGAGCTGCAAACCTTTTTTCATTTGGATATTCCGGTAACTTTTGATCTTTTTTTTCCATAATATATCGGGCTGAATTTTCTCCTTTTTTTCATTTTCACAGAGATAATTTCTTTAAATCTTTTTAGCTTATAACAAGCGATATCGATGGGAAAATAAAATAAATGACTATTTTTAATGACCACAAAGGACCCCTAAAATACTTTTAACAATGTATTCCTCATTCTGTAACAATAACTTTTCCATATTGGACCCTTTTAATTCTATCTGAGAGGGGCTAGTAACAGAAATTTGGATAGGCATTGACATTTTTATTTTCAATCTGCTATTTGCATTTATTTATTTATTCATTTTTCATTTCTTTTACACATTGTGCCCCCCTATAAAGTCATAAAAGACGTTTGTGGGGTATTTCAAATTTTAAATCATCAGTGGACCAGAAGAATGTTGCTTAGAAAAAAAGACATCCTTTGTTTCTAAGAAGTCAAGACTGTAAGGCAATAAGTCACAGACTTAAGCCCTTTCTGGTCTGCTGACTAATGGGGAGGTGGATTCACGTAAGTCAAAAATATGGAATTAGCTCACTCATCCATACTCATCCACCGATGCGGCAACACCAAGAACTTCTGCTAGGAAAACTAAGTGATCACCAATATTTCTGAGCTGTTAAAATCTGGTTTCGACACTTTTCACACATAATTTAAATTGACTGCAACAGAAAAAGGTGCAAAAAGCAAATATTGGTAAGAACTCCTACATGAGATCATTCTAAGAGATCATGTTTGTTTCTCATGAGCTTACAACTGGCATATAGCATAAAGTGACCCAAGTGTTATCAGTGGGCACCTGAAATGCTTCTGATATCAGATGACTTTTTACAAAGGTTTTTTTTCTCTACATGGAAAGTCTGCCGTCTATCCAAAATTGATATTTGGGACAAATAAAACTGAAAATCAAATATTTATAATGTTCATTTCTTTGCTTAAAAAAGCTAATGAAATCTGAGATAGTGATGACATTGTGGTACCCACATCAGGACATAGATTAACAAAAATGGACTCAAGAACTGGTAAGACATCACTCTCACGAAGACAAAATGGATAAAGATAGACATTGCCCAAATGAGTAGTAAGTAAAGGCAAAAAAATGATTTTTTTTCTCTCTAGCAATTATTTGCTGGCTGGCTATGGTCTTCTTTGCGTTACATGATTGTGGTTACTTGGTTGCGTGGACGCCTTGTACTTCTTTGACTCTTGCCGCATGGTGAAGGAATCTCCAATCGGCTGACAGTGGGTCCTTGGTCCGGGGGGGATTCCATGGCTGTTATTGGCAGAATAGAGAAACATGGCTGTGATCCTCCAGCAAGCGATGTTAGTTATGATTATGTTCTATTAAATAGTTATTGTATTAATGATAGGAACTACTAATATTTGGAATTTCACACCTCTGTAATTATGTAGAGGCTTGGATTTTAAACTTTTATGATCGGCTAATTAGGTGGGTGGCCTTTTTCATTGTAATGGGTGGGCACTTGCATGTTTCCCTATTGAAATTCTGTTTAAGTCTTCTTCTAAATGCTTGAAAAAGACCAACAACAGGTCGAAGCCTATCATTGATACGGTATATTAGGAGGAATAGATTATGTTTGTTTTCTCTTACAACCCATTTGGACGCTGCCTATATTTTTTACATTGGTGTATTTTTGCCAAGTTGGATTCCTTAATTTTTGGATGTCACATTCTCCTAGTGGGAGAGTGCTGCTAACTACCACACACGTATTTGTCCAAAATAATGGCCTAAGAGTCCGTTTACACAGAATAACCAGTGGCACTAAACGACCAGCCGTCAGGAGACATTTACAGATTGGTTGTTAACCCTAGAACGCGTACCTGGGGCCTCGCAGGCCTGCTAGGTTATTGTTTTCTATTATCTGTAAAACTACATTAGTTAGAATTTTGAAACTCAAGGTAATCCTCAGGTATATAGTTGTTAGTAATATCCAGTTGTTCATATATTTTTATGTTATAGGCATCTCGTATAGCAACGCTTTTTTTGTGACTACCCCAGATTCACGTACCTGGGGCCTTTGAGGCCTGCTTTGGTTTACATGTACTCCTCAGTCTTTTTGTCTGTACTGTTGTTGGGGAAGAACTTATGACTCAGTCTTTATGACTATTGGTCGATGGCTGTTGCTGGGAAGAGTGTGGATTCTGCCTGACATGGTAATGTGATCCTGGAAGGGAGTTTCCCCTCACAAAGTAACGTGATTATGATGTCAGTACAGGTCCTTTAGTCCTAAATCCTAGTTGCTGGAGAGATTTTGGAGGAAGAAGTCAGCTTTCTTTGGTCTGTAACAAAGAACCTTTCTGAGCTCCAAAACCAGAGGCTTCTACTGCACTTACAAGAAAGTTATCTGTTGAAGGTAAGAGTAGGGGGGCTGTACTTTACCCTAAGCACACAAACACTAACAAAGTCTTAGCACACACAGTGTATAGTGCACAAGCCTGATTGTAATCTTTATTTTTTACTTTTCATTTTAGTTTACTCATTATCTAAGATTACAATGGCACAGTCTACATCAAGGGGATTGACTGTCCAAGAAATTGAGGCGATTATTTTCAATAGTGATGAAGACAGTGACATTTCTTTGTCGGATGAAGAGTATATTCCACCAGCTAATGTATCAACTTCATCGTCCAGCGATTCCTCAGATGATGAAGAAGTAATGGATCCAGAAGAATGTGCAAGTAGAACATCTAAAACAAATGTTTTTTTGGAACAGTACTGCTGTGGCTCATGCACGCACCCCATCACATAACATTATTAGAGTTCCTCAAGGAGCTGTCGGAATTTCCCAATTCATGTCCAAAAAATATGTTTTCAGTAAATTTGTTTCAGATGATATTGCAGATGAGGTAGTTTTGTGTACGAATGTGGAAGGTAAACGTATTGCTTCGGAAAAAAAAAAAACTTGGAAAAATTTAACTAAAGAGGAACTATATGCCTATACTGGCCTTACTCTTCTGGCAGGGTCGACTAAATCATATGATGTGCCAATCAGAGAGTTATTTCTGAACCCATTTGCAGATCCACATTACAAAGCCACTATGTCCGTAGATAGATTTGAGGCTATTCGGAGATGCATTCGTTTTGATGAAAAGAGAACTCGGCCTGTGAGGTTGGCAACCGATAAATTAGCGCCTATTAGCTATATATGGAATCTTTTTATCAAGAACTGTTACAAACTTTACAATTCTAGCGAATATGTGACAGTGGACGAACAACTTCTTGCCTTTAGGGGACGTTGCAAATTTATCCAATATATGCCCAGTAAGCCAGCTAAATACGGCATAAAAATTTTCTGGATGTGCGATTCAGCAACTTATTATGGGATGAATGGCATGATTTACTGTGGAAAAGAAGCTGACGCTCCAGTCCAGAAAGATCTATGTTCCAACATAGTGAAAACTAGGGTTGAGCGACCTTTACTTTTATAAGATCGGGTCGGGTTTCACGAAAGCCGACTTTTTCAAAAGTCGGGTCGAGTGAAATCGGCCGATCCTATAAAAAAGTCGGGGTCGGCCGAAACTCGAAACCCAATGCAGTGCATTGGGTTTCCAATGGTTCCCAGGGTCTGAAGGAGAGGAAACTCTCCTTCAGGCCCTGGGATCCATATTTAAGTGTAAAGTAAAGAATTAAAATAAAAAATATCGCTATACTTACCCTCTGACGGGCCCTGGTACTAACCGGGAACCTTCCTTCCTTAGAATCAGCCTTCCAGGACCTTGCGGTGACGTCACGGTGACGTCGCGGCTTGTGATTGGTCGCGCGGCCGCCCATGTGACCGCTGCGCGACCAATCACAAGCCGCGACGTCACCGTGACGTCACCGAAGGTCCTGGAAGGGCTGATTCTTAGGAAGGAAGGCTGCCGGAAAGAAGCAGGGCGTGTCCGAGGGTGAGTATATACCTAATAGGAATATACTCACCCTCGGCTTCGTTCCGGCAGCCTTCCTTCCTAAGAATCAGCCCTTCCAGGACCTACGGTGACGTCACGGTGACGTCGCGGCTTATGATTGGTCGCGCGAGCGGTCACATGGGCGGCCGCGCGACCAATCACAAGCCGCAACGTCACCGCGACGTCACCGCAAGGTCCTGGAAGGCTGATTCTAAGGAAGGAAGGTTCCCGGTTAGTACCAGGGCCCGTCAGAGGGTAAGTATAGCGATATTTTTTATTTTAATTCTTTATTTTACACTTAAATCTGAATTCCGATACCAATTCCCGATATCTTAAACATATCGGGAATCGGTATCGGAATTCCGATTCCAGATTCAGAAGATCGCCGACTTCATGGCCGACCCCACACAGGGGTCGGGTCGGGTTTCATGAAACCCGACTTTGCCAAAAGTCGGCGACTTCTGAAAATTGCCGACCCGTTTCGCTCAACCCTAGTGAAAACACTAGCTTTACCAATTTTCCATTCTGGAAAAAATATCACTATGGATAATTATTTTACTAATTTAGAACTGGCCAATTTTTTGCTTCAGAAACAACTAACACTTGTTGGTACAATGAGACCAAACCGCCGCGAAATTCCACCAATAATGAAGCACAATGCACAGCGACCAAACTACGAGAGTGTATTCGGTTTCTGCAATGAGGCAACAATGGTGTCCTATAAAGCCAAGAAAGAAAAATCTGTGATATTACTGAGCACAATGCATCACGATGAAAGTATTGACACCAATGACAGGAAACAAAAACCTGAAATTATACTTCATTATAATAAGACAAAAGGAGGTGTCGACAAGATGGACGAAATGATTACTGAATATTCGTGTAAAAGGCAGACTAAACGTTGGCCTGTTGCCCTTTTTTCCAATATCCTTGATGTGTCATCCCTCAATAGCTATATTGTTTATTGTCAAACTAATCCAGAATTCCATGCCAACAGGAAGGAGAATAGACGTATATTTTTGACAGAACTTTGTTATGAACTTTTGATGCCTACTATGCTAGAGAGAAGCAGCACAAAATGCTTATCAAGGCAAATTACAGAGGCAATGATCCGATGTGGAATATGCTTTCAGGAACAGCCAGAGCAAAGAGAAAAAAAAAGAAAGCGCTGCTATATTTGTCCAGCAAAGAAAGAAAGAAAATCGGAGCGTTTCTGTTCTACTTGCGGACAAAAATGTATGCAGGGAACATTCTGAAGAAAAAATAATATGCAAGAATTGTCGGGGGAATATGTAAAGTGGAAAATAAATATTCCTGCACCAAGTTTGCTACAGACTTTATGTAAAAACTTTTTATAAGAAAAAATGTATCCATCATAAAAAATTGTACTGAGTGAATATATTGGGCGTGCCCGTTTAGTTACATTTTTGTTGTTTTATGTACATCATTTTTTTGGGGAATTATACACATCTTAGGCTATGTTCCAAGTAGCGCTGGGGTTCACCAGAATGGGATCCATAATGGATCTGACCTCCTGGTAACTCCAGCTAAGGCTGATGGAATGCCGGGATTCCACCAGCCTTAGCTGAGGTCACCAGGAGGTCAGATCCATTACGGATCCCCTCCTGGCGGACCCCAGCGCTAGTGGGAATGCATCCTTACTTTGCAAATTTAAAATAAACTTTGAAAAGTATTTTTATTTGAGTTATTCCATGTTATTTGCACACAGGCCTAAAAGGCCCCAGGTACGTGAATATGGGGTAGTCACAAAAAAAGTGTTGCTATACGAAATGCCTATAACATAAAAATATACGAACAACTGGAAATTACTAACAACTATATAGCTGAGGAATACCTAGAGTTTCAAAATTGTAACTAAAGTAGTTTTACAGAAAATAAAAAAGTAACCTGACAGGCCTGCGAGGCCCCAGGTACGCGTTCTACCAGCCTTAGCCGGGGTCACCAGGAGGTCAGATCCATTACGAAATCCCGTCCAGGCGGACCCCAGAGCTAGTGGGAATGCATGCTTACTTTCAAATAACTTTGAAAAAAAAATTTTTTTGAGTTATTCCATGTTATTTGAAAACAGGCCTCAAAGGCCCCAGGTACGTAATAGTGTAGATTTCTATGGTCACGCATTCTAGGGTTAATGGCCGTCTTAGGGAAGTGATGCACCCCGATGAATCTGTATTAGATCGCTCAATGCGCAGAGGCTGCCATTGTTCTCCACTGTGTGTGAGACCGGTATACAGAAGACGATGCACCACCGAGAACCATGATCATTTGGGAAAAAACAAAAGATCATTTCACCAGATGAATCAGCAAAATGCCTGTACTTCAGGTGAAATGATCTTTTGGGCAATTGGTAACCTGTTTACACTGGAAGATCATTGTGAGACGAGCGTTCTTAAGAAAGCGCCTTCATAATTCTCCAGTGGAAACGCTGCATACGTCCAGCGTGACATCTGAATAAATTCTTATCTTCAGGAGAACAATTACAATATATGCAAATTATTCTACAGAATCTCTCCAATTCCACCAACTTTAGGATTTGTGAAACGCTTGGTTTACAGAAAGATTGCCATTAAAAAATATGTTCAGGCCTGCCCCTGTATATTATACGGAACCCTAATCTGAGAAATATCATTGCTGAACGCTTCCTATCCTCTCCAACAACAACAGCAACAATTCCCTGTAACCTGTCGAAAAGCAAAACCTGTTCATGTAGGGGTGATACTAACCGAAAGTTGCCTTTATTCACCCAATAAGAATAGGTTTCATACACAATCATGTCAGTAACAATAATACGGCCAATACCAAATGAGCAGTGAGTGGTTCCATGCCTTTACCATGGCCAGCAACGATGTTGTTACTGTTATATGCTTAGTTGAATGTAATGCATATATACTTGTTGTACTTTGGTTTCACTTTCTCTCTGGTAAAGGGTCCTTCAGACTTCCTGTTATACTGTCTTAAGAAGCTGATGCATGTACCTCATGATCTGTGAAGATGAAAGTTGAATTACCCCATATAATCTACTTTCACAAGTTTCTTCTGCAGCCAAACTATGCAACATTATACCCCCTCAATTTGCAGTTTAAAGACTTTCCCTCCTGTTGACTGCTCTTGATTGTCCGTGGCGAGTGTTGCATGAACTCATCACTTGAGTCTGTGTGTGTACACTGACACTGCCTGAGCCCGGCTGAGAGCACACAGTGTGGGTGTGGGTGTCCTCTGCCACAGCTCCTCTCTCTGAAGCCGCCAATTCTGGGTGTATTAGTGTAGCAACGGCTTTAGAGAAGAGCAAGGGAGGAGAATGTGCCTTCCTACACGGTGTGCACACGTGGCCAGGCTTAGGCAATATCAGTGCACTCTGCAGAACTGCAGACTACGTTTCTACACTGCTTGCTCTGAGCAAGCGAGCGCTGTCCATCAGACGTGAGGGAAGACCCCAAAATGTGAACTTAGGAGGCGTAATGGTGCATTGAGCCTGTGGCCATGTCATTCCTATAAAGATACAACCTTCTTCCGGTCTTCTCTCTGGCCTTCATGAAGTCTGGGTAAGGGCTTTGCATTCTTTTTCCATATGTTCCACAGACATCAATGGGGAAAAGAAGCATGGCTTGGTTTCTCAGGTGCCTTAACTTTTTGAATTTGCTGTCTGATCTCCTCGGATTCTGTATATGTCACACATTTATGGGGTACTTTAGTTGGATGTCCCCCCTCAAATGTGACTGAATAGATGAACAATACAAAGAAAACTATTGATATTTCTGTAATTCCCCCATTATTGACCAAGTATTACACATTCACATCAGTAAGCAGCTCTCCTGTTTTATCCTTTTTATCATTGGCGTTTATGATAAATATTCTTACCATTATGACTATTGATAATATATTCAATGAGTTGAGATCAGTATAAAATATACGGTATGTAAAACTTATTCCGTAGAAAACTTACAGTTGCCTATTACTTTCTCAGACTTTTCTAAAAAACTGCAATAAGCAGATGGCCAATTGTACTGGATCCAGATTCGCCTTTAGAAATGCAAAACTCCTGTTTGGCTCTGACACTTCATCGGATTTCTCTCTGGAGTCTTCAACCCACATTTCAACCCCTAAAACTATGAAAGTTGTAATTCTGGAAGTACATGAACTCCCAGTGCCTCACTTACTACCAATATACTGTAGTTAGATTTAGGCTATGTTCACAAGTGGCACTTTTTCAGCATTTTTTGCTGCATTTTTTTCTTTTTTACAGAAAACAAGCTGCTTTTTACAGCACCAGCAAAAGGTCTAAGGGTATGTGTCCACGTTCAGGATTGCATCAGGATTTGGTCAGGATTTTCCATCAGTATTTGTAAGCCAAAACCAGGAGTGGGTGATAAATGCAGAAGTGGTGCATATGTTTCTATTATACTTTTCCTCTAATTGTTCCACTCCTGGTTTTGGCTTACAAATACTGATGTAAAATCCTGACCAAATCCTGATGCAATCCTGAACGTGGACACATACCCTAAGGGTATGTGTCCATGGTCAGGATGGCCGGCGGTATCACCGCAGCGGAGAAGCCGCTCGGCGCTAAGCCCCGCCCCCTTTCTGGGACGCGATCATGCCGGATGTGTACTGTACACATCCGGGATCATCGCACCCCTCGCCATAGGGCCCTGTGATATTACCTGCGGCGACGCAGCGTCGCCGCAGGTAGCACGGACATGCTGCGATCTGAAAAGACGCGCAGCATGTCCGGAGTCGCAGGGCCGACGCGTGCGGGTTTCCACGCATAGTGGACACGGGATTTCAAAAAATCCCCTCCACTATGCTGGAACATCTGGACGCTGCGTGTTTGACGCTGCAGCGTCAATCACGCAGCGTTTACTTACCGTGGACACTCACCCTAAGATTTCCGAAATCTCGTGCACGCGATTGTTTTTTTTCCTGACTAAATTTGGGAATTGCAGCATTTTGTAAATCTGCAGCATGTCAATTCTTTTAGTGTTTTTGCTCCCATAGTTGTTTTCTATTTACTTTCTCTTTGTTTTAGAGAAAGTGCAAAAACAGGTTTTGCACCATTTCTGCAGCATTTTTGGTAAATATAAGTAACTTTATTAACCCCTCATGACATATGATGTATTGATAAATCATATGTTGTGTCCCTGCCTTTGATGCAGGCTCACACCTTTCCCAGCAGATGATGGCTGACTTTATCAACCATCAAGTGCCTTTAATAACTGAGGATGAAACCTAGCTCCGCATGTGGCGGTTAACCTGTTAATTGTATAGAGTATACAAATTGACATTATTGAATCAGGCTGTATTCACTGTTTAATAATATAACTAAGGCCAGTCTCACACGTCCAGATAATTCCGGTACCGGAGAAAACGGTACCGGAGATATCCGTGTCCGTGTGTCAGTGTGGCAAACATGCAGCAGCCGTGTGCCGCCTGAGGACCACACGGACCGTGCAGGAGAAACAGCGCTACAGTAAGTGCTGTCCCCTGCATGTGGTGCTGAAGGCGGCATTCATCTCTTGTCCCCTGCTGCGCTCGCGGGAGAGAAGAGATGAAAAATAAATTTTTTTTTGTTTGTTAAAAATAAAGTTTGGGGGTCATCTCCCACCTCCCACCCCCCGTGCGCCCGCCCGCTTGCAGAGAAATACTCACCCAGCTCCCGCGATGCCTCCTCTCAGTGCCGGCAGCTTGTCCTGTGTGAGCGGTCACGTGGTACCGCTCATTACAGTGATGAAAATGAGGCTCCACCTCCCATAGGGCCAAGGCCCAATATGGCCATGTGAGGGCTTATTTTTTGCGGGACGAGTTGTACTTTTGAACGACACCATTGGTTTTAGCATGTCGTGTACTAGAAAACGGGAAAAAAATTCCAAGTGTGGTGAAATTGCAAAAAAAAGTGCAATCCCACACATGTTTTTGTTTGGCTTTTTTGCTAGGTTCACTAAATGCTAAAACTGACCTGCCATTATGATTCTCTAGGTCATTACAAGTTCATAGACACCAAACATGTCTAGGTTCTCTTTTATCTAAGTGGTGAAAAAAAATTCCCCCCCCCAAAAAATTGAGCCATTTTCCGATACCCGTAGCGTCTCCATTTTTCATGATCTGGGGTCGGGTGGGGACTTATTTTTTGCGTGCCAAGCTGGCATTTTTAGTGATTCCATTTTGGTGCAGATACGTTCTTTTGATCGCACGTTATTGCATTTTAATGCAATGTCGCGGCGACCAAAAAAAAAGTAATTCTGGCGTTTCAAAATTTTTTCTCGCTACGCCGTTTAGCGATCAGGTTAATGCTTTTTTTTATTGATAGATCAGGCGATTCTGAATGCGGCGATACCAAATATGTGTAGGTTTGATTTTTTTTTTAATGGGGCGAAAGGGGGGTGATTTAAACTTTTATTTTTTTTGTATTTTTTTCAAATTTTTTTTTACTTTTTTTTTCTTTTGCCATGCCTCAATAGCCTCCATGGGAGGCTAGAAGCTGGCACAACTCAATTGGCTCTGCTACATAGCAGCGATCATCAGATCGCTGTTATGTAGTTTAATAACAGGCTTGCTATGAGCGCTGACCACAGGGTGGCGCTCACAGCAGGCCGGCATCAGTAACCATAGAGGTCTCAAGGACCTCTATGGTTACTATGCAGAAGCATCGCTGACCCCCGATCATGTGACAGGGATCAGCAATGTGCTCAATTCCGGCCGGATGACAGCGGCATTTAACTAGTTAATAGCAGAGGGTGAATCGCGATTTCACCCGCCGCTATTGCGGGCACATGTCAGCTGTTCAAAACAGCTGACATGTCCCGGCTTTGATGTGGGCTCACCGCCGAAGCCCTGCATCAAAGCGGGGGATCTGACCTCAGACGTACTATCCTATCCGAGGTCAGAAAGGGGTTAATCGCCAGCAGCTTCTTATCTTTTCCCTTCAACTTCTTACAAACCCCAGCATGGAGCGCCTGTGTGCATTATATCGATATCCCAGAGGTATTGTGGAAGGTGACTATCAGGAGAGATTTGGACACATCATGTACAATATCTTTCACACAATTACAAAGTAAATATCCTGCTTCGTTTAAGAGTGATAACAATTTAGGCATGATTTATCATTTTCATATTTACCATGTGAATTCTTAGCTGAAGATGTCTGAACGCCTCCCAATACAACAGACATCGCCATCACCAATTCCACAAAGCCTCCTTTGTAACGGTGTAAGGAGATGGACATACTGCCAACATTTCTAATAACATTATTAACATTCCTAAGTATATTATTATATTGTGCAATGTGAATTGTGACACGTGTTAATGATGTTAATGTTGTGTGCTGCCAGACAGTAGGGAAAGAGAGAGTTAATATTTGGAACTAGCCCAGGGTGGGAAGAAATAGGCTGAAGGAAAAGAGGCAGTTTCCTGTCAGGAAGTTAGAAAAGGGCCCAGTCTCCATAGAAAGAAGACCTAAGGTATGTTGTGAGCAGTGTTGCATGACGGGGATGTCCATAGTGAAGGAGGAGACAGAGGATATTGACATCCCAGGAGAGAGTAAGGCTACTTTCACACTTCCGTCTTTATAAAGATGTTGCAATGCGTCATTCTGTGCAATAAATGCATCCTGCAAAGTTGCCCACAGGATGCATTTTTTTGCACATAGACTTGTATTACCGACGCATCACGACGTATGGACACACGTTCCATACGTCGTGCACTGGATGCGTCGGTAATTGGCGGACCGTCGTCACAAAAAACGTTCAATATTACTTTTTTTGTGCGACGGGTCTGCCATTTCGGACCGCGCATGCGCGGCCGAAACTTCATCCCCTCCTCCCCGGAACTTACAATGGGCAGCGGATGATCCATAAAACTGCATCCGCTGTACGTCGGGCCAACGGTTTGTGACGGCCCCGTACCGACGGATGTGTGAAAGAGGCCTAAGAGAGAAGTGACCAGAAGAACAAATTGATCGATCGGAGACGGACCAGGGTAAGGACGTCTAGCAGTACAGTCCAAAGTTTATAACTCACAGAGGTAACGGGTCAGGATGGGACAGAGTATATAAGATGAAGAGAGTATGGCCAAGAGTTCCAGAGCGTCAGAGACAGACAAGATAAGCATCGGCAATACTGGAAAGAAGATGCAGAACCGAAGGTTGAGTAAAGGACTCTTGCTACCTGGCCGGCTACCTACTCAGCTGGGCTGTGGTAAAGTAGAGAAGAATAGTAAAGATAGAGAACAGACGAGTAAAGTGAAAATAATTAAATCTGTGTGTGTGGAAAATGCTCCATATTGTAAAAGAAACATTAATCAAGATGTGTACCCGCAATCTCCTGTATATAATCCCTTCCAAGTGATCTTTGAGTAGAATGTTCATATTTTAACTGGTGGTTTCCATCATTGAACTGTCAAACATCTGGTCCTGGCCAACCAAAGTCATCGGTTATATGCAGCCTGCAAGGGCATAGTGCCCCCATAGAATAACACCTATGACCCTTACCTTCATGTATAGTGCTGAGACACAAGGGACAAGTACCTCGCCCATGGCTACCGCCCCACAGCACTTTACAACGGTGTCAGTAGAGTGAGCAAATACACAAATTTAAGCCGCTGTCCTGCATGAGCGACACCACCATAACAGACTGCCCAACTACCCATACAACTAAGAGAATGTCCCACATAAACTATGGTAGAAGGTATGAATGTTTGTCGTTAGTCGGCGTCTACTTGCTTGGCACATACTTCACATTTTCCCATATTTGATCACATTGGGCTGTGCAACAAGTAATGTATAATTTAAAGGGGTGTTCTCAAGCTTAAAAGTTATGATTCACAGGATAGGGTATATGTTTCCAATCTCTAGGGGTCCGATTGCCATGTCATCCATCAAAACCGGGGCTGTGATGATCCTTGCTGAATGGAGCAGAGGCCGATTATGTACACAACCTGTCCATTCATTCTAAACGGGAGTGCCAGAGATTGCCAAGCTCTTGAATGATCTTCGGCTCTCCTATAAGAATGAATGGAAAAGCAGTGCACATGGACGACCTCCACTCCATTCAGCTGGGCTTTGTGTTCTCTGGATCTGTGGGAATCATAGCAGTCAGATCCCTAGCGATTGGAAAGTTATCCCCTATCCCATGGTGACAAACTTGGTTTGTCTAATTGACATGACTGCTATAGTTCCACAACTGGATATGAGCAAATTTATTTAAGTGAAATTGAATTCTCCTTGAATTTTCTCCATTATACAAACATTTTTCAGTTAGTGCCTCACAAATTCAGCAAAGCAGCAACCAGCTACCAGCTGAGGCCACCATTTTGCTGAACCTGTAGAGAGCTAGGCAAGGTGAGGCAAGGTTAAAAAATACCGTAAATTATAAGACCCCGAAGCATAATCGGGAACATTACATTTGTAGTGAATAACTTTTCTGCAAATCAAACTTCAATGAAATTTCAAGACCTGCACAATTTGACACATTCTTATTTGACCAACTCTAGACGCAACATCATTGTGGACGTAACATGATTTGTAGATCTACATCTGCATCTCAGACTACATTAATTTCCAGTCAAAATGCCCAAAAGTGTAAGTCACTAATTTGTTTTATGTCAGGAAAAGTGGTGTCGAACTTGTAGTTGGATGTTTTTCTATCTCTTTTCTAGGTATGTTTGTGTGAGTACATTGATTTGTACGGAGGGGACCTGAGACTCGCACAAGGTTCTCTGGGATTAATATCGTTGGTCATAATCAACTCATAACACATAGTTGTGTGTCCTGTATCTCTCTGACAGGACTGTGCTTCGTGGCCATCATTTTGTCGCAGCCGGTCAAAGTCTTCTGCTGATTTCCATGTACTTAAGTCTTATAGGATTTCTTCACAATTTCCAATAGTGATAACTAATGCTGGCGTAAGCCTTACACGCACTTTGTTCCTACAGAACCAGCAAATTGCAATATATACAGTGCCTAAAAGTAGTATTCAACCCCCTGCAGATTTAGCAGGTTTAATAAGATGCAAATAAGTTAGAGCCTTCAAACTTCAAACAAGAGCAGGATTTATTAACAGATGCATAAATATTACAAACCAAAAAGTTTTTTGTTGCTCAGTTAAATTTTTATAAATTTTAAACATAAAAGTGTGGGTCAATTATTATTCAACCCCTAGGTTTAATATTTTGTGGAATAACCTTTGTTTGCAATTACAGCTAATAATCGTCTTTTATAAGACCTGATCAGGTCGGCACAGGTCTCTGGAGTTATCTTGGCCCACTCCTCCATGCAGATCTTCTCCAAGTTATCTAGGTTCTTTGGGTGTCTCATGTGGACTTTAATCTTGAGCTCCTTCCACAAGTTTTCAATTGGGTTAAGGTCAGGAGACTGACTAGGCCACTGCAACACCTTGATTTTTTGCCTCTTGAACCAGGCCTTGGTTTTCTTGGCTGTGTGCTTTGGGTCGTTGTCTTGTTGGAAGATGAAATGACGACCCATCTTAAGATCCTTGATGGAGGAGCGGAGGTTCTTGGCCAAAATCTCCAGGTAGGCCGTGCTATCCATCTTCCCATGGATGCGGACCAGATGGCCAGGCCCCTTGGCTGAGAAACAGCCCCACAGCATGATGCTGCCACCACCATGCTTGACTGTAGGGATGGTATTCTTGGGGTCATATGCAGTGCTATCCAGTCTCCAAACGTCACGTGTGTGGTTGGCACCAAAGATCTCGATCTTGGTCTCATCAGACCAGAGAACCTTGAACCAGTCAGTCTCAGAGTCCTCCAAGTGATCATGAGCAAACTGTAGACGAGCCTTGACATGACGCTTTGAAAGTAAAGGTACCTTATGGGCTCGTCTGGAACGGAGACCATTGCGGTGGAGTACGTTACTTATGGTATTGACTGAAACCAATGTCCCCACTGCCATGAGATCTTCCCGGAGCTCCTTCCTTGTTGTCCTTGGGTTAGCCTTGACTCTTCGGACAAGCCTGGCCTCGGCACGGGAGGAAACTTTCAAAGGCTGTCCAGGCCGTGGAAGGCTAACCATAAGCCTTCCACTTCCGGATGATGCTCCTAACAGTGGAGACAGGTAGGCCCAACTCCTTGGAAAGGGTTTTGTACCCCTTGCCAGCCTTGTGACCCTCCACGATCTTGTCTCTGATGGCCTTGGAATGCTCCTTTGTCTTTCCCATGTTGACCATGTTTGAGTGCTGTTCACAAGTTTGTGGAGGGTCTTAAATAGTCAGAAAAGGCTGGAAAAAGAGATAATTAATCCAAACATGTGAAGTTCATTGTTCTTTGTGCCTGAACTACTTCTTAATACTTTAGGGGAACCAAACAGAATTCTGGTGGGTTGAGGGGTTGAATAATAAATGACCCTCTGAAAAGACTTTTCACAATTTAAAAAAAAAATAAACAAAGAAATAACATTCTTTTTTGCTGCAGTGCATTTCACACTTCCGGGCTGATCTACAGTCCAAATGTCACAATGCCAAGTTAATTCCAAATGTGTAAACCTGCTAAATCTGCAGGGGGTTGAATACTACTTGTAGGCACTGTACTGATATACAGTATTTTGAGAATAAGTGAATGAAGATCACCATCTTTATCAACACTAAATGCAGAAAAATACGCACAACAGAGGTGTAGAGAAATAAAAGTGAAGGGCAGAATGCTAAGAATGAAGTAGGTTGGATTGACAGCTGCTAAACATATCAAAGTCAACCTGTCACTTGGAAAATTCTGTTCAATCCACAGGCGTGAAGGGCCATGACAGAGCAGGAGAATCTGAGAATATTCATATATTCAATCCTTTACTATAAATCTACTAAACGAAAAAGTTATCAGTTGAGATCCCTGCTGTCTCTATACTCACGAGTCCGGTGGGCGGTCTTACTCAATGACCGACCGTCATCTATGATTGTGCATAAAATGAATAAAATAATGAGAATTATGGAATCTTTTCCTACCAAATTACGACTCTTACTCTGCTCCATAATGTGCTGCCTTCAGAGCCGACTAAATAGTTAATATGACAAGTTCCCATTAAAAAGTTATTCTGAGATATAAATCTGAAGAAAATCTCAGTTTTGTCCGAATATTCACCAGATTACGCCATAATATAGTACATAAAGTTCTTTCCATCTTTCAAAGCTTTGTGCAGCAATGTAGTCCTCATTCTTCCAAGTATTGCTGTGTCAGTGCTACCAATGGAAAGAAATACTGTGTCCATGATTCGCCTCATCTCACAGACATTACCTCAAGAAAAAGGTGATAGAACGTCCCTCGATTACATGTAGTAGGTCCAGTGGTCCAATTACACTCAATAGTCTACCAGACAACATAAGCTCTGATTCAATAGAGCTCGTACACTCAAAAATTGTCAAAAAAGCTTTCAAAAGTAAGAAAATGTTGGCACAACTCGAAGATGTGCCAAAACATTGTGGCTTGTGGCACTTTAAAGTCAGTTTCTGTCAGCTCTATCTGGGGCAGGGCAGGGTTGTGATGCCGCAGATCATCTAAATCATGAAGTTCTGAAGCATTCCCTATGCCAGGTATCTCACTTCACTTTGTGACTGGAGTAAGGCTAGGTTCACACTGCGTTAAAGCAGCCCGTTCAACACATGCGTTAAACGGGCTGCGTTAACGTAAATGCTGAATTTCGTTTGCGCTAGCGCAGATAGAGCTGGCAGATGCTCTATCTGCGCTAGCAGTGACGGACCTGGAAACGCTGCAGCCTGCGTCGCAGGGTCTGTCACTCAATGATGGCACATCGCTAGCGCACGCCCATTATGGGCATGCACTAGCGATGCGCCCGAAATAGGGGAGAATGGCAGTGTTAACGAACTGCGTTAAACCGCGTTATACCGCGGTGTAACGCAGTCCGTCTAACGGACTGCCAGAACGAAATGTGAACCTGGCCTACGATTTCTGGCATGGCGCACAGAGACACACACCACTAGTCAGACAGTCCAGATTCATGAAGAGGTGGGCACCTCCTAATGATTCCACCACACCCCCTCACCAAGAGCCATCGAGGGCCATATACTCTGCCACTCAGAGAGAATGAAGCATATGATTCCACGACTGATATTAACATATTAGAAGCTGATATGAAGTTAATGGAAAGTTGTAATGAAAAGTAGATTTCACGTTCTATATTCTACATACCTGAACATCTAGAAACTAAAACTGGAAAAAGTGTTACATAGGAGCCAATAAATGAAGGAAATATAAAAATGCAAATTCAGAAATTCATCTTAATTGAAAATAATTATCTAAATATAAAAAACTGCAATATGAAATAACATAAAAATTCTGCAGGAGGGGTGATATGCAGGCACTAGTAAGGTTCCATAAAAGGTGAAAGCCCAAAATAGTGCCCATAAATATCAAGACGTAGCAAATAAATCCTTCTAGAAGTATAAGGATACAGGGCCAGTAGTGGTATTGAAATTCAATATCTATAGTAATTAAGTACAAAATAGAGGTACAGGTGCTTCTCACAAAATAAGAATATCGTCAAAAAGTGAATTTATTTCAGTTCTTCAAACTCCTATATTATATAGAGTCATTACACACAGAGTGATCTATTTCATGTGTTTATTTCTGTTAATGTTGATGATTATGGCTTAAAGCCAAGCTAGTGATGAGCGAGTGTGCTCGTTACTCGAGTTTTCCGAGCATGCTCGGATGTTCTCCGAGTATCTTGGGCGTGCTCGTAGATTATGCTTGTGTCCCCGCAGCTGCATGATTTGCGGCTGTTAGACAGCCTGGACACATGCAGGGGTTGCCTGTTTGTTAGGGAATCCCCACATGTATTCAGGTTGTCTAACAGCCGCAAATCATGCAGCTGCGGGGACACAAACATAATATATGAGCACACCCAAGATACTCGGAGAACACCCAAGCCTGCTCGGAAAACTCGAGTAATGAGCACACTCACTCATCACTAATAATCATCAACATTAACAGAAATAAACACGTGAAATAGATCACTCTGTGTGTAATGACTCTATATAATATATGAGATTCACTTTTTGTATTGAAGAACTGAAATAAATTAACTTTTTGTTGATATTCTAATTTTGTGAGAAGCACTTGCATATACAGCAGATCACAAAATTATTTCACATTAAGGCCCCGATTCATGAAAGTACTCATTTCAGAATTCTGGAATAATACATCTTCAAAAGTCACAAAATGTTTGAGCTACTGGACAAATTTGGTGACTTTTTGGCATTATTATGTTTTGACCAGCTCTGCCAAAATGGCCGGAGTGTTATGGAGATGGGATATTGGCTAAGACCGCCAGTCCAATCCTTCAAGTAACATTTCTGGCTGTGGCAACAGAGGCTTCTTAAAAGGAGTCTAATTCGCTAAAAGTACAGAATTCAGAATACAGAATACAGAATTCAGAAGTACAGAAGTACAGAAGTCAGAACAGAATAACTGTTAAGGCCGAGCTCAGGCACCATGGTGTGACCAACCTTTAAGTGCACCTTCCCACCTACTTATTTTCCCACTACTTTTTTTTCCTTATTCATGGATTTCACTTGTGGTACTATCATGTCATTTTGCCTTTACAACGACATTTTTCCTCCTTTTTTCTCCATGTTTTGCACTCATTCTTATTATAGTCACATCATTTTTACATTTATTTATCAGCACTTTGCACTTTATTCTTTGTCCACATAAATAATGAAAACATATTAGCTACATTTATAAATTATAATTAATTAGTTTTTTTATTTGATAGTGTCTACAGTATTAATATTTTTGGTAGGTTGCTGTGACTCAGGTCACTTGTCACCAGAATAGAAGCAGTGACTAGGAGACAGAACATGCCTATTGGTATATGACTGCAGCCACACCTACCCTTCTCCTTTATAACTGCTACATGACCCCCTCACACTCCCTGATGAAGCGCAAGGCGAAACGCGGGATGTTGTTCTCCACAGTTTAGTGTGCACTAATCCTTATTACCATATTGGATTATTCATTGGTCTGTTTACATATTTTATTAACCCTTTCTTTATTTTTTTACTTAGTTACTACATATATTTCACTCATTCATTTTTAGTGTGCTATATTATTGCACGTACACCTCTACTGGCCCCACATCCTTATACTTCTGGAAGGTTTCCGTCATACTATTGCCCCTCTAAATTAATGTATTACTCCTTTTTATTTATGTGCATTAGTTAGTGATATTAGCTTTTATGGAACCTTGTTAGTGTCTGTCTCTCACCCCTCCAGAAATGTAATATGTCTTTATTTTGCACTAGTTAATTATCTTCACTACAGAATGTCTGACGCAGCTTTTTTGTTAATCCTTCATTTTTTATATTTTTTTTTTTATGTAACACTTATACTAGTTTTGTTTTGTGAGTATGCATAGATTTTCTTCTTTGGTTTATTCTTGAGGTAGTTTCCTCTAATAAGGATTAAACCTGAGAACCATCCTGGTGCCTGCACCTTCCATGAAATTTCCATTGTCCCTCCTGGATTGCTACACCTACAAGTAATATGGGTGAGAAACTGGTAGTTTCATAGGTCTTAGTTGGAAAATTCACTACAGTAGCTACCACTCAAAAATGTATTTTTGCAGAAAATTTGGAAGAAGCTGAGACTTTTTTTAACCCTTTATTGATATTTGCGTACATTTGCACGGTGGCTCAGTGGTTAGCACTGAAGCACTGGAGTCCTGGGTTCAAATGACCACCTCGCTCATACACCTCACACCGGCGCCCATGACCACCTCGCTCGTACACCTTACACCTGTGCCCATGACCACCTCGCTCATACACCTCACACCTGTGCCCATGACCACCTCGCTCATACACCTCACACCTGTGCCCATGACCACCTCTGTAATACTATTGTAGGAACTCAAGGATTCTGATAGCATGGGGCAATGAACAGACAGAGATGGGTTTCTTTAGTGCAAATAGTGTATTTGTACAACAGCAATAACACCCAAAACAATATACTGATAACCCACAGTGTCCTGGAATGAAACGAGTCCTTGAAACATACACAGTAAATCGGTGGAGTTCTTAAGGCAGAGTCCTCAGCAATGGTGACGTGGTGCAGATCCAAACACTGTCGGCACAGAAAGAGTCTAATCCGGTTATGAAGTAACACAGGGAAGTCCAGAACAAGTCCACAAGTTCATCCCAGGTGTGGCATGAACACGGGTAAGTCCAGAAACTAGTTCACAAGTTGATCCCAGATTTGGCATAAACACAGGTAAGTTCAGAAAACAGGTTCACATAAGTATTTTACTGGTGTTGTTTCCAACAACTCCCACCGGGGGGAGTAAATAAAGGATTACGTAGCAACTCCCAGTCCAGAAACAAGTCCAGAAACGAAGTTCCAAAAACACAGTTCTTACCAGGAGGAATGAACCGAGGGTTAAGTTCCAAGTCAGCAGACTAATGATAACATAGAGAGTGTAGCTTACATATGCAGGGAATGTCCAGAGCCAGAGGTAGAGACACACTCAGAACCAGCAGCTGAGCTGAAGGAGAACAGAATCAGAATACTCCAGCAAAGAGGCTGACACCTGACCCGGGTTTTAAACAAACGAACAGGAAGTAGGGCAGACAAAAACAGCAAACTCCATCTTAACAAAGGGCAAAATCATTCACAAGCTGACTTAGAAAACCCGGAATACTGACAACCTCGCTCATACACCTCACACCTGTGCCCATGACCACCTCGCTCGTACACCTTACACCAGCGCCAGATAGAACAGGCAGGTAGCTGTTTATATTAGGAACTACCTGCCTGTTCGTTTTTTGGTTCATAGTACAAAACAATTTAGTGCTCAGCCACTCATTTAATCATACAATCTCTCTTTTCAAAGCAATAACTCGTGCCTGGACTGGTGCATGGAATGGGACCTGGACTGGTGCATGGACTGATGTATGGACTGGTGCCAGGACTGGTGCCTGGACTGACTTTTATAGATCATTTAATCTTCAACTTGCTTAACTGTTTATCATAACAGTAATTTTGACCAGGGGTGCCCAAACTTTTAAATGCCACTGTATATTGTATTAATGTAATAATAAGAATTTTTGTCTGCTAAATTACATAAATTTCCCCTTTTGCCCTGCACTGTGCCGGGTCCCAATTCTGTGCATGGTCTTAGTTGGAAAATTCACTACAGTAGCTACCACTTAAAAATGTATTTTTGCAGAAAATTTGGAAGAAGCGGAGACTTTTTTTAACCCTTTATTGATATTTGCGTACATTTGCACGGTGGCTCAGTGGTTAGCACTACAGCGCTGGAGTCCTGAGTTCAAATCCCACCAAGGACATCTGCAAGGAGTTTGCATGTTCTCCCCATGTTTGCGTGGGTTTCCCCCAGGTTCTCTCCCACACTCCAAAGACATACTGATAGGGAATCTAGATTGTGACCCCCAATGGGGACAGCACCACTAATGTTTATAAAGCGCTGAGGAATTAATGGCGCTATATAAATGAGTAAAATAAAAATTAATACATTTATAGCGCAAGTACTCAGAAGCAGTGAATGCAACATACCCAGCAGATAATGGCTGTGATACACAGCCAGGATCAGTCTCTGAGGGTATGTGCAGAGCTGCCATCAGGGCATTACTGCCCTGACTGGCATATGGGGCCCGATCAGCAGATGGGGGCTGCATTGGGTCCCGTCTCTTCTGCTGTTCGGGTCCCAGCAGCAGGATTCTGCCAGTGCAGTAACTGAATCTGTGTCCGTTTATACTCACCTCACTGCCCACCCTTCATGGCTCCTCTGCTCCTCACTGTCACCTGTCCTTTTGCTGCCGCTCATGCTGAAATCCTCGAGCCGCTCACACTGAGCTGTAACTTCAGGCACTGATGAGATGCAGAACCATCCCGGGCCTCCTCACAGCCAGAAGTCCCAGCTCAGAGTGAGAGGCTCGAGGATTTCAGTGTTAGGGCCCCTTTCCACTTGTGAGGAAAACGGACGAGTGCAATCCGATAAAAAATCGGATTGCACTCGGACCAATGTTATTTAATCGGTGTCTTTTCATTTGCGATTTTTTTCTCAGCCGAAATCGGACTGGGAAAAATCTGGATCGGCTGAGAAAAAAATCGCAGCATGCTGCGTATTGCTGCGATTCTCGGACGAGACTCGCCAATTCAAATCAATGGGTGCGAGAAAAAAATCGCACAGCACTCGCACCATGCAAGTTCTGTCCGATTTGTACGCACCGGTGTCCTTTGAAAAGCCGGTAATTCAGCGCGGTGTAAAGTAAAAGCACACTGACAGGTTAGAATAGAGTAGATATATACACATAGAATAGGTATATATACATATATATATATGTCAGTGAGACACCTATATATGTATATTTATATTTAATGCAGCACTAGATAGCATAAAAACCGCTAATTCAATTGCCGGCTTTTGCTCTCTCCTTCCCAAACCCGACAGGATATGAGACATGGTTTACATACAGTAAACCATCTCATATCCCTTTTTTCTTTTGCATATTCCACACTACTAATGTTAGTAGTGTGTATGTGCAAAATTTGGGCGCTGTAGCTGCTAAAATAAAGGGTTAAATGGCGGAAAAAATTAGCGTGGGCTCCCGCGCAATTTTCTCTACCGGAGTGGTAAAGCCAGTGACCGAGGACAGATATTAATAGCCTAGAGAGGGTCCATGGTTATTGGCCCCCCCCTGGCTACAAATATCTGCCCCCAGCCACCCCAGAAAAGGCACATCTGGAAGATGCGCCTATTCTGGCACTTGGCCACTCTCTTCCCACTCCCGTGTAGCGGTGGGATATGGGGTAATGAAGGGTTAATGTCACTTTGCTATTGTAAGGTGACATTAAGCCAGATTAATAATGGAGAGGCGTCAATTATGTCACCTATCCATTATTAATCCAATTGTATGATATGGTTAAAAAAAACACACACACAATATTGCAAAGTATTTTAATGAAATAAACACACAGGTTGTTGTAATATTTTATTGCTCTCTCAATCCACCTGAAGACCATCGTTCTGTAACAAAGGAAAAATAATAAACCAACAATATACATACCTTCCGTAGATCTGTGACGTCCCACGATGTAAATCCATCTGAAGGGGTTAAAATATTTTAAAGGCAGGAGCTCTGCTATAATGCAGCTGTGCTCGTGCCTGTAAACCCCGGGGAATGAAGGTAATGTAGGTCAATGACCTATAGTTACCTTCAGTTGCGGTGATGCGCCCTCTGCTGGATGTCCTCATGAACTGCAGCCTGGGAACTTTTTCCCACACTCGACGTCATATGAGGACATCCAGCAGGGTCTCATGTCTCATATCCTGTCGGGTTTGGGAAGGAGAGGGCAAAAGCCGGCAATTGAATTAGCGGCTTTAATGCTATCTAGCGCTGCATTAAATATAAATATACTGTACATATAGGTGTCTCACTGACATATGTATATATACCTATTCTATGTGTATATATCTAATCTATTCTAACCTGTCAGTGTGATTTTACTGTACACAGCACTGATTTGCCGGCTTTTCAAAGGACACCGGTGCGTACAAATCGGACAGTAATACGGATGTCATACGGACGATGCGATTACAAAAAACGGATGATGCGATTAAAAATCGCATTGCACTCGCATGACAATCGCATACGTTACATCCGTGTTTTCGGTCCAGATTACGGACCGTTTTTTCTCTCGCAAGTGGAAAGGGACCCTTAGATCAGAATCGGAAGCGGCGACAAGGACCACACAGCTGATGGTGAGGAATCATGAGGCTAGTGAGGTGAGCGTAAGGATTTATTTTTGTCATTTTTTTAACCTTTTAATGGCCCCTTAAAGTTCAGCAGCCACCATTTTGCAGACTGCACAAAGGTAAATTACAAAAAAAATTAAAATTTGGCCAAATGCAAATTTTGATAAATTCAAGTAGAATTCAATTTCACTTTAACTTATTTGGTCATCTCCCATGAATTGTTCACTTGAGATCCTTCCACAATATTTCTATAAGATTAAGGTCAGCACTCTGACTATGGCCGGTTTCACATTTGCGGTTGTGTCTGCAGCGTTTCTGACGCATACATCGGCATGCGTCTTGATTTCCTATCTTTAACATTGTAGACGCAGGTGCATGAGTTTGCATGCGTTTACCCGCATTTGCTTACGCATGCGTTTTTTCACGGTGTGCGGTGGTGCGCGGCCATGTTGGAATTTTTGAAGCGGCAAATTTCCATCAAATATGCGCAGGTATGCACATGCAGATGAGTGCGTTAAAAAAACGGTTTACTGTATCGGAACGCATGCGTTCGTAAGCGTTCACTGCGCTTGCATATTTCAGACTACACATGTCCAGTAACTGATTTACACATGCCCATTGAGACGCCCTCCTGGAAATATCAAACGCATGCACATAAAAAGCCCAAACGCATGTAAAAATGCATGCAAATGCGGAGCGCCCCCACACCGCCGCAGGGCCGAGGGGTACCCGGAGCCGGGCCTCTGGGATCTCAGTCCTGGGGTTGTCACGGTGGCTAGACCCGGTCCGTGGCCCTGTCTGTCAGTGGGGGACGTCCGTTGCAAATAGGTGCTGTTAACGGTGCAGGTCGCGGTAAATAACGAGGACACCAGGTTGCAGTCTCTTTACCTCTTTACTGAAGATGTGGGAGACCTCAGTCCAGAGCGCTGTTAACTGGGTTTTCAGAGACCGGCCGGTCCAACGACACATCAGGAGCTCTCTTTACAGGTGGGAATCAGTATCTACCTTCTAGCGCTGTGTGTTGTAGTTCTTCCCTGCTGAGCTCCCGGGATAGTCCTCACAACTGTTTCTTTCTGTCTCTACTGTTCCTTCTCCGTCCTCCAGTTGATATGGTAGGACGCACCCGTATGACGGGGTAGGCCTGGAGTTCTTCCGGGACCCTAGAGTCGCCCCTCTCCCACAGCTGCCTCCGTTGTCTGCTTAGGTGTTAAGTGAGACAGCCAACCTGTAGTTAGCTGCCCTGCCGTGGTTTGCAATGTACTTAAAGTCTCTTACTTGCTCGGCGTTCCGGCCACCGACTGTTTGCGCCTCAGAAGGATGTTGCCTCGGTCTAACAGCAAGACCCCTTCTGGTATTTCTCCTTTTCTGTATTCCCGTTGTTTACTGGTTAGTTCTGCTCTGAGGAGTCTGCCAGGATCCCATCCCTGACAGGTCCTCTCACTAGCTCTTCCCAGCTACTTCTCTCTGTCTTCCTGTCCAACCCCCAGTTTTACCAGAGTTGTGAGGAGTGGCCTACTAGATAGGACCACCCCCCCTGGTGGCCGGAGTGTGAAGTGTGGTGTGAGTGTACCTGATCAGAGAAACTCCCTAGTGCAATCAGACGCACCATAGCTCCCCGTAGTGGCGGAGCCACAGCACTGCAACAACCAGGACTCTGGGGTGCTGCACTCCCCCCCGGTTAAATCCAGTACTCCGGGACTGGGAAAACAAGAACAATAATACATGTTAACAGAAAACACACAAATTTTTGAAATAGCATAACAATTGAACATAACAGAGCTTCCCTTTACGGGAGGTGAGGATTCTTGAACGTTGCGAAAGTTTGGTCATGCACAGTTTATGACTCTCAGTTCAGTGGTTGAAACAGCGGGGACCCCGGGTAAACAAAGGGGCCCCCCTTGTGGAAGTTTTTGAGCAATTCACCGTCCATTACTCTAGTGTCCATTTAAAAACCTGTAACAAAAGGATATGCATACAAACATTTTCAATTCCATAGCAGCCCTATCAATACCTCCAAGTTTTGTAGCGGAGGGGAGTTTGATTTTGAGTGCTGCGTGTGGACCTTCGCAGCGCAGGGGTTGCTATTGGTCTAACAGGGCCCGCTATGCTTGCTACCGCTGGTGTAGTGCGCTGTTTTCTAACTACACTTCTAGTGAGTCTGGGTAGCACTGGCAGGTTGGGGCTCTCAGAGCTGCTGCTATCAACAGTGGGTACGGCAGGCTCACTGATAGCAGAGGGAGGATTTGCCGGTTCAACGGTTGGCATGGCTTCTTCAGGCAAGGCTTGTTGAGGTTGCGGGACCGGATGATCTGGTACCACCATTGTTTCTGGTGGGTCCGGCTGTGGAAACGTTAGAACAGGTACCGCGATGGCCTGATTTATCTGAGTCCAGGACTGGGGAAAGTCACCAAGGACAGTATGGAACATCTTCTCCTTTTCTACCGGCGGGGAGATTTCTGGGGCCGTGCCCCTCTCTTTCAACTTATCGGGGCAGACCTTAAGGTGATCCCTGGATACCGCTGTCGAGGTCTCCCCTCTGTCCTTGCTGATGAGACAGACCTTAGTGTTGTCGAAGTCGGATGGCAAGATGGTATACGGTTCCGCTTCCCATTGGTCATCAAGCTTGTGTAACCTCCTCTTTCGTTTAAGCACTTGCTCACCAGGTGACAGGGGAATCGCAGGAGCGTGTTGATTGTAGTCCCTTTCTTGTTTCTGCCTAGCCTGGGCGAGACTTCTCTCCACACACTCCTGTACTTCGCGGTATCTTCGCTGCCTTTCTGTATCCTAATCTGCCTCCGGCGAGGTATCTTCGGGTACTAGGACCCCCATGTCCAGATCAACGGGTAACCGACTAGACCTTCCTCACATCAGGTACGCTGGAGTACAGTTGGTGGAACTTACTGGGATGTGGTTGTACATATCCACCAAGTCAGGCAACTTTGTCGGCCACAGGTTCCGTTCCTCCACAGGCAAGGTCTTCAATAAATCGATTACTACCTGGTTCATCTTCTCGCACATCCCGTTGGTTTGGGGGTGGTACGGTGTAGTTCTGATCTTCTTACACCCGTACAGCTGGCAGAATTCTTGGAACACTTCCGCTTCGAATGCAGGCCCCTGATCGGTCAGTACTTTCTCTGGGTAGCCATGGGGTCTACAAAAGTGCTGCTGGAAGGCCCTGGCGGCAGTCCTAGCTGTTAGATCCTTGACAGGCACAACCACCAAAAACCTGGAGTAGTGGTCCACGATGGTAAGGGCGTAGATATAGCCCGACCGGCTAGGCGTCAGCTTCACATGATCCAGCGCGACCAGTTCGAGCGGCCGTTTGGTGATGATAGGCCGCAGGGGAGCCCGTTGACTGTCACGGTCCTTCCTTCGCAGACTACACGGACCACACTCTTGACACCACTTCTCAATGGTTCTCTTCATGCCAATCCAATAGAACCTCCCTCGGAGCAGCTTCTCCAGCTTCCTCCATCCGAAGTGTCCGGCTCCATCATGGTAGGCTCCCAGAACCATGGGCGCATCTCGCCTTGGCACCACTATCTGCCACACCAATTCATGAGTACGTGGGTCGATGCTCCTCCTGCACAACTTGCCATCATGGATAAACAGTTTGCTTCTCCCCTTCCACAGCTGTTGAGTTTCTTGTGGATCATCTGGGCCAGGGTGCAACCCAGCCTGCGTCAAGAGTTCCTTCACCTGACGGACCGCGGGGTCACTATCCTGGGTTTCTGCCCATCCGTGGTGGGGCAGGGGATTCAGCGTGGCATCCGGTTGGTTCTTGTGCCTGTTCTTCACATGGTGAGAGTTCTGAGTGGCTTTGGGGCGATGGAAGGCAGGCAGCTCCACCTCTTCAAGTGCCTCCGGGTCTTCTCCCACTTCTGGTAGATTGGGCATTCGGGACAGAGCATCGGCATTGGCATTCTGGTGTCCTGCCCGATATTTGATGGTGAAATCATAGTTGGACAGCCGGGCCATCCACCGCTGTTCCAAAGCCCCGAGTTTGGCAGTACCCAGATGCGTTAGCGGATTGTTGTCCGTGAAGACGGTGAATTTCGCGGAGGCCAGGTAGTGCTTAAACCTCTCTGTCACTGCCCAGACGAGGGCCAGGAATTCCAGCTTAAAGGAACTATAGTTGTCAGGGTTCCTTTCCGTGGGACGGAGTTTCCTGCTGGCGTAAGCGATCACCCTTTCTTTGCCGTTCTGAACCTGGGACAGCACGGCTCCTAATCCCACATTACTGGCATCTGTGTACAAAACAAACGGTTGATCGTATTCGGGGTAAGCCAGTATCTCTTCTCCCGTCAGTGCCGACTTCAAACAGGTGAAGGATTCCTCCAGCTCTTCGTTCCAATCAAAGGGGGTTTTCCTCCCCTTGGTCTTCTTTGGTTGGCCCACCAGCAGATTTTGCAAGGGTGCGGCCTTCTTGGTGAAATCCTTAATGAATCTCCGATAGTAACCTACCAACCCGAGGAACTGCCGGACTTCGTGGAGGTCACTAGGCTTTGGCCAGTCCTTGATCACTGTGACCTTGTTGGGGTCTGGGGCCACTCCTTCAGCGCTCACCACATGGCCCAGGTACTGCACTTTAGGTTTGAGCAGATGACACTTGGACGGTTTCACCTTTAAGCCGAATTTGGACAGGGCTTCGAACACCTCGGCCAGGTGCTTCAGATGGTCTTCGTAGGTCTTAGAGAAGACAATGACATCATCCAAATACAGCAGCACAGTTTCAAAGTTCATGTGTCCTAGGCAGCACTCCATCATCCTCTGGAACGTTCCTGGAGCATTGCACAGTCCGAAGGGCATGTAGTTGAACTCGCAGAGACCCATTGGTGTCGTGAAGGCCGTCTTCTCCTTGTCCGCCTCCGCTACAGGAACCTGCCAGTACCCACTGGTGAGATCTAAGGTAGAGAAGTAGTTAGCAGATTTTAAAGCAGCCAGAGATTCCTCTATCCTGGGCAGTGGGTATGCGTCCTTATGTGTAATGCGATTCAACTGCCTGTAATCAACACACATCCTCATTGTACCATCTTTCTTTTTAACGAGGACTAACGGAGCTGCCCAGGGGCTACAGCTGTCTCTCACCACCCCAGCCTCCTTCATTTCCCGCAACATGTCCTTGGCACACTGGTAATGAGCTGGGGGTACAGGGCGATATCTCTCTTTTATGGGTCGATGATCTCCCGTGGGGATGTGATGTTGGATCCCTTTCACCTGCCCAAAATCTGAGGGGTGTTTGCTGAATACCTGCTCGTACTCGTGTACCACCCTGTAAGCCCCCTGTATTTGATGAGACGGGGTGGAGTCAGTGCCCACATGCAGTTCCCGACACCAGTCTTTCGAGTGCTCTGCAGAACCTTTGTTCTCCGCCACGTTTGACGGGACCAAGGGTTCAGGTGTCTGTATTACACTATTATTGACAGTGAACAATTTGGCGAGCGTGGTATACTTGGTTGGGTGGACCTCTTCCTCCCCACAATTGAGGACACGTACGGGCACTCTCCCCTGTCGGACGTCAACCACCCCCCGGGCTGTCAGAACAGTAGGCCTATTGTCTGAATATACAGGTTCCACCAAGGCCTGGTAGTCCTTACCCCTGAGGCCTATGGCTGCTCGACACCATATTAACATTTCACTCTTGGGAGGTATCGCGATGGGGTTTGAATCACTTACAGTGACACGACCAATCTCACCACCAGTCAGCTCTACCTGCTGTCTCTGCATCAGAGCTCTGATTTCCTTCTGCAGGGCACGTTGCTCACTGTGGCCAGCGTTTTCTGCCACCTGTTGCAACAAAACAATCACTTCTGCAAGACAATTTTCTATAACATTAGTACCAAGAGTCATCATGGGATTACATTCTCGACGATCAATATCTACAATCACAATCCATTGGGCTTTCAATTCCACCCGCCCCACTTTGATGGTGACCTCCTTATACCCCACTTGTGGCAACGGCTGACCATTACTGGCGATTATGGTGAAATCATCGTCAGGGCCACGAGTAATATCAGCGTCCTCCCAATACCGTTTGTAGAGCATGTAAGGTATAGTCGTCACCTGAGAACCGGTGTCCAGCAAAGCATTCAAGGGGATTCCATCAATCACTACAGGGAGAACTGGTCGTCCTCCAATATACTTGGTTCTCCAATGCTGCGGGCCTGACTGTCCTACTCCTGGGGGTTGGCCCTTTGCCCCAGGGGTTGCTCGTTTAAAGGACAGTACCTTGCAAGATGGCCCACCTGATGACAGCGGCGGCAGATGGGTCGTCCATCCTGGTGGAAGCGATCGTCGGGCCGGCTCCTGGTCGGCGGAGTCCTCCTCCGTCGCATCCAAGGGACATCCTCCGGGCTGGAAGCCAACTGGATCTTCTCTTTGGGGGCCTCCTGTAGGGACTGCACCGTCCGGGCCAGGGCAGCAACGCTCTTGGTTAGCTCTTGCATCTGGAGACGGAGTCCTGCAGGGGAGTCGTCCTCGAAGCTCTGGGCGTCGGCCTCCGCGGCAACTGGGGTATCCGATGCCACCTCCTGGTGGTAGGTGAGAGCGGGGCGCCTGGGTGGCACTGCGCGGCTGGGCTGCCGCTCCTGCAATGCCTGGATAGCTTTATCTTTAAACTGCGCAAAAGTCAAGTCTGGATTTTGCATGGCCAGGAAGTGCAATTGGCCCCGCTGGTGACTGCACAGGAGCCCCTCGATGAACCGCTCCTTCAGGATTTTATCCTCATCCTGCATGCTGCCGGGGTCACTCTGCTTAATGGCCCGCATCGCTTCCTGGAGATTAAGGGCATAGTCCCGTAAGCTATCCTGCGACCTCTGTTTGCATCCATAGAAAGTCAGTTTAATCTCTGTGGCAGTGCGAGTATCAAAGGTGGCTTTAAGCTTGGCAAAAATCTGTTGTGCAGTTCCTTTATCCTCAGCGGGCCAGGATTTCACTTCTCTCAGAGCCGCCCCAAAGAGTTGACCGGTTATCATATGGACTTTCTGAGGCTCGGTTAGGGGATAGAACTCGAGTAGGCTGCAGAGCCCTTCTTTAAAGTCAGTGAATGTATGCGCCTCCCCAGAGTATCGTGGGAGCCAGGTCGCTCCGGGCAGGTAGGGCATGGAGAAGGGCATTATGGCTTTTGCGTTAGCGGCGGTGTCCGACTGGCTGATGGGGGCAGCGGGCTCTGCGGCAGCCAGTGGCGGTATTAGGGCCGCGGCTTCGCCCGCTGCGGGGACCGGAGCTGCCCCTGCGTCCGCGGCTGCGACCGCCACCTCCTCTCCTCCCGACTCGGACATGGCCGTCCCTTCCTCCCACTAACCTGCTGGAGGTCGGAGTTCCTCTTCCGGGATTGGCGTCTCACCGCGCTTTCCGTTCCGCGCTTCTTTTGGCCGATCCCGCCCACGTAGCTAAGGCTCCTCCCTCCGCACGCGGCAATGGCGAATTTTGGCGGTAACTTTCCGCGGCAAGCAGTAGCACACAGTCTCTCAATAAAGCTACAGTTCATGCACAACAAATCACAGTCTCTAGGCACACATGACCTGATTCTTCAGGCTTAAGTAGATCCTGTTCGTGACGCCAAGTTGCGGAGCGCCCCCACACCACCGCAGGGCCGAGGGGTACCCGGAGCCGGGCCTCTGGGATCTCAGTCCTGGGGTTGTCACGGTGGCTAGACCCGGTCCGTGGCCCTGTCTGTCAGTGGGGGACGTCCGTTGCAAATAGGTGCTGTTAACGGTGCAGGTCGCGGTAAATAACGAGGACACCAGGTTGCAGTCTCTTTACCTCTTTACTGAAGATGTGGGAGACCTCAGTCCAGAGCGCTGTTAACTGGGTTTTCAGAGACCGGCCGGTCCAACGACACATCAGGAGCTCTCTTTACAGGTGGGAATCAGTATCTACCTTCTAGCGCTGTGTGTTGTAGTTCTTCCCTGCTGAGCTCCTGGGATAGTCCTCACAACTGTTTCTTTCTGTCTCTACTGTTCCTTCTCCGTCCTCCAGTTGATATGGTAGGACGCACCCGTATGACGGGGTAGGCCTGGAGTTCTTCCGGGACCCTAGAGTCGCCCCTCTCCCACAGCTGCCTCCGTTGTCTGCTTAGGTGTTAAGTGAGACAGCCAACCTGTAGTTAGCTGCCCTGCCGTGGTTTGCAATGTACTTAAAGTCTCTTACTTGCTCGGCGTTCCGGCCACCGACTGTTTGCGCCTCAGAAGGATGTTGCCTCGGTCTAACAGCAAGACCCCTTCTGGTATTTCTCCTTTTCTGTATTCCCGTTGTTTACTGGTTAGTTCTGCTCTGAGGAGTCTGCCAGGATCCCATCCCTGACAGGTCCTCTCACTAGCTCTTCCCAGCTACTTCTCTCTGTCTTCCTGTCCAACCCCCAGTTTTACCAGAGTTGTGAGGAGTGGCCTACTAGATAGGACCACCCCCCCTGGTGGCCGGAGTGTGAAGTGTGGTGTGAGTGTACCTGATCAGAGAAACTCCCTAGTGCAATCAGACGCACCATAGCTCCCCGTAGTGGCGGAGCCACAGCACTGCAACAACCAGGACTCTGGGGTGCTGCACAAACACTGTGTTTTTTTTGCCATCATGCATAAGCTGATGCGGATAAAAAACGCTGCGTTATCATGTGTTTTTGCATGCATTTGCAGTTGCGGACGATACGCTGCGGACTCAACCGCAAATATGAAACCAGCCTATGCCATTGAAAAACTGTTAAAGGGAACCTGTCACCCCCCCCCCCCCCTTCCTTAGGTGTTTTTAACTAAAAGAGCCACCTTGTGCAGCAGTAATGCTGCATTCTGACAAGGTGGCACTTTTAGTTCTGGGTGCTGTAACTGCCGAAATAATCAGTTTTGTAATTTGTCCTAAATACCTTTCTTCAGTCCTGGAGGCAGGCCTTTCCCCCTTGCTGCAGACGCCACACAGCCGTCATTCAAGTCTTCTTGGCGCCGGGTGCCGCCTCCTCACCGATGTTTTGAAATCAGCCGGCGCCTGCGCTCTTTTCTCCTGCCTGGTGCAGGCGCAGTGAGCGCTGCCCGTCCTCTGTCCTCATATGCAGTCCAGCTGACTGCGCCTGTGCAGCCGCCCTGCCTGTGAATCCCAGCCCCGCAATGTGAATAAATCAGAAGACACTGCGGGGCTGGGATTCACAGGCAGGGAGGCCGCACAGGCGCAGTCAGCTAGACTGCATATGAGGACGGGCAGCGCTCACTGCGCCTGCCCAAGGCAGGAGAAAAGAGCGCAGGCGCCGGATCATTTCAAAACAGCGGTGAGGAGGCGGCGCCCGGCGCCAAGAAGACTTGAGTGACGGCTGTGTGGTGTCTGCAGCAGGGGGGAAAGGCCTGCCTCCTTGACTGAAGAAAAGGTATTTAGGACAAATTACAAAACTGATTATTTCGGCAGTTACAGCACCCAGAACTAAAAGAGCCACATTGTCAGAATGCAGCATTACTGCTGCACAAGGTGGCTCTTTTAGTTAAAACCGCCTGAGGGGGGGTGACAGGTTCTCTTTACCTTCTTTACCATTCTCTTGTAGAATGACTTGTGGCTTTGGATCTTTGGGTCTTGCTACTTGACCACCTTGAGATTTAGCTCATGGACAGATGTCTTGACATTTTCTTTTATAATTTCCTGCTAGTGAACGTGCTTGGAGAGCATCTTATCCGAGCATGCTCGGGTGTTATCTAAGTACCTTGGGAGTGCTCGCATATTATGTTCGAGTCCCTGCGGTTGCATGACTTGCGGGGATTGTGTAACAAACAGGCGATCTCCACATGTGTTCAGGCTAACCGCCACGAATCATACAGCTGCGGGGACCCGTACATAATATACGAGCACTATAAGATATTCATATAACACCCAAGCGTGCTCGGACAAGACGTTATCGGGGCACGTTCGCTCCTCACTATTTACTGAATATTGATGATATTTCTGTTCTCTTTCCTTAGTTTTAGAACTGCTATTGGTCAAATGGGTGCAGAAATATGGAACATTCTGAAGGGTTCACAAACTTTCAAGCACTACAGTATAATCTTAGATCCATTCGATTTACAACAGAACATGCCTTGTAATCTTTATTATAGGAATTGCTGAGCCAGATCACATATTGTCTGCTGAAGTCTGTGGTCCATGTCCTACATGCCCTGAATGTTGTTACGAGAAGCTCAGGTAAGGTCGCATTCTATCATAGTCATGTGGAGAAAATAACAAAAAAAAAGTACAAAAATACAGAGATAGAAACAGATTAGAAAACATGAACATTTCATTATCTTGCTGTCAGTGCTAATAAAGATACAAGAGATATAGGTTTACCCGTATAAATATTTATGCCTCATAGAAGCGAATAAACACAATATGCCGAATGCAGAAGTAGATCCTGTGCTTATTCCTAGAGTGCAGGTTTTATCACCAGAGATGAGCAGATCAATCAGCAGAGGATCGACCTCAAGTGGAATTTCCTAAAATTTCCTAACATTCGCAGTTCCACACAAATTCAAACATTTTGAGATTCGATTTGCATGGAATAAAAATGCCCGCCACCATGTCTCACACTGCTGAAACATCAGAGCGCGCACTGATGGTGTCCTGCTTGGACGCGTGGGCTTCTCCATATTACCCTGCAGCTATGACATTACGTGGTCAATCCCAGTTTATAGATTATCACACCTTGCATGATGGCGACCAGTAACTGGTTTATCAGAAACCAGCAGGTCCCAGAGGAGCTCAGCAAGTCTGGTAATTTGTAGAGAAGAATTGGATTCCATCTCCAGACTCAGCGGGTAAGTGATACAGATACAGATCAAATTTAATGGGGTTATCCATAACTATGTTAACATTTACTGTGGGCTAACTAAGTGCCTGTTGTGGTAGAAGCCATTCACTGACCGCTCCTGCTAATGATTCTGCAGCTTCTGCTGATTTCCATTCCACTCTGCTCTGTTGGCAGGGGGTGACTGCTGACATCATGCTGTGGTTTATCTGCTGCTGGTAGGTAATGACGATCCAATTGGAAGTATAATAGTTGATTTTTTATTTTCGTTTTTTTAGTCAATGAGCTTCAAAGTCATTCCAGACTTCTTCCTCAGGACACAAACCGTATATACAGAGGGTGGAACGTGAACATATTTTTACAAATTGTTTAGCAAAAAAATGGGCACCAAAGAGACACCTGACATGTCAAAGTTCAATCTCAGTTCAAAAGTGCCAGAGCGTGCAGGAGCTACAGCTCGCCAATGATCACCTTGCTCAGGCACCCCATACCTGCGCCCATGACTACCTTGCTCAGGCACCTTACGCCTGTGCCCATGACCACCTTGCTCAGGCACCTTACACATGCACCCATGACCACCTCGCTCAGGCACCTTACACCTGTGCCCATGACCACCTTGCTCAGGCACCTTACACATGCACCCATGACCACCTCGCACGTACACCTGTGCCTATAACCACTTCACTCATACACCTGTGCCCATGACCACCTCGCTCGTACACCTTACACCTGCGCCCATGACCACCTTGCTGGTACACCTTACACCTGTGCCCATGACCACCTCGCTCGTACACCTTACACCTGGGCCCATGACCAGCTCGCTCATACACCTTACACCTGCGCCCATGACCCTCTCTCATACACCTTACATCTGCACCCATGACTACCTTGTTCAGGCACCTTACACCTGTGCCCATGACCACCTCGCTCATACACCTTACACGTGTGCCCACGAGCAACTAGCTCGTACACCTTACACCTGTGCCTATAACCACTTCACTCATACACCTGCGCCCATGACCACCTCGCTCATACACCTTACACCTGTGCCCATGACCACCTCGCTTATACACCTTACACGTGTGCCCATGACCACCTCGCTCATACACCTTACACCTGTGCCCATGACCACTTTGCTCATACACCTTACACCTGTGCCCATGACCACTTCACTCATACACCTTACACCTGCACCCATGACCACCTCGCTCATATACCTTACACCTGTGCCCATGACCATGTTGCTCGTACACCTTACACCTGTGCCTATGACTACCTCGCTCATACACCTTACACCTGTGCCCATGACCACCTTGCTCATACACCTTACACCTGCACTCATGACCACCTCGCTCATTCACCTTACACTTGTGCCCATGACCACCTCGCTCGTACACCTTACACCTGTGCCCATGACCACCTCGCTCATACACCTTACGCCTGTGCCCATGACCACCTCACTCGTACACCTTACACCTGTGCCTATGACCACCTCGCTCGTACGCCTTACACCTGTGCCCATGACCACCTCGCTCATACACCTTACACCTGTGCCCATGACCACCTCGCTCATACACCTCACACCTGTGCCTATGACCACCTCGCTCATACACCTTACACCTGCGCTCATGACCACCTCGCTCATACACCTTACACCTGTGCCCATGTGTGCCCATGACCACCTCGCTCATACGTCTCACACCTGTGCCTATGACCAACTCGCTCGTACACCTTACACCTGCGCTCATGACCACCTTGCTCATACACCTTACACTTGTGCCCATGACCACCTCGCTCGTACACCTTACACCTGTGCCCATGACCACCTCGCTCATACACCTCACGTCTGTGCCCATAACCACCTCGCTCGTACACCTTACACCTGTGCCCATGACCACCTCGCTCATACACCTTACACCTGTGCCCATGATCACTTCGCTCATACACCTCACACCTCCGCTCATGACCACCTCGCTCGTACACCTTACACCAGCGCTAGATAGAACAGGCGGGTACTTGCTTATTAGTTTTTTGGCTCATAGTAAAAAACTATTTAGTGCTCAGCAACTCATTTAATCATACAATCTCTCTTTTCCAAGCAATGACTCGTGCCTGGACTGATGTATGGACTGATGTATGGACTGGTGCCTAGGATGGTGCATGGAATGGTTTATGGACTGATGTATGGAGTGGTGCCTGGACTGGAGCATGGAATGGTGCCTGGACTGATGCATCGAATGGTGCCTGTACTGATGTATGGACAGGTGCCTGGACTGGTGCATGCAATGGTGCCTGGACTGATGCATGGACTGATGTATGGACTGGTGCCTGGATTGGTGCATGGACTGGTGCCTGGACTGGTGCCTGGACTGGTGTATGGACTGGTGCATGGACTGGTGCCTGTGCTGTTGCAGGTACTGATGTATGGATGGTGCCTGGACTAGTGCATGGAATGGTGTCTGGACTGATGCATAGCTTGATGTATGGACTGGTGCTTGGACTGGTTCCTGGACTGGTGCCTGGACTGATGCATGGACTGATGCATGGACTGATGCATGGACTGGTGCCTGGACTGGTGAATGGACTGGTGCATGGACTGGTGCATGGAATGATGCATGGACTGATGTATGGACTGGTGCCTGGACTGGTGCCTGGACTTGTGCATGGACTGATGCATGGACTGGTGCTTGGACGGGTGCCTGGACTGACTAATGGACTGGTGTATGGACCCCATGAATGTTAATAGAATACAGTATGCCATTTACATTAATAATGTCTTCTAGGGGGTTTCAGATGCATAAAGATTGGTTTAAGTTACCTGCATGGCGTAACGTAAAACATGCAGCAAGGATTTCTATCTTTAGTTCCATTTCTATCTTTAGTTCCTTAAAGGTCATCTGTCTGTACAATCAATCCAAAAAGAGGGGAGAGTGGAGAAAGAGGGAAATAAGTCGGTGGGAAGGCGTATTTAAAGTTTTGGCCTCCATGATGCACCGAGCGCCTGCCCTTGGTTTGAACAGTCATACTGTGCTGACAGAGTCCCTCTTAAGTGTCGTTTGATGTATGACCTACTAATGAATTGTCTTGAGCTGAAATGCTATAAATCAATGATTATCTCTAAACTGTACTCTGAACTTGTAGATATTTCCCCTCCTAACATACAGGATACTGCACACCTCCCATCTTTTAAAGGGGTCTGTCAGTAGGATGAACCCTCCTGAGCTGTCTATATGGGCACGCCGGTCATAGGAAGCTGATGAACATGACACCTTGATATCTGCGATCTGATGTCTTATTCCAGAATTCATGTTTTTCTGTATATGTAAATGAGCTGTTAAGATCTACGGGCTGGACATAGATCTCCCTGAGAATCTGCCACCAGGATTTATTTTATATTAAAGGAGGAATTACCAGTGGAGACTAGAGATGAGCAAACCTGAATTGTAAAGTTTGCTGTTTATACTGGTCTCGGTGTATGGTGCTGAACTCCAAACATGGACTTCACCTGGAAGTTCATCTTACAGTTCAGGAGTTCGGGGAGGAGAGAGAGCGCGAGAGAGATTTTTTCCAGTCCCAAACTTCAAGTCCCCTTTAATTTCTATGATGTTTGGGTTCAGGTTCAAATTCGGGTACAGATCTGGTACCTTGACCAAATTTTGGAATAAAGTTTGGTAGAACTCCACGAGCCCAAACTTCCACAGGTCCCCTAATCCATAGTGGAGATGTGTAGACCAGGAGAGTAGACTGTCAGTCATTACATGGCTCACACTGGTAATGGATGGGTGAACTACCCCATAGACTCTCATAGCTACGAGTGCTACATGTGAGAAACACGAATAGTGCTCAAATGAGAAAAAACAATGTCTGAATGAGCCCCAATACTGCACACCTGGTTACACATCACAGATCCTTAATGAGCCGCTTATGTATAAGCCAAAGCTGTCGTACAAAGATGAGGGCAAGTCTGTACAGAGGACGAGGATGGCGGCACCTCTATACCACATGTATAGACTGACAAAATCCAGATAATATTGCCAAGCACATACTAGAACTAAACCGGAACTCCTTAGGCCTCATCCAGAATTCGATTTTTAGAGTTGTGCTTATCCAAGCTTTTCAAGGATAGATCTCATGGCCATTATAGTCTGAGGATTGTTCATGGATCCATTTTTCTTTTGCAGCAAAAATAAAGGAAACAGAGCCAAGGCCGTTTTTATCATCAGTTTCTATGGGTTTGTGAAATATTGGGACAGCACACTGATGAGCCCCACTGCCTGACGGGAGAAGCCAACACACGGGCTAAACTCTGCTCAGGACCTGATCCTGCACATTGATGAAAATCACTCTGGGGTTTTTCATGCTACAAAAAAAATGCCATCTGAATTCGGCTTATAGTGGCTATATTTCCCCAGTTTTTTATACACACATCACACATATTAGCAAAGATCTGGTGGACACAAATTAACACTTAGTAGAGGTAAAAGCTCGACTGCACTTTATCCTAAACTAAGCTGTCAAAAATGCAAGGCTGGAGTAAAATCTGATAATGCTGCGATTAAAATCAGATTTTGGGTTTAACGAAACTCATATAAATACTGACAATTATCCCGAGAAGCATTGTTAAAGGGAATTTGTCAGCAGGGTTTGCTATGTAATCTGAGAGTAGCATCACACAAGGGCAGGTATTCTGATTACAGTGATGGGTCACTTACTGGGCTGCTTTGCTTTTTCAATACAATCAGCAGGAAATTACCATTACAGGACCACCACCCTCGTGCATCCTAGTCCAGCACTGTTTACCTGCTCTCTGACTTCTGATTCCCTCTGACAGTCGCCCACAGCCTCTAATACCAATGATTGGAGGCAGAAATCAGGTGCCAGTAGAGCACATTACTGCTGACCGCTGGCAAACAAAGACTAATTGGGGTTTTATGTTACATGGAGCTTAAGGTGCTCGTGTTTTATGTTCTAATTGCTGCGCACTATTGATGACCTTACACATTGCACACACCAACACTGTTTCCTGATTAAAGCCTGTATAGTATGTTACAACATGACCTCCTGGTAAGGCGACAATATCAAGCTTCAGTAAAATGTCAAAGAATGCAGCAATTCCCAGACTAGGAGAATTCGGGGTCATCCTCCTCGGCCTGGCATTCCCATTACAACAGAGGTTTCTCTTGTGACACTGGAAGAATGGACCGTAGTGTCTGCAGCAGATTCATGCCCTCAAGAAAAGATGAGAGCATATGCCAGAGAGAGAAAACATCGATAAAACAGCTGGTTCTCAAATCTAGAAAAAATGAAGCTTTAAGCATAAATCTCAAGAGAAGTAACAACGCGCCATTTGGACAGAAATGATGAGGCAACAGAGTCCCAGAATGTTCAATGTGTAATACGCTGTAAAGCTTTCACCAAAACACGTAAACTTTTCTAGGTCATTTTGCGCCGGTGACAATCACTTGATCAGCTTCAAGCTACATGACATTTGTAGAACTTTCCGGTAACATGTAGCTTATCAAAAAAGGAAAAGTAGTACACTTGTAAAAAGTGAATATTGGGAAAATAACACATGCAGCATCACTGCCAGGATTCAGGAACACAAGCCAAGAAGATGGAAGGAATGAATGCGCTCACTTCGTAATAAGACAGAAAAATACATTTGTGTTTACTGGCGCATGAATGATACATAGAGTACAATGACTAAAAAACACTGAATATATCTGGCTTCTTTTAGTAATACATTATATAAAATATGAGAGAAGGGTATAAAAATGAGGTTTAAGGAGTAACATTTCTCCTTGTGTAGAGTGACATGTCAAGCCTGGCTTGTCAGAGTTAGGAGACTTTAAAGCCATGCATGCTCCTCTGGGAAATTAAATATGGAAATTGTCTCTTCAGAGAGGAAGATGACTTGAACTCTAGCGCCACTTATAGGAAATAGCGACACTAAAAGTTAATATAGACCCTTCAACGAGCCTTGCAATATGACTTAGAATAAAAGCCAAACCAGAATCTCAATTTGCAGACACAGTGTTTTGGGGTGATTGCTCCTCATCGGTGCAAACTATCAGATCTGATATAGCTAGGTGAGAAGCTCTGGACTGGGGTGCAAGGGGTAACGTTTCTCCTTTTTTAGTAAACTTAAAATCCATGCATGTTTCTTCTGGTTTGGGTTTTATCATAAGTCATATGGCAAGGCTCGTTGAAGGGTCGATATTAACTTTTAGGGTCGCTGCTTCTAGTAGGTGAAGAGAAAATTTACATATTTAATTTTCCAGAGGAGCATGCATGGCTTTTTAGTCTCCTAACTCTGACTTGCCAATAGAAAATGTTTTCATCCTGGGTAGTGCATGTCAGAAAACTGGTGCCGTACGAGAGAGGTCCAAGACAACGAATTGGAGAAAGGAATATTTGGTGAAGACTGGTTATTTATGGGTGGAGATAATCAAGGAAAGACAAAATAAGGGCAGCAATTACAGTTTTGTTTTCTTCCACAGTAACAAGCGTGAAAAGTCGAGTCTTGAGATGTTTTTGGGGAGCAGTTGACCTATGTGCGAATGTAGGTAGTAAAATAGAGATCTGACAAAGCATAGCTGTAAGACTGCTGGCCTCCTGCCTAGAAGTTGTGGCAGTGCCATATGCTGAAAGGGAGATACCACATTTTCAAAGCTTAGTAGATTAAGAGAACACAAGGTTAGATTCTGAAATGCTCGTTTTCAAGTAGCAAAAATAAATAATATTAAAGACAGCTGATGGACAAACATTGGTGCTATGGAGACCAACAGTGGTGAGGTGACATCAATAAGTACAGTGGGGCAAAAAAGTATTTAGTCAGTCAGCAATAGTGCAAGTTCCACCACTTAAAAAGATGAGAGGCGTCTGTAATTTACATCATAGGTAGACCTCAACTATGGGAGACAAACTGAGAAAAAAAAATCCAGAAAATCACATTGTCTGTTTTTTTATCATTTTATTTGCATATTATGGTGGAAAATAAGTATTTGGTCAGAAACAAACAATCAAGATTTCTGGCTCTCACAGACCTGTAACTTCTTCTTTAAGAGTCTCCTCTTTCCTCAACTCATTACCTGTAGTAATGGCACCAGTTTAAACTTGTTATCAGTATAAAAAGACACATGTGCACACCCTCAAACAGTCTGACTCCAAACTCCACTATGGTGAAGACCAAAGAGCTGTCAAAGGACACCAGAAACAAAATTGTAGCCCTGCACCAGGCTGGGAAGACTGAATCTGCAATAGCCAACCAGCTTGGAGTGAAGAAATCAACAGTGGGAGCAATAATTAGAAAATGGAAGACATTCAAGACCACTGATAATCTCCCTCGATCTGGGGCTCCACGCAAAATCCCACCCCGTGGGGTCAGAATGATCACAAGAACGGTGAGCAAAAATCCCAGAACCACGCGGGGGGACCTAGTGAATGAACTGCAGAGAGCTGGGACCAATGTAACAAGGCCTACCATAAGTAACACACTACACCACCATGGACTCAGATCCTGCAGTGCCAGACGTGTCCCACTGCTTAAGCCAGTAGATGTCCGGGCCCGTCTGAAGTTTGCTAGAGAGCATTTGGATGATCCAGAGGAGTTTTGGGAGAATGTCCTATGGTCTGATGAAACCAAACTGGAACTGTTTGGTAGAAACACAACTTGTCGTGTTTGGAGGAAAAAGAATACTGAGTTGCATCCATCAAACACCATACCTACTGTAAAGCATGGTGGTGGAAACATCATGCTTTGGGGCTGTTTCTCTGCAAAGGGGCCAGGACGACTGATCCGGGTACATGAAAGAATGAATGGGGCCATGTATCGTGAGATTTTGAGTGCAAACCTCCTTCCATCAGCAAGGGCATTGAAGATGAAACGTGGCTGGGTCTTTCAACATGACAATGATCCAAAGCACACCGCCAGGGCAACGAAGGAGTGGCTTCGTAAGAAGCATTTCAAGGTCCTGGAGTGGCCTAGCCAGTCTCCAGATCTCAACCCTATAGAAAACCTTTGGAGGGAGTTGAAAGTCTGTGTTGCCAAGCGAAAAGCCAAAAACATCACTGCTCTAGAGGAGATCTGCATGGAGGAATGGGCCAACATACCAACAACAGTGTGTGGCAACCTTGTGAAGACTTACAGAAAACGTTTGACCTCTGTCATTGCCAACAAAGTATATTTTACAAAGTATTGAGATGAAATTTTGTTTCTGACCAAATACTTATTTTCCACCATAATATGCAAATAAAATGATAAAAAACAGACAATGTGATTTTCTGGAAATTTTTTTCTCAGTTTGTCTCCCATAGTTGAGGTCTACCTATGATGTAAATTACAGACGCCTCTCATCTTTTTAAGTGTTGGAACTTGCACTATTGCTGACTGACAATACTTTTTTGCCCCACTGTATATCACGGCGTGTCGTCAGCTTATAGCTGAATGGCGGTAAGAGAGAGACAAGGAATTGCATCCAAACAGAAATCCCAAAAGCAAGAGGAAGGCGAAAAGAACCAGCAAATACTATGCTAAAAAAGTGACAAAAGAGAGGTACAACAGAGCAGTATACTATAGAGGAATCGAGGGAAGCATACTTAACCCTTTATGGAGGAAGGCTGTTTGGTCCATAAAGAATGGCTAAGCTTCTTTTTTTTTCAACAGTTCATTCCAGTAACTTTTTTTTGTGAGCTTAGTTTTATATAATGTATTATTTACGTTTCATTATACATTAAACAAATAGCAATTCCGCCATTATTTTGCATTTTTTGTAAATTCTGTGCTGTTCACCATGCAGCATACCTAATAGGTTATCGTATTTCCTCAGGTGATCACAATTATGGTGACAATCACTGTGACGGGCAAATAATGTGGTCAATTAATAGTTCAGTCATTACAGAAGGGACTACAAGTATATGATTCTTTTTTTTTTATATATTTGTTCATAATAAAGCATTTTAATATTGAAAAGAAGGTATTTTTTTTAAACTATTACTATTTTAATTGCCTATTATAGCAACTCTAAGGCATCCTGCGATCATGTCGATGTATGGCTGATGGAGTAACAGAGGGCATCCCATCTCAAACACCTTATCTACCATATTTGCTTCTGGCTATGTCATTCAACTGGTTCACCTTGATGACCATATACAGTCATGGCCAAAAATATTGACACCCCTGCAATTCTGTCAGATAATACTCAGTTTCTTCCTGAAAATGATTGCAAACACAAATTCTTTGGTATTATTATCTTCATTTAATTTGTCTTAAATGAAAAAAACACAAAAAGAATTGTCCTAAAGCCAAATTGGATATAATTCTACACCAAACATAAAAAGGGGGTGGACAAAAGTATTGGCACTGTTGGAAAAATCATGTGATTCTTCTCTAATTTGTGTAATTAACAGCACCTGTAACTTACCTGTGGCACCTAACAGGTGTTGGCAATAACTAAATCACACTTGCAGCCAGTTGACATGGATTAAAGTTGACTCAACCTCTGTCCTGTGTCCTTGTGTGTACCACATTGAGCATGGAGAAAAGAAAGAAGACCAAAGAACTGTCTGAGGACTTGAGAAACCAAATTGTGAGGAAGCATGAGCAATCTCAAGGCTACAAGTCCATCTCCAAAGACCTGAATGTTCCTGTGTCTATTGTGTGCAGTGTCATCAAGAAGTGTAAAGCCCATGGCACTGTGGCTAACCTCCCTAGATGTGGACGGAAAAGAAAAATTTACAAGAGATTTCAACACAAGATTGTGCGGATGTTGGATAAAAAACCTCAACTAACATCCAAACAAGTTCAAGCTGCCCTGCAGTCCGAGGGTACAACAGTGACAACCCGTACTATCCGTCGGCGTCTGAATGAAAAGGGACTGCATGGTAGGAGACCCAGGAAGACCCCACTTTTTACCCCGAGACATAAAAAAGCCAGGCTGGAGTTTGCCAAAATTTACCTGAAAAAGCCCAAAACGTTTTGGAAGAATGTTCTCTGGTCAGATGAGACAAAAGTAGAGCTTTTTGGGCAAAAGCATCAACATAGAGTTTACAGGAGAAAAAAAGAGGCATTCAAAGAAAAGAATACGGTCCCTACAGTCAAACATGTCGGAGGTTACCTGATGTTTTGGGGTGGCTTTGCTGCCTCTGGCACTGGACTGCTTGACCGTGTGCATGGCATTATGAAGTCTGAAGACTACCAACAAATTTTGCAGCGCAATGTAGGGCCCAGTGTGAGAAAGCTGGGTCTCCCTCAGAGGTCATGGGTCTTCCAGCTGGACAATGACCCAAAACACACTTCAAAAAGCACTAGGAAATGGTTTGAGAGAAAGCACTGGAGACTTCTAAGGTGGCCAGCAATGAGTCCAGACCTGAATAATAATAATAATAATAATAATAATAATAATTTTTATTTATATAGCGCCAACATATTCCGCAGCACTTTACAACTTATAGAGGGGAATTGTACAGACAATAGACATTACAGCATAACAGAAATCACAGTTCAAAACAGATACCAGGAGGAATGAGGGCCCTGCTCGCAAGCTTACAAACTATGAGGAAAAGGGGAGACACGAGAGGTGGATGGTAACAATTGCTTTAGTTATTTGGACCAGCCATAGTGTAAGGCTCGGGTGTTCATGTAAAGCTGCATGAACCAGTTAACTGCTTAAGTATGTAGCAGTACAGACACAGAGGGCTATTAACTGCATAAAGTGTATGAGAACATGATGCAAGGAACCTGATTATGTGTTTTTTTTGTTTTTTTTTATATAGAACACCTGTGGAGAGATCTAAAAATGGCAGTTTGGAGAAGGCACCCTTCAAATATCAGGGACCTGGAGCAGTTTGCCAAAGAAGAATGGTCTAAAATTCCAGCAGAGCATTGTAAGAAACTCATTGATGGTTACCGGAAGCGGTTGGTCGAAGTTATTTTGGCTAAAGGTTGAGCAACCAAGTATTAGGCTGAGGGTGCCAATACTTTTGTCTGGCCCAGTTTTGGAGTTTTGTGTGAAATGATCAATGTTTTGCTTTTTGCTTCATTCTCTTTTGTGTTTTTTCATTTAAGACAAATTAAATGAAGATAATAATACCAAAGAATTTGTGTTTGCAATAATTTTCAGGAAGAAACTGAGTATTATCTGACAGAATTGCAGGGGTGTCAATACTTTTGGCCATGACTGTAAAGGGGGAAAACTACTGTTTGAACTCATGGCAGGGCTTTGGGAGGGAAGGAGCTCCATTTCACTTTTTGAACGCAAAAATGGCTGGAATCGAGATTTGATGCCATGCCCTGTTTGAAGAGCCCCTAATGTGCCTAAACTGTGGAAACGCCCCACAAGAGACCCCAATTTGGAAACTAGATGCCACAAAGAATTTATCTAGATGTGTGATGAGCACCTTGAACTCCCAGGTGCTTCACAGAAGTTTATGATTTTGAACTGAGAAAATAAAAAATCAAGTTTCACACCAAAAATTTTTTTAGCCCCAATTTTGATATGTTTACAAAGATTTGGAGAGCCCCTGATGTTCTTAAACAGTGGAAACCACCACAAGTAATACCATTTTGGAATGCAGACCCCTCAAGGAATTTATCTAGACATGTGGTGAGCATCTTAAACCCAAATTCACAGAATGTTACTTTGAACAGTGAATGTGAAAAAAATGTTACCCACAAAAAATAAATTTTTTAGTCCCAATTTTTTCATTTTCACATGGATAGCAGGATAAAATGGACCATAAAATTTGTTGTACAATTTCTCCCAAGTATGCTGATACCTCATATGCGGTCGAAAACTACTTTTGAGGTAGAGTGCAAAGTTCAGAAGGGCCATATTGGAGCTCAGATCTCTCTGGAACGGTTTGATGGTACCATGTCACAGTGGCAGAGTCCCTGAGGTTCCAGAACAACAGAACCTTCCACAATTTTCAAACTACATCTCAAAATTAATTCATCTAGGAGTGCAGTGATCATATTGACACCACAGGTGTGTCACAGAATTTTTAATACAAAGATTTTGTTTTAGCCCCACATTTTACATTTTCAACCAGGGAAATGAGTAAATATGGCACCAAAATTTGTAGGAATACCCCGTATGTGGTTGTTCAGTACCTCTTAGCCACAAGGCGGGACTCGAGGGACGGAGTGATATTTGCCTCCTGGAGCACAGATTTTTCTAGAACAGTTTGTGGACTCCATATACAGAGCCACTAAGTGCTAGAAGAGCAGAATTGCCCCTCAAGTGACCCAATTTTGGAAATGATACCTCTTTGGGAATTTACTGTGTCTACAGGTGTAGTGATGATTTGACTCCATGGACATTTTCCAGACGTAAGCAGCAGTGGATGTTGCTGAGTGAAAATTTCAAATCTGCTATTGTAGTGCCCAGCAGGTTATAGTGCCCAATACAATGCAGTACCCAGAATGTTGTATTGCCAAGAATATTTTAGTGCCCAGTACGTTGTAGTGCCCAGTAGATTGTAGTGCCCAGCTCCTTCTTCTGGAGGCATGCACCCGGAAATTAATCAGGCTCTCCTCTCATCGCTACAGAAATTACAACTACTCTGAAGGGAGGGGGGTTGGATTTTGGAGCACAGAATTTGCTGGATTTATTTTGGGGTGTAAGGAGCCATTTCGCTTTTTCAGAGCCTTTTGTGCTACTAGTAACCTGGAAGCCCCCTATATTTACGTTAACATATGACGGACCTGAGTGGGGGCTTACTTTTTTTGTGAAGAGAATTGAAGCTTTTATTGGGAACATATTACATAACGTTTAGGATCACATTTATTCTGCACTCTCAGCTGATCAGTTACATCTAAAATTTCTGAATTACGTGATTCAGATGAAATCCCTGACCGGTCCAATAACTATAATGAGGCTGCACAGTTATTCTTTTCAGAAGTGCACAAAACTGTGGGAGACAGAGTTTTTATCCATGCCTAAAAGCAAAAAATATAATTTAAAAATATTTAAAAAGCCGATGGCTTAAGAATACACAATTGCCCCTGAGGAAACCACACATGGTGTGATGATATGCGTGGGGTCTGGTCCCTTGTTCTACCTGATAACAGCCACCGCACTATTCATTATTGACTATTGAGCCCTTCTCTTTTTCATGCAAAGTTTTTATTATACCCTCAAGCTTCTATAATATTAATAATAATAATAATAATAATAGTGCCATTTATTCCATGGTGCTTTACATGTGAGGAGGGGTGTACATAACAAAAAAGTACAATTATCTTGAACAAAATAAGTCACTAACTGGTACAGGAGGAGAGAAGACCCTGCCCATGAGAGCTCACAATATACAAAGGATGAGCGAGAATAGAGTAGGTGAGGGCACAGCTGGTCATGCAGCGGTTTGATGGAATGAGGGTTACTGCAGGTTGTAGGCTTGTCGAAAGAGGGGCTCCTGAGAAGCACGTTGGCATATATGACATGGGTAAGGGGTCTCCTTGTCATTTTGATTTGAGCTGGTTTTGATCTCAGCTGGGGATATTATACCCTAAGATGCACATATGGGGTGGTTTATGTTCTAGTGATCTATGCCCATTGTGGTTTACAAGATTAGTTCTTTTTTTGCATTGCTAGACAATAGTTGCACCCCTTTACCTTTACATTTAGGGTGCTTCTTTGTAGTCCTTTCTGAATGGATTATTTACATATTAAGTGCCTCATATGATGCTCTCCTACCATCTTTTTGTATGTACACTCTTTGCCCACGATGTTGCTACACGGATCAGTCACTGCCCGCCTTATTTTATAGAGATAATTTTTTTGTAAAGTGTGTAATTTAATTTTTCTACTTATGTCCTGGTCATTACTGATTAAGGCTGCTTTCACACATCAGGTTTTTTGTTTCAGGCACAATCCGGCAATTTTTGAAAGAAAAAAACGATCCGTTTTTTTTACACGCCGGATCCATTTTTTTCCCATAGAGTTGTATTAGCGCCAGATTGTGCCTGAAGGACATGCGTTTCATCCGTTTTGTGCCGGATCCGTCCCTTCAGGCTTTTTTTGCCGGACACAAAAAACGTTCACTGCAACGTTTTTTTTGTGCGGTGAAAAAGCCTGAAGGGACGTTTGCGGCAATAAACGCATGGAACGGATGTGTAAATGAACAGTTCAGGCTACCGAATCTGTTTTTTGTACACTGAGCATGCCCAGAAGCCTTGTTCTCTCTCTCTCTCTCTCTCTCTCTCTCTCTCTCTCTCTCCTCTCTCTCCCCCGCAATCAGGAAGTCAAAAATCCATGCGCAGTAAAGAAAGCCGGATCCAGCTAAAAAACGGATCCGGTGCATCAGTTTTTCACAATTTACGCTGGATCCGTTTTTTTGGAAAATTGCCAGATTTAGCCTGAAACCAAAAACCTGATGTGTGAAAGTAGCCTTATAAAGACCTGTTATATATTTATTCATTGACTGGACTTCTTTATACTTTCACACTTGTTTAACTAGTAGGGATGTAAGCTCTCTAATTGGTTCTTTTTACATGTTATTTTTGTCGAAAGAGGTAGGTCTTCAGGTTCCTTTTAAAGGTTTCCATAGTACTCGAGAGTTTTATATGTTGAGGTAGTGTTCTAGAGTAGGGGTGATACAGGGGAAAAATCTTGTATACGATTGTGGGAAGAGGAAATAAGAGAGGAGTAGAGAAGGAGATCTTGTGAGGAATGGAGATTGCATGCAGGTACAGTCAGTATCGGGAGACTAAGTCACAGATGTATGGAGGAAACAGGTTGTGAATGGCTTTGTACGTCATGGTTAGGGCTTTGAACTGGAGTGTCAGGGCAATGGGGAGCCAGTGAAGGGATTCACAGAGAGAAGAGGCCGGGGAATAGGAAGGTTGGTTCATTAGTCGGGCAGCAGAGTTAAGGATAGATTGGAATTGTACAAGAGTGTTAGAGGGGAGGTCGCAAAGCAGGAGGTTGCAGTAGTCAAGGCAGGAGATAATTAGGACTTGCACTAGTGCTTTTTTAGATTCTTAGTTGAGGAATGTGCAGATCTAGGAAATATTTTTGAGTTGGAGTCGGCAAGAAGTAGAAAGGGGTTGGATATGTGGTTTGAAGGAGAAAATAAAGTCAACTGTTACCCAGAAACAACAAGCTTAGGCAGCGTTCACATTTCGTTCCGGCAGTCCGTTAGACGGACTGCGTCATAACGCGGTGTAACGCAGTCCGTTAACGCTACCATTCTCCCCTATTTCGGGCGCATCGCTAGCGCACGCCCATAATGGGCATGCACTAGTGATGTGCCGTCATTGAGTGACAGACCCTGGGAAGCGGGCTGCAGCGTTTCCGGGTCCGTCACTGCTAGCGCAGAGAGAGCATCTGCTAACTCTATCTGCGCTAGCGCGAGCGAAATTCGGCACTTGCGTTAATGCAGCTTATTTAACGCATGTGTTGAAAGGGCTTCTTTAACGCAGCGTGAACCTAGCCTTACGGGACTGGGGAGGGGAGAGAGGGCAGCCATTGACTTTAATGGATAAGTCTGTTGTGGGGGGTTGAATGCGGTGGTAGAAAGATGAAGAATTCTGTCTTATCCATTGTAAGTTTTAGAAGTCTCAGAAAGAAAGATGAAGTAGCTGACAGACATTGTGGGATTCTGGTTGGTAAGAAGGTAATATCAGGTCCAGAGAGGTAGAGCTGTGTGTTCTGAGCATAAAGATGATACTGATAGCTGTGGGACTCTATGAGCTGTCCCAGGCCGAAAGTGTAGATGGAGAAGAGCAGGGGTTCTAAAACTGAACCTTGGGGGACTCCGCCAGATAAGGGGTGAGGAGGTGGTGTGTGAGTGGGAGACACTGAATATCCGGTCTGTTAAGTATGAGGAGATCCAAGTCTGTGATGCCAAGAGATGAGAGAATCTGTAGTAAGAGGGAATGTCCCACTGTGTCGAAGACAGATGACAGGTCCAGGAGTAGGAGAACAGAGTAGTGTCGCTTGGATTTGGTGGTTAGTAGGTCATTGGTGACTTTAGTCAGGGCAGTTTCAGTGCAATGGTGCGGTCGGAAGCCAGATTGTAAGTGGTCAAAGAGGGAGCAGAAGGAGAAGTGATATGGGGCGACAGCTACAAGTGTTCTGCCTCTCCTGCTTTCGTGCCAATAAAAGAAAAAAAATGATTGTTGTCTTGTATTTGAAATTTTTTTACGAGACATTTTTTTTCACGTTTCATTTAATAGGGCTATGCTCATGCATTTTTTAGATGTTCTACTCTCATTTCATCTACACTGCTATTTGTGACCAGTATCATTGTTATGCATGTTTCTCTCCTTCATTCCCTTATGTTTAGTGGCACATTGTAATGTATATGTACAATTTTTCTATTTATTGTGTTGCATTGGAGGTTTAGATGCTATTATTGCATGTGTGTTCATACTTGTGCCATCTGGTGGATTAGGGTGGCCACAACTCTATTAGGAGTTTTTTTTGGTCAGTATTCTTAGGCCATGGGCTTTTTAAATGTTTTAAAAATTATATTTTTTACCTGTAGTATTATACGAATAAAATGTGTTGTTACTTCTTTAAGATATCCCTGTGTGTTGCATATTTTCTTCTTTTTTCGGTTACTACAATATATACATTAGGTGGATCTTGATAAATTTGTTGGTGCTGGCCTTTATATCCTTCTACGCATGCCTAAAAAGATGGACACCACTGAATCATAGGCCAATGTCCACAGTGCCCCCATCTGCCTCACTATAGGGAATCTTCCACCGGGGGTTCCATCTGAATCACGTATTTCAGAGATTTACACTGAAACCCCGGTGTAAGCGCTCAGGGCAGAGAGCAGGAAAAATGTGCATCAAGCCATAATGTGATCTTTGGGAGGCCAAATGAACAAATCAACAGCAGGTGAAGAATTGGTTTTATTTATTTTTTACGCCGTTCCTCATGTGGTATAAGTGATTAGACAACTTTATTCTTCAGGTCAGTACGATTACAGTGATACCAGATTTATACCAGGTTTTTATGTTAGACTGCTGTCACACACTAAAATACGCTTTTTTTGTTGCAAAAACTAGTTTTTGCATAGTCATATTTCAAGATCTATAATTTTTCCATATGTCTGACCAACAGAGTAATGTGAGGGCTTGTTCTTTGCATGACGAGTTGACGTTTTCATGCTACCATTTTTGGTCACAAAATGTGTTTTCATAATTTTCTATTCCAATTTTTGGGAGGCAGAATGAACAAAGAACAGCAATTCAGGAATATTTTTTTGGGAGGGTTATGCCATGTCATGAAATTGATAAAGACAGTTTTATTCTTTGGGTCAGTACGATTACAGCGATAGCACATTTATATCATTTTTTTTATGTTTTGGCGTTGTTACACAATAAAAACTATTTTATAGAAAAATTATTATTTTTGTATCGCTGTATTCTGTATAACTTTTTTTATTTTTCCCCTGATGGAGCTGGCTTGTTTTTTTGCGGAACAAGATGACATTTTTATTTACATTTGTCTATATTTATTCCAGTTTTCTGATAGAACCTATAGTGTTACAAAGAGTTACTAGTTGTCACTGAATGCCTTTCACAGATCAGAGGAATTGTTCTTTTTTTTTTACAATATTACTGACCAAAACACAACCGCATCCCTCTAGCAAAAATTGGAAATAGCTGACAAAACTGCTGTCCTCTAAAAATATGTGCAGCGCCGTAACGGGAAATTCTTTCATCTGCTAATAGGCTAGTGCTATGTAAATAAAAATGCCTACAGTGCAATAATTTCCAAGAGTTACAAGTGACTCCTTTGGTATAATAAGTGGAAATGATCAAAAGTTTGCATCCTAGGACTCTGAGCAATAGATATTTTCAGAAGCTGCAGTGCGTGTTTGGTTCTGTTGATACAGATGCTAAGCCTCATACATAACTCATAAGCACATAAAGTCGTTACCCACAGCTTAGATCTGTGCAGAGAATGACATCTAGAATCTGCTAGCTATGAAAAAGATGGACATACTGCCCATGTTCCCCCATGAAGAAATAAGTTTAATGTTATGTGATGTATTGTGAACTGTGATGTATAATATAAATTGTGATGTAAGTTAAATGTAGTTGTCATTAATACTGTGTATAGTTTGACAGTAGGGATAGTGAGAGTTAATGTTCGAGACTAGCCCAGAGTGAGAAAGGGCTGAAGTGATGGGAAAGTGACAATTTCCTGTCAGAGAAGCACATAGGGTCTGGAGTGCATAAAGTACTTAAGTTCTGTGAAAAAAAACAGAAAATAATAAACAATCATAAAACTCACCTTATGCCCATTCTATCAAAGCCCTTGTCCCCTGTAAAAAAGAAAAATAATAAACAACCATATCCCTGTCCGACATGAAGATAATCCATAGTGTCCAATGACAATGATTTGGATGGCATTCACATCAGTCATTGTGAGAAAATTCTCATGGTGCCCACGGTGATCTCTTTGAGTTCACCGTAGTTTATCATCCAAACTCACAGTGAAGCGCCAATAGGAACGCAGCCTCAGTGACCGGTGGTAACCTCAATAACATCACCTCTAGTCACTGAAGCTGTGATCACAGCATCTCATTATCCCATGTGTTCATCCTAAACTACTGCATCCTGGCAACATCCTGAACTACTACATTGTGGCAATGTTCAGTTGTAAACCACATATTGCAGACATGGGTTACAGCATGGGACAGTATTGCTAATCTTCACTCTATTGTAAGGTGACATTATACCTGGTTAATAATGGAGAGGTGTCAATAAGACACCTATCCATTATTAATCCAATAGTATGAAATGGTTAAAAATACACACACACACACACACACACACACACACACACACACACACACACACATTAAGAACAAAGTCTTTTATTGAAATAATGAAACACAGGTTTAACATCTTTATTGCACTCTCAATCCAATCGAAGCCCTTGTTCTCCTGCAAAAAATTCCAAAATAAAAAATCAACAATATCCCATACCTGTCTGCCGTACAGTCAAGTCCCACGCTGTAAATCCATCTCAAGGGGTTAAATAGTTTACAACCCGGAGCTGTGCTAATGTGACCAGCTGGGCTGTAAACCAAGGAGGAATGAATGAGCAGCTGCCTGCGCAGCCTCCCCGCCTGACCGGACATGAACTCTGTAGCGTGGGAATGTTTCTGAACATTTTTTCATGCTGTCAAGTTCACCTCAGGTCAGGCGGGGCTGACTACCGCTGACGTCACTGAGGCTGCGCGGACTCCCTGCATGACGCGGTGAACTGACAGTGTGGAAAAATGTTCAGAAACTTTCCCACGCTACCGAGTTCATGTTCGGACAGGCGGCGAGGCTGCGCAGGCAGCTGCTCATTCATTCCTCTGTGGTTTACAGCCTGGCCGGTAGCATTAGCACCACTCCGGGTTGTAAACTATTTAACTCCTTCAAATGGATTTACAGCGTGGGACTTTACTGTACGGCAGACAGGTATGGGATATTGTTGCCTTTTTATTTTAGATTTTTTTCCAGGAGAACAAGTGCTTCGCTTGGATTGAGCATGCAATAAAGATGTTAAAACCGGTGTATTTCATTATTTTATTAAAATACTTTATTCTTAATGTGTGTGTGTATTTTTAACCCTTTCATACAATTGGATTAATAATGGATAGGTGTCTTATTGACATCTCTCCATTATTAACCAGGCTTAATGTCACCTTACAATAGCAAGGTGACATTAACCCCTTATTACCCCATATGCCAATACTACAGGGAAATGGGAAGAGAGGCTAAGTGCCGGAATAGGTGCATCTTACAGATACGCCTTTTCTGGGGAGGCTGGGGGCAGATTTTTTTAGCCAGGGGGGGGCCCATAACCATGGTCCCTCTCTAGGCTATTAATATCTGCCCTCACTCACTGGCTTTCCCTCTCTGGTGGAGAAAATTGCGTGGGAGCCCACGCCAGTTTTTTCCGTGAATTAATCCTTTAGTTTAACACCTACAGCTCCAAAATTTTACACACACACACACACACACACTACTAACATTATTAGTGAGGGACATATAAAAATCTAACTGATATGAAATGGTTTACTGTATGTAATCCATGTCTCATATCCTGTCGGGTTCTGCAATAATTTTACAGAACCTGACAATTGAATTATCCTCTATTCTGCTATCTAGCTCTGTATGAAATATAAAGATACACATATATATGTCAATGACATATACATATATATATATATATATATATACACTGTATATCTACAGTACCTATACTATGTGTAGACATTCATTTTAGCTATTCTATTCTAACCTGTCAGTGTGATTTTACATTACACCGCACTGAATTGCCGGCTTTTCTATAGGACACCGGTGCGTATTTCTCCCAAGTCACACGTGTGGTCCGTGTGGTGTGTGTTTTTCTCGCACCCATAAACTTGCACTGGCGTATTTCGGGCGTATTACAGTGAGAATCGCAGCATGCTGCAATTTCACTGGCACGTATAATATGGCCGAGAACACAACAGGTGATGGGCGCTGCCCCATTGAGAAACACTGGTCTGAGTGCTATGCGATTTTGTATCACATAGCACTCGTCCGTATTACGCTCTAGTGTGACTCCGGCCTAATAATGCATTACTGGCCTCAGCAGTCTTGCACCACACAGGCATCACTGCTGACACCATTGATTGGCTGCAGAGGTCAAATATGGATGCAGTAGTGATCAGCAGTCTGGCTCTTTTTGATCTGGATCAACTGGTTCTGTTCACTAAGAAAAGCTGGCTCTTTTTTATCCTAAATGGATCCCTATTAGATATAAGCTAACCATAGGTGAACACACATTTCAGATTGCCAGCCAATGCGGGGCCTGGTTCAGGTGGGCGGGGTTGTGGCCGCGGATCACTATCATTTCACGCCCATTGAGAGCCGTTCACAGAATTTAGTGGGGTAGCGGCATTTTTTGCTGTTCGTTTTATTTCCTTGATATTTCCATTAAATAGAAGCTTTTAAATGAGAACAAAGAACAAATAATAGCCAGATTATGCCAACACTGGTCTAATGTCAGAGATCTAAGCCCAGAGCAACTATGTTCACAAATTATAAAAGGAAAACCGGAGCTATATGTGCGCTATATAGAGGAATAAGGACATAGATTATAATTTGTAAATTGTATTTTTCCATGTATCCTATATTTTAGATTTTGCCAATATCTGATAATTCTCCTCCTCACATAAACTAGATGCGTAAAGCTCCGGATAGGCTGCAACCATTTCTAAGAGAGAGAGAATAATATAAAATATAAATACAACTCACTACTGCCGCAAATATAAAATCAATTTACATACCAAGCTTCTTTACTAAAGTGCAAATACACCCTGCACATCATGACTAAGTAATGTGTGACCGCTAAGAGTAAAGGAAAAAAAGATTTGCATTTTTGTAGGTTTTCTAAGGCCAAATCTAAGCAGACACCTTCGAAAGGAACATGACCTCCGAGCAAAACCGTAATTCATTTTTATATTCACAACAGCAATAAATCTACAAGTTCCACAATATAAAAATGATAGATTCTGACAATCACAGCCAGAATACAGAACATGACAAGTTCTGCAGCAAAAAATAGATAAGATAGGTCAAGGATAAATAGAGACTCGCCAGGAAAACGAAGCAATATAGGTCAAGGACAAAGGGAGCCTCAGCGGAAAATGCACCAACATATTATATTATATATTATACTGTATGTTATGTATTGTATTACATTATATATTCTATTATATTCAATGAAATCTTTATACATTTCTGGTTAACATAACAGATTCTGTAAAATTCTACTTTATTCTGCATTGTCAGGTAAAGGTTTCACTTATATTTTATACTCTTAAAATGAATTCCCTAAACTCTGATTTCTTTAGACTTTCTTTGTGGTATAATTAGAGATAGAAAAAAAAAGAATCGTGCTCCCAACATGGTCAGGCCAAAGACAACCACAACAGAGAGTAGCAGATATATTAATATTTATTTATTTAGTGGCGAAAATATCAAACCATAAAATGAACAAAAATTAAAAAAGCATATAGAGCCACTTACTTCTAATGTATAAGATTCGTTATAAGAGCCGCCAAATTGATATGGTGCACCCCGACGCGCGTTTCTTACACACTGTTCCTTCGTCACGGAAGACGAAGGAACAGGGAGTCCGAAACGTGCGTCAGGGTGCACCATATTAATTTGGCGGGCCTTATAACGAATCTTATACATTAGAAGTGGCTCTATATGTTATCTACCCATAGCAACTTATAGATTGCACATTTTGCACTGTTTGCACTTTTTAGTGCCCCCCTTTTCCTACACTGGATTGAATATTGATGTATGCACATATTATGCACTTTTTATAAAGTAATGGGTCTTTTTTTCTTTTTTTCCTTTTTTTGCTTTTTATCATTAGCACTTTTCACTCATATGCTATATGGGGTGCTTGGTAGGATTTAGATGCAGTCCTTACAGATATATTATATAATATGCCTGCCATATGATGTAATTTGATATGTGCACAAACATATTTTTAAGTATATACATACTAATATTATCTTGATTTTATAAGCTTTTTTATTTTTTGTTCATTTTATGGTTTGATATTTTCGCCACTAAATAAATAAATAAATAAATATTAATATATCTGCTACTCTCTGTTGTGGTTGTCTTTGGCCTGACCATGTTGGGAGCATGATTCTTTTAGCTCTTTGTGGTGTTATCATCACACTATTGACACATTTAAGAGGGGACTGGATACCTTTCTGGAAAAGTATAATATTACAGGGTATATACACTAGATTCCTTGATAAGGCGTTGATCCAGGGAACTAGTCTGATTGCCGTATGTGGGGTCGGGAAGGAATTTTTTTCCCCATGGTGGAGTTACTCTTTGCCACATGGGTTTTTTTTGCCTTCCTCCGGATCAACATGTTAGGGCATGTTAGGTTAGGCTATGGGTTGAACTAGATGGACTTAAAGTCTTCCTTCAACCTTAATAACTATGTAACTATGTAACATTTGGTGGTCTCCGGGTATTGTAATATAATTTGGTAATAATAATTCCTTATATCACTGATTCTATATAGTGACTTGATATCACTAGTGTGTTTTATTAATCATTATAATTAGAGATAGACATATAGTATATGCACTTGAGATTTGAATTTTGGGACCCAGTTGTAAAAAATATATATATTTAATCCCTTAATGACCGGGCTTTTTCCCGTTTTGCATTTTCGTTATAACTTTTTTATTTTTCCCTCAATATGGCCATTTGGGGGCTCATTTTTTTGCTGGACAAATTGTACTTTTGAACATCATTGGTCGCATACCATGTCGCATACTAGAAAACGGGAAAAAAATTCCAAGTGCGGTGAAATTGCAAATAAGTGCAATCCGAAACTTGTGTTTTGTTTGGCTTTTTTGCTAAGTTCACTAAATGCTAAAACTGACCTGCCATTATGATTCTCCAGGTCATTACGAGTTCATAGACATCAAACATGTCTAGGTTATTTTTTATCTAAGTTGTGAAAAAATGCCAAACTTTGCTAAAAAAAAAAAAAAAAATTGCGCAATTCTCCGATACCCGTAGCGTCTCCATTTTTTGTGATCTGGGGTTGTGTGAGGGCTTATTTTTTGCGTGCCGAGCTGACATTTGTAGTAATACCATATTGGTGCAGGTATGTCCTTTTGATCGCCTGTTATTGCATTTTAATGCAGTGTCATGGCGACCCAAAAAAATGTAATTCTGGCGTTTTGACTTTTTTTCTTGCTATGCTATTTAGCGATCAGGTTAATCCTATTTTTTTATTGATAGATCGGGCGATTCTGAACTCGGCAATACCAAATATGTGTACGTTTGATTTTTTTTATTGTTTTATTTTGAATGGGGCGAAAGGGGGGTGATTTAAACTTTTTTTTTATTTTTTATTTTTTTTAATAAATGTAAACATTTTTTCTTTACTTTTGCCATCTATATATATAATTGTCTAAGGGTTTTTCCGTCTGTCTGTCTGTCTGTCTGTCTTTCTGTCTGTCTGTCCTGGAAATCCCGCGTCTCTGATTGGTCGAGACCGCCAGGCCTCGACCAATCAGCGACGGGCACAGCAAGGCGACGATGATGTCATAATGTAAATCCCGCGTCTCTGATTGGTCGAGGCCGCCAGGCCTCGACCAATCAGCGATGGGCACAGTATCGACAAAGATGTCATAATGGTTGCCATGGCGATGATGATGTCATAAAGGTTGCCTCGACCAATCAGCGACGGGCACAGTCTGCCGCGAATCACATACTACAGGGACATGCATATTCTAGAATACCCGATGCTTTAGAATCGGGCCACAGTCTAGTGCTTCAATAAACTGCATGGGAGGCTAGAAGCTGGCACCACTCGATCGCCTCTATGTAGGAGAATTATAACATTGCTATGAGCGCCGACCACAGGGTGGCGCTCACAGCAATCTGGCATCAACAACCATAGAGGTCTTAAGGAGTCCTCTGGTTGTCATGCCGACACACCGATGGATCCTGATCATGTAACGGGGTCACCGATGAGTGGATTTCCAGTCAGATGGCCGGAAGCACTTGTTAAATGCCGCTGTAAGAGTTTGACAGCGGCATTTAACTATTTAATAGGCACAGGCGGATCATGATTCCACCTGCGCCTCTTGAGGGCACATGTCAGCTGTTCAAAACAGCTGACATGTCCCGGCTTTGCTGCGGGCCCACATCAAAGCAGGGGTTCTGTCATCAGACGGAATAGTGGGTTAAACTACAGGCGGTCTAATGTTAAAGTGCATCTGTCAGTCACTGCTCACAGCGGCTGTAATCACACCCGGACACTTTGCTTCCAGACACCCCTCACAGTGTAGTAAGCAGTGACTGTAGCCGTGCTGTCACACCTCTATGACTGAAAGCTGCCGGCTCCTGGGAGGAATGAAGCTCACTTTTCTCCACCTGCGAGCCGCGCTTTTAATATAGACACCTTCCTTGTAGATTAACCCTACGTCTGCATGTTAGTATCGTTATCCGATGTGTCACTTCCAACATACTTTCCATAAATCTGTAGTAAAGGCAAGTGTTCGAGACTTTGCAACAAATCATATCAAAGAAATCAGCTCCTTTCTCCACTTATGAGCCACTCCTTCCCCTTCTCACTTCCGCTTGAATTTGCTTTGCATGCTGAAAAAAATGACTGAAATCTGGTTTGATCAAATAAAGACAATTACTTTCTCTTTTGAATTTCCAATGATCTGCTTATCTCCAGCGTGAGGTAACAGAGAATACTGAACTCTATGGATATAGATGGGGAGGAGGCATGAAGAACACTCAGCACAGTGACAGACCAGGTAGACACACAGAGCTTGTTGCAGCCTATAGAGAATGTATTTTGTTTTGCTGCTGCATTCACAGCAACACCGCTCAATACTGCTGTACAGAGTCCTCTGTGCTGCTGCATCTTTCTGGTTACTACAGAGCTAGAAAAGTAGAAATCTATTTCTTTGGTAGTTGAATCCATCCTGGAAATATATGGAGGTAAATTATAACATTGTTTCACAGCCCAAACTCTTGGGGACCCGACCATTCGTTTTTTTTTCTCATATAGTAATACCAAAGCTAGGCCCCTATTAAACTAGTCACATGAAATGTTATTCTTCACAATGATACAAAGAATGTGTAAATCTCAGTTAGTAAGGGGAATCTGTCAGCAGGTTTTTGCAATGTAATTTGACAGTAGAATGATGTAGGGGCAGAGACCCTGATTCCAGTGATGTGTCAGTTACTAGGCTGAGTGTTGTTGTTTTAGTAAAATCAATGTATTATCAGCAGGTGATTGTCAGTAGAACACTAGGTGTCTCGTGCCTCCCAGTCAACTGCTCTGTGTAACATTGCCTCCACCACTGAATAGAAACAGTTATACACAGAAAGTTGCCAATCAGTAGTGTGGGCGGGGTTATACAAAGAAAGCTGCCAATCAGTAGTGTGGGCGGGGTTATACACAGAAAGCTGCCAATCAGTAGTGTGGGCGGGGTTATACACAGGATGCTGCCAATCAGTAGTGTCGGTGGGGTTATACACAGAAAACTGCCAATCAGTAGTGTGGGCGGGGTTATACACAGAAAGCTGCCAATCAGTGGCGTGGGCGGGGTTATACACAGCAAGCTGCCAATTAGTGGTGTGGGCGGGGTTAAACACAGCAAGCTGCCAATCAGTAGTGTGGGCGGGGTCATACACAGAAAGCTGCCAATCAGTGGTGTGGGTGGGGTTATACACAGTAAGCTGCCAATCAGTGGTGTGGGCGGGGTTATACAAAGAAAGCAGCCAATCAGTGGTGTGGGCAGGGTTATACACAGAAATCTGCCACTCAGTGGTGTAGGAGGAGTTATACACAGAAAGCAGCCAATCATTGGTGTGGGCGGAGCTATACACAGAAAGCTGTCAATCATTGGTGTGGGTGGAGTTATACACACAAAGCAGCCAATTAGTGGTGTGGGCAGGGTTATGCACAAAAAGCTGCCAATCAGCAGTGTGGGTGGGGTTATACACAAAAAGCTGCCAATCATTGGTGTGGGCGGAGTTATACACAGAAAGCAGCCAATCAGTGGTGTGGGCAGGGTTATACACAGAAAGCTGCCAATCAGCAGTGTGGGTGGGGTTATACACAAAAAGCTGCCAATCATTGGTGTGGGCGGAGTTATACAGAGCTCAGCATTCGGATTTCCAGCAGAGAAAAATTGTGATTTTATCAGCATGAAGATGGCAAGTGACACTGTCACATTTTCAATAACTTTGTATTGTGTGAAGTAACACTGCACTTCTGGCATGCTGCACATATATTTACATTTTGAACAATAAATTCCTGATCCAGATATATTTACTGTTTTCAAACACATTATTTTAGTTATCTATGAGGTCACAATTTATTCATTTAGAAATAAACGAGAAGCTTGAACTTGATGCTCTTGGGTAATCCAAAATGATTTCTACAAACTAGACAATATTACTTGTCCTAAATTTCTGTAATATAATTCCAGAGTCGCCGTGTTCTGTATAATTGTATTGTATGATTGCACTACAGTAAGTAATAAGGATGTGAAGGCTCAGTAACCGTTCGTGCCCTCATTGGTCGGTGAGTGTGGATAAGCAGAGTATCACTGTCATCCTCCCCGCTCTATGTGCTGCATGTAGAGGAGCAGGCGGCCTCACAGCGGGGCACACACTATAGGGTGCTCTCACATTGCACTCAGGCATCCGTTCAGTGATCCCGTCAGGGCTTATGTCTGAACTCCCTTTAAAATGGGCCAACGTGACCATAGACTACAATGGTACCGACAGAGCAAACGTGAGCTCTGCCATGAATCATTTTCAGCCATGTACACTTACTAGAGGCAGACACCCAGATGTAGTAGGCTGCCTTTCAGTGGCCGCCTCCAGTCGGCATATACATCCAAGCAGAATGACCATCAGAGCCCATGTTTACTCTGCCGTGCGTTGTTACAGTCTAATGCCTCATCGGCATATATGCCCGAACTGCGACAGAGCCACTGGAACTGGTGCCTGTGCACATAAGCCCCAATGGAGCCACTGAACTGGTGCCGGTGCACATAAGCCCCAATGGAGCCACTGAACTGGTGCCGGTGCACATAAGCCCCAACAAAGCCACTGAACTGGTGCCGGTGCACATAAGCCCCAACGGAGCCACTGAACTGGTGCCGGTGCACATAAGAGCCCAACTGAGCCACTGAACTGGTGCCGGTGCACATAATCCCCAACGGAGCCACTGAACTGGTGCCAGCGCACATAAGCCCCAATGGAGCCACTGGAACTGGTGCCTGTGCACATAAGCCCCAACGGAGCCACTGAACTGGTGCCGGTGCACATAAGCCCCAACTGAGCCACTGAACTGGTGCCGGTGCACATAAGCCCCAACTGAGCCACTGAACTGGTGCCGGTGCACATAAGCCCCAACTGAGCCACTGAACTGGTGCCGACGCACATAAGCCCCAAGGGAGCCACTGAACTGTTGCCGGTGCACATAAGCCCCAACTGAGCCACTGAACTGGTGCCGGTGCACATAAGCCCCAACTGAGCCACTGAACTGGTGCCGATGCACGTAAGCCCCAACAAAGCCACTGAACTGGTGCCGGTGCACATAAGCCCCAACTGAGCCACTGAACTGGTGCCATGCACATAAGCCCCAACTGAGCCACTAAACTGGTGCTGACACACATAAGCCCCAACAAAGCCACTGAACAGGTGCCGACACGCAATCTGACAGCATCATTAGAGATTTAGCGCAGCGCCTCTACCAGCACCTGAATAGTAATGTGGGAATGACTGATGCCATCCTTTCTTCTCCTATTCCCATTACTTTTCTTTTCCACACAATTGTCCTCAAAGTCGTCCTTCCTATGTATCACCATTACTAGTAAACTTATAGCAGTTGTCCCTTTACAGATCATGTTCTGCCCTGGCTGAAGTTTATTGAATTGAAACAAACCATGCTTTACTCACTATCCCTAGGTTCAATACTGCTCCTGATGTCTGGCCTTGGGTGTTTCCCTGAGATCATGTTGACAGTGTGGCAACCAATCAGTAGCTCAGGGGCTCTGCCCATGTAGACATAACATCTGTGTTAGCTCACTGATTGGCTAAGGGTACCGTCACACAGTGCCATTTTCATCGCTACGACAGCACGATTCGTGACGTTGCAGCGTCGTATGATTATCGCTCCAGCGTCGTATACTGCGGTCACACGTTGCAATACACGGCGCTGGAGCGATAATTTCATGACGTATTTGCGATGTAGAAGCCGTTGGTTACTGTGCGCACATCGTATACAACCTGTGTCACACGATGCGATCATGCCGCCACAGCGGGACACTAGACGACGAAAGAAAGTTTCAAACGATCTGCTACGACGTACGATTCTCAGCGGGGATCCGGATCGCAGTAGCGTGTCAGACACAGCGATATCGTAACGATATCGCTAGAACGTCACGAATTGTGCCGTCGTAGCGATGAAAATGGCACTGTGTGACGGTACCCTTAGACTGCGATGATGACATCATGTTGACAGTGTGGCAGCCAGACACCAGGAGCAGCGATGGAGACTCGCCAGAGGACCTGGGGAAGGTGAGTACAGCTCATTGTTATTTTTTAACTGTCTGAAGCTGAGGCAAATTATCAGAAAAGTGACAACCCCTTTAATGTTACTCTAACAATTGTTGCCATTTTGTCACGTGTGTTCCTCTGCAGCTCTCAGCTTTCCTTCATTGGTATTCGTCCATGTCGCTCTGTGCCTCGGAGTTGTCTGTCACTCTCCCCATTGCTACAATGTGTCTGTCTCTTACACACTCGCCTTTCTTTCCCCTACAGTCTTATTCTCTCATCTTCCCAAACATCACACACGTCTCTGCCTTACACATTCCCCTCTTCCCTCCGGCCGTTCCTTCGCTGACACATTCAGGCACAAGTTCTGCATTATATTATACTAGCTATTGAACCCGTTCAACGCCCGGGTGGCGAGCATTTATATTGGTATATGGTCACCATCCTGTCATGTGCTGCTCCATCCTGCAGCCCCATCCTGTCATGTGCTGCTCCATCCTGCGTCCCCATCCTGTCATGTTCTGCTCCATCCTGCGGCCCCATCCTGTCATGTGCTGCTCCATCCTGCGCCCCCATCCTGTCATGTGCTCCTCCATCCTGCACCCCCATCCTGTCATGTGCTGCTCAATCCTTCGTCCCCATCCTGTCATGTGCTCCCATCCTGCGCCCCCATCCTGTCATATGCTGCTCCATCCTACACCCCCATCCTGTCATGTGTGTGCCCCCATTCTGTCATGTGCTGCTCCCATCCTGTCATGTGCTCCCATCCTGCGCCCCATCCTGTCATGTGCTCCCATCCTGCACCCCCATCCTGTCATGTGCTGCTCCCATCGTGCGCAATCATTCTGTCATGTGCTGCTCCCATCCCGCGCCCCCATTCTGCCTGTTCCTGTTTCCATTCTGCCATATGTTGCTCCCATCTTTCTCTCTCCGGCTCTACTGCCCGAGTGCGGCTGTGCTGAGTGCGGGCGGCTGTGCTGAGTGCGGGCGGCTGTGCTGAGTGCGGGCGGCTGTGCGTGGCTCTGCTGAGTGCGGGCGGCTGTGCGTGGCTCTGCTGAGTGCGGGCGGCTGTGCGTGGCTCTGCTGAGTGCGGGCGGCTGTGCGTGGCTCTGCTGAGTGCGGGCGGCTGTGCGTGGCTCTGCTGAGTGCGGGCGGCTGTGCGTGGCTCTGCTGAGTGCGGGCGGCTGTGCGTGGCTCTACTGAGTGCGGGCGGCTGTGCGTGGCTCTGCTGAGTGCGGGCGGCTGTGCGTGGCTCTGCTGAGTGCGGGCGGCTGTGCGTGGCTCTGCTGAGTGCGGGCGGCTGTGCGTGGCTCTGCTGAGTGCGGGCGGCTGTGCGTGGCTCTGCTGAGTGCGGGCGGCTGTGCGTGGCTCTGCTGACTGCGGGCGGCTGTGCGTGGCTCTGCTGACTGCGGGCGGCTGTGCGTGGCTCTGCTGAGTGCGGGCGGCTGTGCTTGGCTCTGCTGAGTGCGGGCGGCTGTGCGTGGCTCTGCTGAGTGCGGGCGGCTGTGCGTGGCTCTGCTGAGTGCGGGCGGCTGTGCGTGGCTCTGCTGAGTGCGGGCGGCTGTGCGTGGCTCTGCTGAGTGCGGGCGGCTGTGCGTGGCTCTGCTGAGTGCGGGCGGCTGTGCGTGGCTCTGCTGAGTGCGGGCGGCTGTGCGTGGCTCTGCTGAGTGCGGGCGGCTGTGCGTGGCTCTGCTGAGTGCGGGCGGCTGTGCGTGGCTCTGCTGACTGCGGGCGGCTGTGCGTGGCTCTGCTGACTGCGGGCGGCTGTGCGTGGCTCTGCTGACTGCGGGCGGCTGTGCGTGGCTCTGCTGAGTGCGGGCGGCTGTGCGTGGCTCTGCTGAGTGCGGGCGGCTGTGCGTGGCTCTGCTGAGTGCGGGCGGCTGTGCGTGGCTCTGCTGAGTGCGGGCGGCTGTGCGTGGCTCTGCTGAGTGCGAGCGGCTGTGCGTGGCTCTGCTGAGTGCGGGCGGCTATGCGTGGCTCTGCTGAGTGCGGGCGGCTGTGCGTGGCTCTGCTGAGTGCGGGCGGCTGTGCGTGGCTCTGCTGAGTGCGGGCGGCTGTGCGTGGCTCTGCTGAGTGCGGGCGGCTGTGCGTGGCTCTGCTGACTGCGGGCGGCTGTGCGTGGCTCTGCTGACTGCGGGCGGCTGTGCGTGGCTCTGCTGACTGCGGGCGGCTGTGCGTGGCTCTGCTGACTGCGGGCGGCTGTGCGTGGCTCTGCTGACTGCGGGCGGCTGTGCGTGGCTCTGCTGACTGCGGGCGGCTGTGCGTGGCTCTGCTGACTGCGGGCGGCTGTGCGTGGCTCTGCTGACTGCGGGCGGCTGTGCGTGGCTCTGCTGACTTCGGGCGGCTGTGCGTGGCTCTGCTGACTGCGGGCGGCTGTGCGTGGCTCTGCTGACTGCGGGCGGCTGTGCGTGGCTCTGCTGACTGCGGGCGGCTGTGCGTGGCTCTGCTGACTGCGGGCGGCTGTGCGTGGCTCTGCTGACTGCGGGCGGCTGTGCGTGGCTCTGCTGACTGCGGGCGGCTGTGCGTGGCTCTGCTGACTGCGGGCGGCTGTGCGTGGCTCTGCTGACTGCGGGCGGCTGTGCGTGGCTCTGCTGACTGCGGGCGGCTGTGCGTGGCTCTGCTGACTGCGGGCGGCTGTGCGTGGCTCTGCTGACTGCGGGCGGCTGTGCGTGGCTCTGCTGGGGGCCTGAGCAGGCGGGGACACCGGCGCGCTGTGGGGGTCAGGTGCCGGAGTCGCCGCTAGCTCAGGACCCCGGCACTTGCTATATTTACCTGTCCTCCCGTTCCACTGCTGCGCGCGGCTCCATCTTCCGGGTCCTGTCCTCTGGCTGTGACTGTTCAGTCAGAGGGCGGCGCGCATTAAGCGCGTCATCGTGCCCTCTGAACTGAACGTCTCAGGCAGAGGATGTGGAGGACGGAGGCTCGCGCGCAGCGGTGGAACGGAGGACAGGTAAATATACTCACCCTCCTGGCTCCGTGGCTCGTCCCCGCTTCTCCGTTGGAGATCGCGGTGTGCGTTCAGCGCTTACGCATACCGCGATCTCCTGGGAGCGTCACTCTGTGGGGTCCAGACTGCGCCGGCGCTTGCGCTTGCGCAGTCTATAAAGGCTTCGGACAGAGTGACGCTCCCAGCGTTATATTATAGACTAGCTATTGAACCCGTTCTACACCCGGGTGGCGAGCATTTATATTGGTATATGGTCACCATCCTGTCATGTGCTGCTCCATCCTGCAGCCCCATCCTGTCATGTGCTGCTCCATCCTGCGGCCCCATCCTGTCATGTGCTGCTCCATCCTGCGCCCCCATCCTGTCATGTGCTCCTCCATCCTGCACCCCCATCCTGTCATGTGCTGCTCAATCCTTCGTCCCCATCCTGTCATGTGCTCCCATCCTGCGCCCCCATCCTGTCATATGCTGCTCCATCCTACACCCCCATCCTGTCATGTGTGTGCCCCCATTCTGTCATGTGCTGCTCCCATCCTGTCATGTGCTCCCATCCTGCGCCCCATCCTGTCATGTGCTCCCATCCTGCACCCCCATCCTGTCATGTGCTGCTCCCATCGTGCGCAATCATTCTGTCATGTGCTGCTCCCATCCCGCGCCCCCATTCTGCCTGTTCCTGTTTCCATTCTGCCATATGTTGCTCCCATCTTTCTCTCTCCGGCTCTACTGCCCGAGTGCGGCTGTGCTGAGTGCGGGCGGCTGTGCTGAGTGCGGGCGGCTGTGCTGAGTGCGGGCGGCTGTGCGTGGCTCTGCTGAGTGCGGGCGGCTGTGCGTGGCTCTGCTGAGTGCGGGCGGCTGTGCGTGGCTCTGCTGAGTGCGGGCGGCTGTGCGTGGCTCTGCTGAGTGCGGGCGGCTGTGCGTGGCTCTGCTGAGTGCGGGCGGCTGTGCGTGGCTCTGCTGAGTGCGGGCGGCTGTGCGTGGCTCTGCTGAGTGCGGGCGGCTGTGCGTGGCTCTGCTGAGTGCGGGCGGCTGTGCGTGGCTCTGCTGAGTGCGGGCGGCTGTGCGTGGCTCTGCTGAGTGCGGGCGGCTGTGCGTGGCTCTGCTGAGTGCGGGCGGCTGTGCGTGGCTCTGCTGAGTGCGGGCGGCTGTGCGTGGCTCTGCTGACTGCGGGCGGCTGTGCGTGGCTCTGCTGACTGCGGGCGGCTGTGCGTGGCTCTGCTGAGTGCGGGCGGCTGTGCTTGGCTCTGCTGAGTGCGGGCGGCTGTGCGTGGCTCTGCTGAGTGCGGGCGGCTGTGCGTGGCTCTGCTGAGTGCGGGCGGCTGTGCGTGGCTCTGCTGAGTGCGGGCGGCTGTGCGTGGCTCTGCTGAGTGCGGGCGGCTGTGCGTGGCTCTGCTGAGTGCGGGCGGCTGTGCGTGGCTCTGCTGAGTGCGGGCGGCTGTGCGTGGCTCTGCTGAGTGCGGGCGGCTGTGCGTGGCTCTGCTGAGTGCGGGCGGCTGTGCGTGGCTCTGCTGACTGCGGGCGGCTGTGCGTGGCTCTGCTGACTGCGGGCGGCTGTGCGTGGCTCTGCTGACTGCGGGCGGCTGTGCGTGGCTCTGCTGAGTGCGGGCGGCTGTGCGTGGCTCTGCTGAGTGCGGGCGGCTGTGCGTGGCTCTGCTGAGTGCGGGCGGCTGTGCGTGGCTCTGCTGAGTGCGGGCGGCTGTGCGTGGCTCTGCTGAGTGCGGGCGGCTGTGCGTGGCTCTGCTGAGTGCGGGCGGCTGTGCGTGGCTCTGCTGAGTGCGGGCGGCTGTGCGTGGCTCTGCTGAGTGCGGGCGGCTGTGCGTGGCTCTGCTGAGTGCGGGCGGCTGTGCGTGGCTCTGCTGAGTGCGGGCGGCTGTGCGTGGCTCTGCTGAGTGCGGGCGGCTGTGCGTGGCTCTGCTGACTGCGGGCGGCTGTGCGTGGCTCTGCTGACTGCGGGCGGCTGTGCGTGGCTCTGCTGACTGCGGGCGGCTGTGCGTGGCTCTGCTGACTGCGGGCGGCTGTGCGTGGCTCTGCTGACTGCGGGCGGCTGTGCGTGGCTCTGCTGACTGCGGGCGGCTGTGCGTGGCTCTGCTGACTGCGGGCGGCTGTGCGTGGCTCTGCTGACTGCGGGCGGCTGTGCGTGGCTCTGCTGACTGCGGGCGGCTGTGCGTGGCTCTGCTGACTGCGGGCGGCTGTGCGTGGCTCTGCTGACTGCGGGCGGCTGTGCGTGGCTCTGCTGACTGCGGGCGGCTGTGCGTGGCTCTGCTGACTGCGGGCGGCTGTGCGTGGCTCTGCTGACTGCGGGCGGCTGTGCGTGGCTCTGCTGACTGCGGGCGGCTGTGCGTGGCTCTGCTGACTGCGGGCGGCTGTGCGTGGCTCTGCTGACTGCGGGCGGCTGTGCGTGGCTCTGCTGACTGCGGGCGGCTGTGCGTGGCTCTGCTGGGGGCCTGAGCAGGCGGGGACACCGGCGCGCTGTGGGGGTCAGGTGCCGGAGTCGCCGCTAGCTCAGGACCCCGGCACTTGCTATATTTACCTGTCCTCCCGTTCCACTGCTGCGCGCGGCTCCATCTTCCGGGTCCTGTCCTCTGGCTGTGACTGTTCAGTCAGAGGGCGGCGCGCATTAAGCGCGTCATCGTGCCCTCTGAACTGAACGTCTCAGGCAGAGGATGTGGAGGACGGAGGCTCGCGCGCAGCGGTGGAACGGAGGACAGGTAAATATACTCACCCTCCTGGCTCCGTGGCTCGTCCCCGCTTCTCCGTTGGAGATCGCGGTGTGCGTTCAGCGCTTACGCATACCGCGATCTCCTGGGAGCGTCACTCTGTGGGGTCCAGACTGCGCCGGCGCTTGCGCTTGCGCAGTCTATAAAGGCTTCGGACAGAGTGACGCTCCCAGCGTTATATTATAGACTAGCTATTGAACCCGTTCTACACCCGGGTGGCGAGCATTTATATTGGTATATGGTCACCATCCTGTCATGTGCTGCTCCATCCTGCAGCCCCATCCTGTCATGTGCTGCTCCATCCTGCGGCCCCATCCTGTCATGTGCTGCTCCATCCTGCGCCCCCATCCTGTCATGTGCTCCTCCATCCTGCACCCCCATCCTGTCATGTGCTGCTCAATCCTTCGTCCCCATCCTGTCATGTGCTCCCATCCTGCGCCCCCATCCTGTCATATGCTGCTCCATCCTACACCCCCATCCTGTCATGTGTGTGCCCCCATTCTGTCATGTGCTGCTCCCATCCTGTCATGTGCTCCCATCCTGCGCCCCATCCTGTCATGTGCTCCCATCCTGCACCCCCATCCTGTCATTTGCTGCTCCCATCGTGCGCAATCATTCTGTCATGTGCTGCTCCCATCCCGCGCCCCCATTCTGCCTGTTCCTGTTTCCATTCTGCCATATGTTGCTCCCATCTTTCTCTCTCCGGCTCTACTGCCCGAGTGCGGCTGTGCTGAGTGCGGGCGGCTGTGCGTGGCTCTGCTGAGTGCGGGCGGCTGTGCGTGGCTCTGCTGAGTGCGGGCGGCTGTGCGTGGCTCTGCTGACTGCGGGCGGCTGTGCGTGGCTCTGCTGAGTGCGGGCGGCTGTGCGTGGCTCTGCTGAGTGCGGGCGGCTGTGCGTGGCTCTGCTGAGTGCGGGCGGCTGTGCGTGGCTCTGCTGAGTGCGGGCGGCTGTGCGTGGCTCTGCTGAGTGCGGGCGGCTGTGCGTGGCTCTGCTGACTGCGGGCGGCTGTGCGTGGCTCTGCTGACTGCGGGCGGCTGTGCGTGGCTCTGCTGACTGCGGGCGGCTGTGCGTGGCTCTGCTGACTGCGGGCAGCTGTGCGTGGCTCTGCTGACTGCGGGCGGCTGTGCGTGGCTCTGCTGACTGCGGGCGGCTGTGCGTGGCTCTGCTGAGTGCGGGCGGCTGTGCGTGGCTCTGCTGAGTGCGGGCGGCTGTGCGTGGCTCTGCTGAGTGCGGGCGGCTGTGCGTGGCTCTGCTGAGTGCGGGCGGCTGTGCGTGGCTCTGCTGAGTGCGGGCGGCTGTGCGTGGCTCTGCTGAGTGCGGGCGGCTGTGCGTGGCTCTGCTGAGTGCGGGCGGCTGTGCGTGGCTCTGCTGAGTGCGGGCGGCTGTGCGTGGCTCTGCTGAGTGCGGGCGGCTGTGCGTGGCTCTGCTGAGTGCGGGCGGCTGTGCGTGGCTCTGCTGACTGCGGGCGGCTGTGCGTGGCTCTGCTGACTGCGGGCGGCTGTGCGTGGCTCTGCTGAGTGCGGGCGGCTGTGCGTGGCTCTGCTGACTGCGGGCGGCTGTGCGTGGCTCTGCTGAGTGCGGGCGGCTGTGCGTGGCTCTGCTGAGTGCGGGCGGCTGTGCGTGGCTCTGCTGAGTGCGGGCGGCTGTGCGTGGCTCTGCTGAGTGCGGGCGGCTGTGCGTGGCTCTGCTGAGTGCGGGCGGCTGTGCGTGGCTCTGCTGACTGCGGGCGGCTGTGCGTGGCTCTGCTGAGTGCGGGCGGCTGTGCGTGGCTCTGCTGAGTGCGGGCGGCTGTGCGTGGCTCTGCTGACTGCGGGCGGCTGTGCGTGGCTCTGCTGAGTGCGGGCGGCTGTGCGTGGCTCTGCTGAGTGCGGGCGGCTGTGCGTGGCTCTGCTGAGTGCGGGCGGCTGTGCGTGGCTCTGCTGACTGCGGGCGGCTGTGCGTGGCTCTGCTGACTGCGGGCGGCTGTGCGTGGCTCTGCTGACTGCGGGCGGCTGTGCGTGGCTCTGCTGACTGCGGGCGGCTGTGCGTGGCTCTGCTGACTGCGGGCGGCTGTGCGTGGCTCTGCTGACTGCGGGCGGCTGTGCGTGGCTCTGCTGACTGCGGGCGGCTGTGCGTGGCTCTGCTGACTGCGGGCGGCTGTGCGTGGCTCTGCTGACTGCGGGCGGCTGTGCGTGGCTCTGCTGAGTGCGGGCGGCTGTGCGTGGCTCTGCTGACTGCGGGCGGCTGTGCGTGGCTCTGCTGACTGCGGGCGGCTGTGCGTGGCTCTGCTGACTGCGGGCGGCTGTGCGTGGCTCTGCTGACTGCGGGCGGCTGTGCGTGGCTCTGCTGACTGCGGGCGGCTGTGCGTGGCTCTGCTGACTGCGGGCGGCTGTGCGTGGCTCTGCTGACTGCGGGCGGCTGTGCGTGGCTCTGCTGACTGCGGGCAGCTGTGCGTGGCTCTGCTGGGGGCCTGAGCAGGCGGGGACACCGGCGCGCTGTGGGGGTCAGGTGCCGGAGTCGCCGCTAGCTCAGGACCCCGGCACTTGCTATATTTACCTGTCCTCCCGTTCCACTGCTGCGCGCGGCTCCATCTTCCGGGTCCTGTCCTCTGGCTGTGACTGTTCAGTCAGAGGGCGGCGCGCATTAAGCGCGTCATCGTGCCCTCTGAACTGAACGTCTCAGGCAGAGGATGTGGAGGACGGAGGCTCGCGCGCAGCGGTGGAACGGAGGACAGGTAAATATACTCACCCTCCTGGCTCCGTGGCTCGTCCCCGCTTCTCCGTTGGAGATCGCGGTGTGCGTTCAGCGCTTACGCATACCGCGATCTCCTGGGAGCGTCACTCTGTGGGGTCCAGACTGCGCCGGCGCTTGCGCTTGCGCAGTCTATAAAGGCTTCGGACAGAGTGACGCTCCCAGCGTTATATTATAGACTAGCTATTGAACCCGTTCTACGCCCGGGTGGCGAGCATTTATATTGGTATATGGTCACCATCCTGTCATGTGCTGCTCCATCCTGCAGCCCCATCCTGTCATGTGCTGCTCCATCCTGCGGCCCCATCCTGTCATGTGCTGCTCCATCCTGCGCCCCCATCCTGTCATGTGCTCCTCCATCCCGCACCCCCATCCTGTCATGTGCTGCTCAATCCTTTGTCCCCATCCTGTCATGTGCTCCCATCCTGCGCCCCCATCCTGTCATATGCTGCTCCATCCTACACCCCCATCCTGTCATGTGTGTGCCCCCATTCTGTCATGTGCTGCTCCCATCCTGTCATGTGCTCCCATCCTGCGCCCCATCCTGTCATGTGCTCCCATCCTGCACCCCCATCCTGTCATGTGCTGCTCCCATCGTGCGCAATCATTCTGTCATGTGCTGCTCCCATCCCGCGCCCCCATTCTGCCTGTTCCTGTTTCCATTCTGCCATATGTTGCTCCCATCTTTCTCTCTCCGGCTCTACTGCCCGAGTGCGGCTGTGCTGAGTGCGGGCGGCTGTGCGTGGCTCTGCTGAGTGCGGGCGGCTGTGCGTGGCTCTGCTGAGTGCGGGCGGCTGTGCGTGGCTCTGCTGACTGCGGGCGGCTGTGCGTGGCTCTGCTGAGTGCGGGCGGCTGTGCGTGGCTCTGCTGAGTGCGGGCGGCTGTGCGTGGCTCTGCTGAGTGCGGGCGGCTGTGCGTGGCTCTGCTGAGTGCGGGCGGCTGTGCGTGGCTCTGCTGAGTGCGGGCGGCTGTGCGTGGCTCTGCTGAGTGCGGGCGGCTGTGCGTGGCTCTGCTGAGTGCGGGCGGCTGTGCGTGGCTCTGCTGAGTGCGGGCGGCTGTGCGTGGCTCTGCTGAGTGCGGGCGGCTGTGCGTGGCTCTGCTGACTGCGGGCGGCTGTGCGTGGCTCTGCTGACTGCGGGCGGCTGTGCGTGGCTCTGCTGACTGCGGGCGGCTGTGCGTGGCTCTGCTGACTGCGGGCGGCTGTGCGTGGCTCTGCTGACTGCGGGCGGCTGTGCGTGGCTCTGCTGACTGCGGGCGGCTGTGCGTGGCTCTGCTGACTGCGGGCGGCTGTGCGTGGCTCTGCTGAGTGCGGGCGGCTGTGCGTGGCTCTGCTGAGTGCGGGCGGCTGTGCGTGGCTCTGCTGAGTGCGGGCGGCTGTGCGTGGCTCTGCTGAGTGCGGGCGGCTGTGCGTGGCTCTGCTGACTGCGGGCGGCTGTGCGTGGCTCTGCTGAGTGCGGGCGGCTGTGCGTGGCTCTGCTGAGTGCGGGCGGCTGTGCGTGGCTCTGCTGAGTGCGGGCGGCTGTGCGTGGCTCTGCTGAGTGCGGGCGGCTGTGCGTGGCTCTGCTGAGTGCGGGCGGCTGTGCGTGGCTCTGCTGAGTGCGGGCGGCTGTGCGTGGCTCTGCTGACTGCGGGCGGCTGTGCGTGGCTCTGCTGACTGCGGGCGGCTGTGCGTGGCTCTGCTGACTGCGGGCGGCTGTGCGTGGCTCTGCTGAGTGCGGGCGGCTGTGCGTGGCTCTGCTGAGTGCGGGCGGCTGTGCGTGGCTCTGCTGAGTGCGGGCGGCTGTGCGTGGCTCTGCTGAGTGCGGGCGGCTGTGCGTGGCTCTGCTGAGTGCGGGCGGCTGTGCGTGGCTCTGCTGACTGCGGGCGGCTGTGCGTGGCTCTGCTGACTGCGGGCGGCTGTGCGTGGCTCTGCTGACTGCGGGCGGCTGTGCGTGGCTCTGCTGACTGCGGGCGGCTGTGCGTGGCTCTGCTGACTGCGGGCGGCTGTGCGTGGCTCTGCTGACTGCGGGCGGCTGTGCGTGGCTCTGCTGAGTGCGGGCGGCTGTGCGTGGCTCTGCTGAGTGCGGGCGGCTGTGCGTGGCTCTGCTGAGTGCGGGCGGCTGTGCGTGGCTCTGCTGAGTGCGGGCGGCTGTGCGTGGCTCTGCTGAGTGCGGGCGGCTGTGCGTGGCTCTGCTGAGTGCGGGCGGCTGTGCGTGGCTCTGCTGAGTGCGGGCGGCTGTGCGTGGCTCTGCTGAGTGCGGGCGGCTGTGCGTGGCTCTGCTGACTGCGGGCGGCTGTGCGTGGCTCTGCTGACTGCGGGCGGCTGTGCGTGGCTCTGCTGACTGCGGGCGGCTGTGCGTGGCTCTGCTGACTGCGGGCGGCTGTGCGTGGCTCTGCTGACTGCGGGCGGCTGTGCGTGGCTCTGCTGACTGCGGGCGGCTGTGCGTGGCTCTGCTGACTGCGGGCGGCTGTGCGTGGCTCTGCTGACTGCGGGCGGCTGTGCGTGGCTCTGCTGACTGCGGGCGGCTGTGCGTGGCTCTGCTGACTGCGGGCGGCTGTGCGTGGCTCTGCTGACTGCGGGCGGCTGTGCGTGGCTCTGCTGACTGCGGGCGGCTGTGCGTGGCTCTGCTGACTGCGGGCGGCTGTGCGTGGCTCTGCTGACTGCGGGCGGCTGTGCGTGGCTCTGCTGACTGCGGGCGGCTGTGCGTGGCTCTGCTGACTGCGGGCGGCTGTGCGTGGCTCTGCTGACTGCGGGCGGCTGTGCGTGGCTCTGCTGACTGCGGGCGGCTGTGCGTGGCTCTGCTGACTGCGGGCGGCTGTGCGTGGCTCTGCTGGGGGCCTGAGCAGGCGGGGACACCGGCGCGCTGTGGGGGTCAGGTGCCGGAGTCGCCGCTAGCTCAGGACCCCGGCACTTGCTATATTTACCTGTCCTCCCGTTCCACTGCTGCGCGCGGCTCCATATTCCGGGTCCTGTCCTCTGGCTGTGACTGTTCAGTCAGAGGGCGGCGCGCATTAAGCGCGTCATCGTGCCCTCTGAACTGAACGTCTCAGGCAGAGGATGTGGAGGACGGAGGCTCGCGCGCAGCGGTGGAACGGAGGACAGGTAAATATACTCACCCTCCTGGCTCCGTGGCTCGTCCCCGCTTCTCCGTTGGAGATCGCGGTGTGCGTTCAGCGCTTACGCATACCGCGATCTCCTGGGAGCGTCACTCTGTGGGGTCCAGACTGCGCCGGCGCTTGCGCTTGCGCAGTCTATAAAGGCTTCGGACAGAGTGACGCTCCCAGCGTTATATTATAGACTAGCTATTGAACCCGTTCTACGCCCGGGTGGCGAGCATTTATATTGGTATATGGTCACCATCCTGTCATGTGCTGCTCCATCCTGCAGCCCCATCCTGTCATGTGCTGCTCCATCCTGCGTCCCCATCCTGTCATGTTCTGCTCCATCCTGCGGCCCCATCCTGTCATGTGCTGCTCCATCCTGCGCCCCCATCCTGTCATGTGCTCCTCCATCCTGCACCCCCATCCTGTCATGTGCTGCTCAATCCTTCGTCCCCATCCTGTCATGTGCTCCCATCCTGCGCCCCCATCCTGTCATATGCTGCTCCATCCTACACCCCCATCCTGTCATGTGTGTGCCCCCATTCTGTCATGTGCTGCTCCCATCCTGTCATGTGCTCCCATCCTGCGCCCCATCCTGTCATGTGCTCCCATCCTGCACCCCCATCCTGTCATGTGCTGCTCCCATCGTGCGCAATCATTCTGTCATGTGCTGCTCCCATCCCGCGCCCCCATTCTGCCTGTTCCTGTTTCCATTCTGCCATATGTTGCTCCCATCTTTCTCTCTCCGGCTCTACTGCCCGAGTGCGGCTGTGCTGAGTGCGGGCGGCTGTGCGTGGCTCTGCTGAGTGCGGGCGGCTGTGCGTGGCTCTGCTGAGTGCGGGCGGCTGTGCGTGGCTCTGCTGACTGCGGGCGGCTGTGCGTGGCTCTGCTGAGTGCGGGCGGCTGTGCGTGGCTCTGCTGAGTGCGGGCGGCTGTGCGTGGCTCTGCTGAGTGCGGGCGGCTGTGCGTGGCTCTGCTGAGTGCGGGCGGCTGTGCGTGGCTCTGCTGAGTGCGGGCGGCTGTGCGTGGCTCTGCTGAGTGCGGGCGGCTGTGCGTGGCTCTGCTGAGTGCGGGCGGCTGTGCGTGGCTCTGCTGACTGCGGGCGGCTGTGCGTGGCCCTGCTGACTGCGGGCGGCTGTGCGTGGCTCTGCTGACTGCGGGCGGCTGTGCGTGGCTCTGCTGACTGCGGGCGGCTGTGCGTGGCTCTGCTGACTGCGGGCGGCTGTGCGTGGCTCTGCTGACTGCGGGCGGCTGTGCGTGGCTCTGCTGACTGCGGGCGGCTGTGCGTGGCTCTGCTGACTGCGGGCGGCTGTGCGTGGCTCTGCTGAGTGCGGGCGGCTGTGCGTGGCTCTGCTGACTGCGGGCGGCTGTGCGTGGCTCTGCTGAGTGCGGGCGGCTGTGCGTGGCTCTGCTGAGTGCGGGCGGCTGTGCGTGGCTCTGCTGAGTGCGGGCGGCTGTGCGTGGCTCTGCTGAGTGCGGGCGGCTGTGCGTGGCTCTGCTGACTGCGGGCGGCTGTGCGTGGCTCTGCTGACTGCGGGCGGCTGTGCGTGGCTCTGCTGACTGCGGGCGGCTGTGCGTGGCTCTGCTGAGTGCGGGCGGCTGTGCGTGGCTCTGCTGAGTGCGGGCGGCTGTGCGTGGCTCTGCTGAGTGCGGGCGGCTGTGCGTGGCTCTGCTGAGTGCGGGCGGCTGTGCGTGGCTCTGCTGAGTGCGGGCGGCTGTGCGTGGCTCTGCTGACTGCGGGCGGCTGTGCGTGGCTCTGCTGACTGCGGGCGGCTGTGCGTGGCTCTGCTGACTGCGGGCGGCTGTGCGTGGCTCTGCTGACTGCGGGCGGCTGTGCGTGGCTCTGCTGACTGCGGGCGGCTGTGCGTGGCTCTGCTGACTGCGGGCGGCTGTGCGTGGCTCTGCTGAGTGCGGGCGGCTGTGCGTGGCTCTGCTGAGTGCGGGCGGCTGTGCGTGGCTCTGCTGAGTGCGGGCGGCTGTGCGTGGCTCTGCTGAGTGCGGGCGGCTGTGCGTGGCTCTGCTGAGTGCGGGCGGCTGTGCGTGGCTCTGCTGAGTGCGGGCGGCTGTGCGTGGCTCTGCTGAGTGCGGGCGGCTGTGCGTGGCTCTGCTGACTGCGGGCGGCTGTGCGTGGCTCTGCTGACTGCGGGCGGCTGTGCGTGGCTCTGCTGACTGCGGGCGGCTGTGCGTGGCTCTGCTGACTGCGGGCGGCTGTGCGTGGCTCTGCTGACTGCGGGCGGCTGTGCGTGGCTCTGCTGACTGCGGGCGGCTGTGCGTGGCTCTGCTGACTGCGGGCGGCTGTGCGTGGCTCTGCTGACTGCGGGCGGCTGTGCGTGGCTCTGCTGACTGCGGGCGGCTGTGCGTGGCTCTGCTGACTGCGGGCGGCTGTGCGTGGCTCTGCTGACTGCGGGCGGCTGTGCGTGGCTCTGCTGACTGCGGGCGGCTGTGCGTGGCTCTGCTGACTGCGGGCGGCTGTGCGTGGCTCTGCTGACTGCGGGCGGCTGTGCGTGGCTCTGCTGACTGCGGGCGGCTGTGCGTGGCTCTGCTGACTGCGGGCGGCTGTGCGTGGCTCTGCTGACTGCGGGCGGCTGTGCGTGGCTCTGCTGACTGCGGGCGGCTGTGCGTGGCTCTGCTGACTGCGGGCGGCTGTGCGTGGCTCTGCTGACTGCGGGCGGCTGTGCGTGGCTCTGCTGGGGGCCTGAGCAGGCGGGGACACCGGCGCGCTGTGGGGGTCAGGTGCCGGAGTCGCCGCTAGCTCAGGACCCCGGCACTTGCTATATTTACCTGTCCTCCCGTTCCACTGCTGCGCGCGGCTCCATATTCCGGGTCCTGTCCTCTGGCTGTGACTGTTCAGTCAGAGGGCGGCGCGCATTAAGCGCGTCATCGTGCCCTCTGAACTGAACGTCTCAGGCAGAGGATGTGGAGGACGGAGGCTCGCGCGCAGCGGTGGAACGGAGGACAGGTAAATATACTCACCCTCCTGGCTCCGTGGCTCGTCCCCGCTTCTCCGTTGGAGATCGCGGTGTGCGTTCAGCGCTTACGCATACCGCGATCTCCTGGGAGCGTCACTCTGTGGGGTCCAGACTGCGCCGGCGCTTGCGCTTGCGCAGTCTATAAAGGCTTCGGACAGAGTGACGCTCCCAGCGTTATATTATAGACTAGCTATTGAACCCGTTCTACGCCCGGGTGGCGAGCATTTATATTGGTATATGGTCACCATCCTGTCATGTGCTGCTCCATCCTGCAGCCCCATCCTGTCATGTGCTGCTCCATCCTGCGTCCCCATCCTGTCATGTTCTGCTCCATCCTGCGGCCCCATCCTGTCATGTGCTGCTCCATCCTGCGCCCCCATCCTGTCATGTGCTCCTCCATCCTGCACCCCCATCCTGTCATGTGCTGCTCAATCCTTCGTCCCCATCCTGTCATGTGCTCCCATCCTGCGCCCCCATCCTGTCATATGCTGCTCCATCCTACACCCCCATCCTGTCATGTGTGTGCCCCCATTCTGTCATGTGCTGCTCCCATCCTGTCATGTGCTCCCATCCTGCGCCCCATCCTGTCATGTGCTCCCATCCTGCACCCCCATCCTGTCATGTGCTGCTCCCATCGTGCGCAATCATTCTGTCATGTGCTGCTCCCATCCCGCGCCCCCATTCTGCCTGTTCCTGTTTCCATTCTGCCATATGTTGCTCCCATCTTTCTCTCTCCGGCTCTACTGCCCGAGTGCGGCTGTGCTGAGTGCGGGCGGCTGTGCGTGGCTCTGCTGAGTGCGGGCGGCTGTGCGTGGCTCTGCTGAGTGCGGGCGGCTGTGCGTGGCTCTGCTGACTGCGGGCGGCTGTGCGTGGCTCTGCTGAGTGCGGGCGGCTGTGCGTGGCTCTGCTGAGTGCGGGCGGCTGTGCGTGGCTCTGCTGAGTGCGGGCGGCTGTGCGTGGCTCTGCTGAGTGCGGGCGGCTGTGCGTGGCTCTGCTGAGTGCGGGCGGCTGTGCGTGGCTCTGCTGAGTGCGGGCGGCTGTGCGTGGCTCTGCTGAGTGCGGGCGGCTGTGCGTGGCTCTGCTGACTGCGGGCGGCTGTGCGTGGCCCTGCTGACTGCGGGCGGCTGTGCGTGGCTCTGCTGACTGCGGGCGGCTGTGCGTGGCTCTGCTGACTGCGGGCGGCTGTGCGTGGCTCTGCTGACTGCGGGCGGCTGTGCGTGGCTCTGCTGACTGCGGGCGGCTGTGCGTGGCTCTGCTGACTGCGGGCGGCTGTGCGTGGCTCTGCTGACTGCGGGCGGCTGTGCGTGGCTCTGCTGAGTGCGGGCGGCTGTGCGTGGCTCTGCTGACTGCGGGCGGCTGTGCGTGGCTCTGCTGAGTGCGGGCGGCTGTGCGTGGCTCTGCTGAGTGCGGGCGGCTGTGCGTGGCTCTGCTGACTGCGGGCGGCTGTGCGTGGCTCTGCTGACTGCGGGCGGCTGTGCGTGGCTCTGCTGACTGCGGGCGGCTGTGCGTGGCTCTGCTGAGTGCGGGCGGCTGTGCGTGGCTCTGCTGACTGCGGGCGGCTGTGCGTGGCTCTGCTGACTGCGGGCGGCTGTGCGTGGCTCTGCTGAGTGCGGGCGGCTGTGCGTGGCTCTGCTGAGTGCGGGCGGCTGTGCGTGGCTCTGCTGAGTGCGGGCGGCTGTGCGTGGCTCTGCTGAGTGCGGGCGGCTGTGCGTGGCTCTGCTGAGTGCGGGCGGCTGTGCGTGGCTCTGCTGAGTGCGGGCGGCTGTGCGTGGCTCTGCTGAGTGCGGGCGGCTGTGCGTGGCTCTGCTGACTGCGGGCGGCTGTGCGTGGCTCTGCTGACTGCGGGCGGCTGTGCGTGGCTCTGCTGACTGCGGGCGGCTGTGCGTGGCTCTGCTGACTGCGGGCGGCTGTGCGTGGCTCTGCTGACTGCGGGCGGCTGTGCGTGGCTCTGCTGACTGCGGGCGGCTGTGCGTGGCTCTGCTGACTGCGGGCGGCTGTGCGTGGCTCTGCTGACTGCGGGCGGCTGTGCGTGGCTCTGCTGAGTGCGGGCGGCTGTGCGTGGCTCTGCTGACTGCGGGCGGCTGTGCGTGGCTCTGCTGAGTGCGGGCGGCTGTGCGTGGCTCTGCTGAGTGCGGGCGGCTGTGCGTGGCTCTGCTGACTGCGGGCGGCTGTGCGTGGCTCTGCTGACTGCGGGCGGCTGTGCGTGGCTCTGCTGACTGCGGGCGGCTGTGCGTGGCTCTGCTGAGTGCGGGCGGCTGTGCGTGGCTCTGCTGACTGCGGGCGGCTGTGCGTGGCTCTGCTGACTGCGGGCGGCTGTGCGTGGCTCTGCTGACTGCGGGCGGCTGTGCGTGGCTCTGCTGACTGCGGGCGGCTGTGCGTGGCTCTGCTGACTGCGGGCGGCTGTGCGTGGCTCTGCTGACTGCGGGCGGCTGTGCGTGGCTCTGCTGACTGCGGGCGGCTGTGCGTGGCTCTGCTGACTGCGGGCGGCTGTGCGTGGCTCTGCTGACTGCGGGCGGCTGTGCGTGGCTCTGCTGACTGCGGGCGGCTGTGCGTGGCTCTGCTGACTGCGGGCGGCTGTGCGTGGCTCTGCTGACTGCGGGCGGCTGTGCGTGGCTCTGCTGACTGCGGGCGGCTGTGCGTGGCTCTGCTGACTGCGGGCGGCTGTGCGTGGCTCTGCTGACTGCGGGCGGCTGTGCGTGGCTCTGCTGACTGCGGGCGGCTGTGCGTGGCTCTGCTGACTGCGGGCGGCTGTGCGTGGCTCTGCTGACTGCGGGCGGCTGTGCGTGGCTCTGCTGACTGCGGGCGGCTGTGCGTGGCTCTGCTGACTGCGGGCGGCTGTGCGTGGCTCTGCTGACTGCGGGCGGCTGTGCGTGGCTCTGCTGACTGCGGGCGGCTGTGCGTGGCTCTGCTGACTGCGGGCGGCTGTGCGTGGCTCTGCTGACTGCGGGCGGCTGTGCGTGGCTCTGCTGAGTGCGGGCGGCTGTGCGTGGCTCTGCTGAGTGCGGGCGGCTGTGCGTGGCTCTGCTGAGTGCGGGCGGCTGTGCGTGGCTCTGCTGAGTGCGGGCGGCTGTGCGTGGCTCTGCTGAGTGCGGGCGGCTGTGCGTGGCTCTGCTGAGTGCGGGCGGCTGTGCGTGGCTCTGCTGACTGCGGGCGGCTGTGCGTGGCTCTGCTGACTGCGGGCGGCTGTGCGTGGCTCTGCTGACTGCGGGCGGCTGTGCGTGGCTCTGCTGACTGCGGGCGGCTGTGCGTGGCTCTGCTGACTGCGGGCGGCTGTGCGTGGCTCTGCTGACTGCGGGCGGCTGTGCGTGGCTCTGCTGACTGCGGGCGGCTGTGCGTGGCTCTGCTGACTGCGGGCGGCTGTGCGTGGCTCTGCTGAGTGCGGGCGGCTGTGCGTGGCTCTGCTGACTGCGGGCGGCTGTGCGTGGCTCTGCTGAGTGCGGGCGGCTGTGCGTGGCTCTGCTGACTGCGGGCGGCTGTGCGTGGCTCTGCTGACTGCGGGCGGCTGTGCGTGACTCTGCTGACTGCGGGCGGCTGTGCGTGGCTCTGCTGACTGCGGGCGGCTGTGCGTGGCTCTGCTGACTGCGGGCGGCTGTGCGTGGCTCTGCTGACTGCGGGCGGCTGTGCGTGGCTCTGCTGACTGCGGGCGGCTGTGCGTGGCTGTGCGTGGCTCTGCTGACTGCGGGCGGCTGTGCGTGGCTCTGCTGACTGCGGGCGGCTGTGCGTGACTCTGCTGACTGCGGGCGGCTGTGCGTGGCTCTGCTGACTGCGGGCGGCTGTGCGTGGCTCTGCTGACTGCGGGCGGCTGTGCGTGGCTCTGCTGACTGCGGGCGGCTGTGCGTGGCTCTGCTGACTGCGGGCGGCTGTGCGTGGCTCTGCTGACTGCGGGCGGCTGTGCGTGGCTCTGCTGACTGCGGGCGGCTGTGCGTGGCTCTGCTGACTGCGGGCGGCTGTGCGTGGCTCTGCTGACTGCGGGCGGCTGTGCGTGGCTCTGCTGACTGCGGGCGGCTGTGCGTGGCTCTGCTGACTGCGGGCGGCTGTGCGTGGCTCTGCTGACTGCGGGCGGCTGTGCGTGGCTCTGCTGACTGCGGGCGGCTGTGCGTGGCTCTGCTGACTGCGGGCGGCTGTGCGTGGCTCTGCTGACTGCGGGCGGCTGTGCGTGGCTCTGCTGACTGCGGGCGGCTGTGCGTGGCTCTGCTGACTGCGGGCGGCTGTGCGTGGCTCTGCTGACTGCGGGCGGCTGTGCGTGGCTCTGCTGACTGCGGGCGGCTGTGCGTGGCTCTGCTGACTGCGGGCGGCTGTGCGTGGCTCTGCTGACTGCGGGCGGCTGTGCGTGGCTCTGCTGACTGCGGGCGGCTGTGCGTGGCTCTGCTGACTGCGGGCGGCTGTGCGTGGCTCTGCTGACTGCGGGCGGCTGTGCGTGGCTCTGCTGACTGCGGGCGGCTGTGCGTGGCTCTGCTGGGGGCCTGAGCAGGCGGGGACACCGGCGCGCTGTGGGGGTCAGGTGCCGGAGTCGCCGCTAGCTCAGGACCCCGGCACTTGCTATATTTACCTGTCCTCCCGTTCCACTGCTGCGCGCGGCTCCATCTTCCGGGTCCTGTCCTCTGGCTGTGACTGTTCAGTCAGAGGGCGGCGCGCATTAAGCGCGTCATCGTGCCCTCTGAACTGAACGTCTCAGGCAGAGGATGTGGAGGACGGAGGCTCGCGCGCAGCGGTGGAACGGAGGACAGGTAAATATACTCACCCTCCTGGCTCCGTGGCTCGTCCCCGCTTCTCCGTTGGAGATCGCGGTGTGCGTTCAGCGCTTACGCATACCGCGATCTCCTGGGAGCGTCACTCTGTGGGGTCCAGACTGCGCCGGCGCTTGCGCTTGCGCAGTCTATAAAGGCTTCGGACAGAGTGACGCTCCCAGCGTTATATTATAGACTAGCTATTGAACCCGTTCTACGCCCGGGTGGCGAGCATTTATATTGGTATATGGTCACCATCCTGTCATGTGCTGCTCCATCCTGCAGCCCCATCCTGTCATGTGCTGCTCCATCCTGCGTCCCCATCCTGTCATGTTCTGCTCCATCCTGCGGCCCCATCCTGTCATGTGCTGCTCCATCCTGCGCCCCCATCCTGTCATGTGCTCCTCCATCCTGCACCCCCATCCTGTCATGTGCTGCTCAATCCTTCGTCCCCATCCTGTCATGTGCTCCCATCCTGCGCCCCCATCCTGTCATATGCTGCTCCATCCTACACCCCCATCCTGTCATGTGTGTGCCCCCATTCTGTCATGTGCTGCTCCCATCCTGTCATGTGCTCCCATCCTGCGCCCCATCCTGTCATGTGCTCCCATCCTGCACCCCCATCCTGTCATGTGCTGCTCCCATCGTGCGCAATCATTCTGTCATGTGCTGCTCCCATCCCGCGCCCCCATTCTGCCTGTTCCTGTTTCCATTCTGCCATATGTTGCTCCCATCTTTCTCTCTCCGGCTCTACTGCCCGAGTGCGGCTGTGCTGAGTGCGGGCGGCTGTGCGTGGCTCTGCTGAGTGCGGGCGGCTGTGCGTGGCTCTGCTGAGTGCGGGCGGCTGTGCGTGGCTCTGCTGACTGCGGGCGGCTGTGCGTGGCTCTGCTGAGTGCGGGCGGCTGTGCGTGGCTCTGCTGAGTGCGGGCGGCTGTGCGTGGCTCTGCTGAGTGCGGGCGGCTGTGCGTGGCTCTGCTGAGTGCGGGCGGCTGTGCGTGGCTCTGCTGAGTGCGGGCGGCTGTGCGTGGCTCTGCTGAGTGCGGGCGGCTGTGCGTGGCTCTGCTGAGTGCGGGCGGCTGTGCGTGGCTCTGCTGACTGCGGGCGGCTGTGCGTGGCTCTGCTGACTGCGGGCGGCTGTGCGTGGCTCTGCTGACTGCGGGCGGCTGTGCGTGGCTCTGCTGACTGCGGGCGGCTGTGCGTGGCTCTGCTGACTGCGGGCGGCTGTGCGTGGCTCTGCTGACTGCGGGCGGCTGTGCGTGGCTCTGCTGACTGCGGGCGGCTGTGCGTGGCTCTGCTGACTGCGGGCGGCTGTGCGTGGCTCTGCTGAGTGCGGGCGGCTGTGCGTGGCTCTGCTGACTGCGGGCGGCTGTGCGTGGCTCTGCTGAGTGCGGGCGGCTGTGCGTGGCTCTGCTGAGTGCGGGCGGCTGTGCGTGGCTCTGCTGACTGCGGGCGGCTGTGCGTGGCTCTGCTGACTGCGGGCGGCTGTGCGTGGCTCTGCTGACTGCGGGCGGCTGTGCGTGGCTCTGCTGAGTGCGGGCGGCTGTGCGTGGCTCTGCTGACTGCGGGCGGCTGTGCGTGGCTCTGCTGACTGCGGGCGGCTGTGCGTGGCTCTGCTGACTGCGGGCGGCTGTGCGTGGCTCTGCTGACTGCGGGCGGCTGTGCGTGGCTCTGCTGACTGCGGGCGGCTGTGCGTGGCTCTGCTGACTGCGGGCGGCTGTGCGTGGCTCTGCTGACTGCGGGCGGCTGTGCGTGGCTCTGCTGACTGCGGGCGGCTGTGCGTGGCTCTGCTGACTGCGGGCGGCTGTGCGTGGCTCTGCTGACTGCGGGCGGCTGTGCGTGGCTCTGCTGACTGCGGGCGGCTGTGCGTGGCTCTGCTGACTGCGGGCGGCTGTGCGTGGCTCTGCTGACTGCGGGCGGCTGTGCGTGGCTCTGCTGACTGCGGGCGGCTGTGCGTGGCTCTGCTGACTGCGGGCGGCTGTGCGTGGCTCTGCTGACTGCGGGCGGCTGTGCGTGGCTCTGCTGACTGCGGGCGGCTGTGCGTGGCTCTGCTGACTGCGGGCGGCTGTGCGTGGCTCTGCTGACTGCGGGCGGCTGTGCGTGGCTCTGCTGACTGCGGGCGGCTGTGCGTGGCTCTGCTGACTGCGGGCGGCTGTGCGTGGCTCTGCTGACTGCGGGCGGCTGTGCGTGGCTCTGCTGACTGCGGGCGGCTGTGCGTGGCTCTGCTGACTGCGGGCGGCTGTGCGTGGCTCTGCTGACTGCGGGCGGCTGTGCGTGGCTCTGCTGACTGCGGGCGGCTGTGCGTGGCTCTGCTGACTGCGGGCGGCTGTGCGTGGCTCTGCTGACTGCGGGCGGCTGTGCGTGGCTCTGCTGACTGCGGGCGGCTGTGCGTGGCTCTGCTGACTGCGGGCGGCTGTGCGTGGCTCTGCTGACTGCGGGCGGCTGTGCGTGGCTCTGCTGACTGCGGGCGGCTGTGCGTGGCTCTGCTGAGTGCGGGCGGCTGTGCGTGGCTCTGCTGAGTGCGGGCGGCTGTGCGTGGCTCTGCTGACTGCGGGCGGCTGTGCGTGGCTCTGCTGACTGCGGGCGGCTGTGCGTGGCTCTGCTGACTGCGGGCGGCTGTGCGTGGCTGTGCGTGGCTCTGCTGACTGCGGGCGGCTGTGCGTGGCTCTGCTGACTGCGGGCGGCTGTGCGTGACTCTGCTGACTGCGGGCGGCTGTGCGTGGCTCTGCTGACTGCGGGCGGCTGTGCGTGGCTCTGCTGACTGCGGGCGGCTGTGCGTGGCTCTGCTGACTGCGGGCGGCTGTGCGTGGCTCTGCTGACTGCGGGCGGCTGTGCGTGGCTGTGCGTGGCTCTGCTGACTGCGGGCGGCTGTGCGTGGCTCTGCTGACTGCGGGCGGCTGTGCGTGACTCTGCTGACTGCGGGCGGCTGTGCGTGGCTCTGCTGACTGCGGGCGGCTGTGCGTGGCTCTGCTGACTGCGGGCGGCTGTGCGTGGCTCTGCTGACTGCGGGCGGCTGTGCGTGGCTCTGCTGACTGCGGGCGGCTGTGCGTGGCTCTGCTGACTGCGGGCGGCTGTGCGTGGCTCTGCTGAGTGCGGGCGGCTGTGCGTGGCTCTGCTGACTGCGGGCGGCTGTGCGTGGCTCTGCTGGGGGCCTGAGCAGGCGGGGACACCGGCGCGCTGTGGGGGTCAGGTGCCGGAGTCGCCGCTAGCTCAGGACCCCGGCACTTGCTATATTTACCTGTCCTCCCGTTCCACTGCTGCGCGCGGCTCCATCTTCCGGGTCCTGTCCTCTGGCTGTGACTGTTCAGTCAGAGGGCGGCGCGCATTAAGCGCGTCATCGTGCCCTCTGAACTGAACGTCTCAGGCAGAGGATGTGGAGGACGGAGGCTCGCGCGCAGCGGTGGAACGGAGGACAGGTAAATATACTCACCCTCCTGGCTCCGTGGCTCGTCCCCGCTTCTCCGTTGGAGATCGCGGTGTGCGTTCAGCGCTTACGCATACCGCGATCTCCTGGGAGCGTCACTCTGTGGGGTCCAGACTGCGCCGGCGCTTGCGCTTGCGCAGTCTATAAAGGCTTCGGACAGAGTGACGCTCCCAGCGTTATATTATAGATATTATAATACAGGCGCTCCACTTCTTCATGGCTTCCGAGCTTATGACAAGAGGCTGGAATAGAAGAGTCCTCAAATATGTCTCCACTCTATTATTTGTCCTCCTTATAAGTGACATGTACCAGATGTCTGCTGGAAATATCAAAACATTGTGCATTGTGTGCCTCAGATGGGCTTTATGGCCCTTTCCTATCCACTCTGCTGTATATTCACTTCCCGGGTGGGCTACTCACAAATCAGACAACAAGCTAGAAACCACATATTGACATCAGGAGACAACTCCTAAAAAGAGCTATCAGTAAGAAAGAATCAAGGGAAAAGTACTGAAAGGATATGGCAGAAGCAAATCTGATGCAGAATTGTAAATTACATACAATGAGGAATGTAACAGAAAATGAATGAACTAATAAATGTTAAATGGATCTGTCAGTAGGATCGTCCTCCTGAGCCGTCTATATGGGCAAACAGGTCATAGGAAGCTGAATAATATTGATATCTGCGATCTGGTGTCTTATTCCATGGAAATCCATATTTTTTTACGATGTGAATGAGCTGTTAAAAAAGAACCTGTCAGCACGATTTTGTAATGTAAAGTAAAGACATGGCTGTAATGGTGCTGTGATTTGTTTACTCAAAGTTATTCAAAGACCGGAGGCAGAAAAACACAGACGATGAAGAGAAGACCCAGTGCACAGTCCGGCCCTTGTGCACCAAAATCAAATTAGCAAAAAAACTGCAAATGGTGTCTAAAGGGAAAAGACAAAGCAGATGTCTTCACCAAAGGCATCTATGTAATTAGTATTACAGCCCCATTGCAGCCATGTCTTTACTTTATATTGTAAAATCGAGCCAACAGGTTCTCTTTAAGATCTCGGGGCCGGACATCTAAGTTCCCTGCCCCCAATATTGTACTCACCAGCTGCTGTCTGCCTCTTCTAACTGCTAAGCTCCAGTCATCTTCTGCAGGTTGTGACCCGGTGGATGGCTTCAGATTTTGCTGGGCGAGCCGAAAGTCAAAACTCAATGTAAGTAAACAAACGCCAGAACGAGGACAGAATGAAGCTCTCATAGACTTACACTGAGAGATTGAGACCGTCACCTCTGACCTCTGGTCAGTCAGAAGTTGCGTTAGCAAAATGGTGGCGTGAGTCCAAAGCAGAGTCGGGAACAGCTGAAGTCAGCGGCTGGTAAGTATAATGATAAGCGCAGAGAACACCGATTAGTTTCACCAGTCCAGCGCTGAAATAACAAAAATCTGCATGAGTAGTGATTTAAAATAATCTCTGGGGGCAGATCCTCAGGGAGATCTATGTCCGGGTCAGAGATCTTAACACCTCAATTACATTTTAAGAAAAACCTGGACTTCTCTGGAATGAAACATCAGATCGCAGATATCAAGATGTCATGTTCTTCAGCTTCCTATGACCGGGGTGCCCCTACAGACGGCTCAGGTGGGATGAGCCTACTAACGGGCCACCTTTAGTGTGAAAAAGCAAAACAAGATTACGGACCAGATACATATTTAATAAGATAAAAAAATATAATAATAATAATATTTTTTATTTATATAAAGCAGGCCCTGAGTCATCAAAAAAATCTTGCTACAATTGATAAACGTTCTTTCTCTGAGCGGAGTTGATACAGGATTGGGTTACAGCGGAGGGCATGACACCACAGCTAATCTAATTCATGACATGCTTTTGCTGTTAGGCTACGTTTACATTTGCGTTGTGCGCCGCAGCGTCGGTGACGCAACGCACAACGCAAACAAAAACGCAGCAAAACGCTTGCACAACGCTGCGTTTTGCGACACATGCGTCCTTTTTTTGCTTGATTTTGGACGCACAAAAAATGCAACTTGTAGCGTCCTCTGCGCCATGACGCGTGCGCCGCAGGGACGCATGCGTCGCAAAACGCAAGTGCAACGCATGTCCATGCGCCCCCATGTTAAATATAGGGGCGCATGACGCATGCGGCGACGCTGCGGCGCAGAACGCTAATGTGAACGTAGACTTACTTATGCCAAAAATGTTACTCTAGTGAGTGACTGGAGTAAGATTTATGGAATTATGCATGGCACATGCCACTGGTTAGATCTTGATTCATTAGGAGGCATGGACACCTAACTCCTACATGCCCTCTAATCAGGCCTGGCAAGAAAATCACCGGTCTTGATAGATCGGGGCGATAATGCCCATGAGCTCCAATTAGAGGGCAGCTGATAAAGATGAAAAAAGAAAGAAAGAAGGATGGTTAAATCATTATTATATTAATTTAGAGTAAGACAGAAGAAAAAAATGTATAACAAATGCGTTGTTCCTTACTTTTCATCTTAGAATTTCCAAGATGATGATAAAAGTTACTGGCTTTAAGAAAAAACTTTGCTTTAATCGTAAGTCTCAACAGAGTAACATACATTATTTTCTTTTTCAAAGTGTGGACATTTTATTGACATTTGTTTTGGCAGTTTGAAGGAAATCACCAATATTAGGCAGAATGTGTTAAAGAAAACCTGTCACTCACGACAAGATAATTGAGTTAAATACCTTGTAACAATCCCTGAGCTCCCCTGATTGTGCCACTTTGCTCTGTTTTGCGCTGCCTCGCTCCATTGCAGAGATATTCTCATTAATTGCTGTTGCTTTGAAAGCGCAATATGAGTAATCTCTGCTTAGAGTGCAACTGACCAGACGCTGCCAATCACAGCTCAACAGCTAATCATGTACTTCAGCAGTCTTTGACGCTGTCTTGCTGTGATTGGCAGTGTCTGGGAGAAAAGGGTGAAAGAGTACGACAGTTGCACTACAAGCAGAGATTTCACATACAGCGCTCTAAAAGTAACAGATGTGAATACCTCTGCAATGGAGTGCCAAACTGCAATATAGAGGAAAAAAATCAGCACAGTCAGGGAATTTTTTAAGGTGTTTAACTTGTTTGAGTAAACGACAGCTTGCCACTTGGAGGAAACAGTTAGGTCTTTTCCTGTACTAAGTAAAAAAGCAAAGTGCATTTTTTTTCTCTGTATTGTTGCATTCTGTGCAATCCAGGGTGTGGCCTCCCTGTTTCTGAGCTAGAGATTATATATAAGGCTTCCACAGTCTGGTGTTTCACTGGTTGGGCCCAGTCCTTTTGTCTGTCCTTATTCACACTGAGGTCAACATTGACACATGGTAAGGTTTTAATATTAGACAGTGTAGGACGGTCCTGATTAGTTACCTTGACGCGGTGGGATGGCTTTTGTGCTATTTTTTGATCAAAAAACAGTATTACTAAACACTCTGTGTTATTTAAATGCACTTTTGCTTTTTTACTTAGTTATATCAGGGTTTTTGATTACTTTTTTCTCTTGTAGGTTTTAATGTTTTGTGGCCAATGTGAACATGCGTTTAACTTCTGCATGTGTACCAACTCAAGTTAAACTCAATTTTTGTGTTTTTTTTCTCTTTTCCTGTACTAGCCATGACCATGATCCTGTGTAAAGCCAGGTCTAGAAAGACATTGTTAGGGCTGGCGGAAAGCACCGAGTAAATATGGAGATATTATAGGTGCGTTCGCAGCCCGGGGTCCACCGTGCAGGAGTGGAACCTTCTGCTAGTAAATGGCGGCACTATATGGCAGTACTCTGCCTGAATAGACACGGGTTCTGTCACCCGGTCTGTATAGGAGCGAACTCTGTTGCTTCACAGAGTCGCCGGGATTAACGGTAACGCTGTGCTCTGTTAACCTCACAGAGGATCACAGCTCACTAACGGAGCAGGTAGCATACAGTGATCTTACAGTCAGCCACAGCACACAAACAACTCCTCTCCGGAGGTGCCAGAATTCTAGTGGCTATACGCCAGCCCTAAATTCACACACACAAACTCCTCTCCGGAGGTGGCGGAATTCTAGTGGCTATACAGCCGACCCTGAGCACATGCTGACACAGACCACAAAGTAGCTAAGCTCAAACACACAAGAACATAAGTTGATACTAGCGCATGGCCGTGTGGCCTTGCAAACCTTTTATAGAGAAAGCTCCCCAGTACCTTCCTAGAGGTCCAATAGGAACTGCTTCAGGACCTGAGCATGTGACCCCCGACCTCCAATGAGAGGTCGTCCCTTGGGCATGCTCAGTAGAGGAAAAGCAGGACATAGTCCCAGGAGCGTCCGCTCGCCACTGAACAGTGCTGGCTACAATGGCCAAGCCTGGATGATTAGCAGCAACCAAGCGCACAGTATCAGACTGAGCCAGACGCTGGGACCGGCGTCTCCGTTGAGCGGGCTCCACTGTGGCTGAAGAAAAATGGGAGACCGCAGCGGAGGTGGCTCAAGATTCCCCCTGTGCTGCGGTGGGAACTTGACACCTAACATTACCCCCCCTCCTAGGGCCCCCTTTCCTTGGGCCTTGCTACGCTCAAAGGCAGCAATGAGTTGCGGAGCCCGAATGTGCTCAGCAGGCTCCGAGGACCTGTCCTCTGGGCCATAGTCCTTCCAATCCACCCAATAAAATGTTTTGCCACTTACCACCTTACACCCCAAGATAGCGTTCACCTCAAAATCATCCATAGATGAACCCGATGTCCCGGGAGATGACTCAGAAAACCGGGACATGTGAACGGGCTTAAGAAGGGACACATGAAAGGTGTCAGTGATACGTAGGCGTGGTATTCATAGTGCCCGTCCCTGGTGTTAAATGCCACCTTCCATTCGTCCCCCTCACGGATGCGAATCAGGTTGTAAGCACCCTGCAGATCTAGCTTAGTAAATACCCTTGTTCCCCGCAACGTGTTGAATAGCTCTGATATCAGAAGCGCAGAGAGTATTTATTCTTAACGGTGATGGCGTTAAGAACCCTGTAATCAATGCATGGACGTAGTTCTCTGTTCTTCTTCTGCACAAAGAAGAACCCTGCCCCTGAAGGTGACACTGACTTCCTAATGAATCCTCTTGCCAGATTCTCCTGGATGTATTGGGACATCGCCTCCCTCTCCAGGAGAGACAAAGGATAGACTCGACCCCAGGGAGGCTCTGCATCAGGCAAGAGGTCAATAGGACAGTCATAGGGGAGGTGGGGCGGAAGGGTCTCCGCAGCCCTCTTGGTGAATACGTCCGCATAGGGCCAGTAGTGCTTGGGGAGAGAGGTAAGATCTGCGGGTACTTCAGTAGTAGCAACCTGAACGCACTCCCTCAGACATCTGCCCTCACAAGATTCACTCCATCCCAAAATTCTCCCTGAGGACCACTCTATATGAGGGGAGTGATAACGTAACCAAGGTATCCCTAGCAGGATCTTGTCTATTCCTTCGGGGATGACGAGGAGGGAAATAATCTCCTGATGGGATGAGACATAGATAATGTAAATGGGATGGTCTGGTGTGTTATTTGTGAGGGCAATGTTGACCCATTCACCACTCATACAGTCACCGGCTTAGCGAGCATCCCCAGGGGTACTGAGAGGCGTTGGGCGAAGGCTGAGGACATAAAATTCCCCTCCGCCCCAGAATCCACACAAAGCTCAACTGTAAGAGTGGAAGGGCCAAAGGTGATTGTCCCCTTAAAGTACAGTTTGGAGGAAAATGCCGCTGTGCCGCTGTGTCTAGTAAACCTCCTCCTACGGATACTAGACGCGGTCATTTCCTGACCGCTGGGGACACTTCTTGGCATAATGTCCTATCTGCTGGCAGACATTACAAGCCACGGGTATTCGAGCGGCCCGGGACCTAGGTCTTGCTCGAGATACCTCCATGACCTCATGGGACTCAGACGACTGAACAAGAGATTCCAGAGGAGGTGGTGGAGGTAGGAGCCAACCGGAACCTCTGCCTACACTGGGTTCGCTCCAACCTTTGTTCGTTAAAACGAAGGTCGATGCGGGTGGAAATAGTTATAAGCTCCTCCAGTGTGGCAGGAATCTCCCTGGTGGCCAAGGCATCCTTCACATGGTCAGCCAGTCCCTTCCAAAACACCGGGATAAGGACTTTATCTGGCCACTCCAGCTCAGAAGCCAAAGTCCGGAAGTGGACGGCGAATTGACTGACCATGGATGAACCCTGTGTCAAAGCCAGCAGTTGGAGCACCGTATCATGGGTGACACGAGGTCCCATAAAGACCTGTTTCAGAGAGTCCAAGAAGCGAAGAGCACTCTGCACCACACGATCATCGCGCTCCCACAGCAGCGTTGCCCACTTCAACGCCCTGCCCGACAGAAGGGATAAAATAAATCCCACTTTTGCCCATTCCGTGGGAAAATGTGCAGCCAGGAGCTCTAGATGTATAGCACACTGACTCATGAATCCCCAACACAGCTTACTGCGACCAGCAAACTTGTCTGGTAACGGAAGATGAAATAAAGTCGGAGCAGGGGTGGCAGTGGACAAACTGGCTGCAGCCACACTAGCAGCCTGAACAGCTACTGCGGTAACATCCACAGCTGAGGTTGTATGCTCGAGAGCCGCCAACCTGCCCTCCAGCTGCTGGATGTACCGTTGTAGATGCTGATCGTCCACCATTACTAGCCAGACCCTGGTGCTAATATACTGTTAGGGCTGGCGGAATGCACCGAGTAAATATGGAGATAGTAAAGGTGCGCTCGCAGCCTGGGGTCCACCATGCAGGAGTGGAACCTGCTGCTAGTAAATGGCAGCACTATATAGTTGTACTACGCCTGGACAGACAAGGGGTCCATCACCCGTTCTGTACACCCGTTCTGTATAGGAGCGAACTCTGTTGCTTCACAGAGTCGCCAGGATTAATGGTAACGCTGTGCTCTGTTAACCTCACAGAGGATCACAGCTCACTAATGGAGCAGGTAGCATACAGTGGTCTTACAGTCAGCAACAGCACACAAACAACTCCTCTCCGGAGGTGCCGGAATTCTAGTGGCTATACGCCAGCCCTAAATTCACACACACAAACTCCTCTTCGGAGGTCCTGGAATTCTAGTGGCTATACAGCGACCCTGAGCACATGCTGACACAGACCACAAAGTAGCTAAGCTCGCAAACACACAAGAACATAAGTTGATACTAGCGCATGGCCGTGCGGCCATGCAAACCTTTTTTAGAGAAAGCTCCCCAGGACCTTCCTAGTGGTCCAATAGGAACTGCTTCAGGACCTTAGCATGTGACCCCCGACCTCCAATGAGAGGTCATCCCTTATGCATGATCAGTAGAGGAAAAGCAGGACTTAGTCCCAGGAGCGTCCACTCGCCGCTGAACAGTGCTGGCTACAATGGCCGAGCCTGGAAGATCAGCAGCAACCAAGCGCACAGTATCAGAGTGAGCCAGATGCTGAAACCGACGTCTCCACTGAGCAGGCTCCACTGTGGCTGAAGAAGAATGGGAGACCGCAGCGGAGGTGGCTCGAGATTCCTCCTGTGCAGCGGCGGGAACTCGACACCTAACAGACATTGTTTGAAGAAATTGGTTTGGAAGAACCCACATCCTGATGTCAGCCACTTTGGACACCTTTGAGAAGAACTGGGATGCCACTTGTGACCTAGACCTTCTTGGCCAACATCAGTACCCGTTCTCTCAAAGGGACACAAATTCACAAAGATTAACTCCAAAATTCTGCAAAATGAGAAGACAAAATTATTTCTGCAGAAAGGAATATGATTTCCGATACACTCACATGTATGTGATGGTCAGGCATCAATGTTCTTTTGGCTGTAGAGTGTAATTAATAAACTATGTGTAGACCCTGAGTCTTCACCCTTTCACAACCTTTCTGTCCTCGCTCATAAGAGAAAATAGACAGCATACATCAAAGTTAATCTTTTCTACCACAAACCTCGCCTGACTACCCTCTCTCCACCTTCTCCCCAAAATGAAACAAAAATCCACCTCCCTTACATGTTGTTGCCATATCCAATAATGTTCTTGAAGCAGAAGTCAAATAGCAGCATCCGTTCTGCCAGGAGGGCACATCACTTACAATATATCCTTTCATTTGTGAGGCTGCAATGCTTGGTGAACATCTCTGGGATTTGTGACTGCATCACAGGAGATTTGTAGATGATTATTTCAATCCAGTTCCTGACGGCCAGATTTACACACCGCTATGTGGATAATTAAATTGGACAGAACTATTTTAAAACAATTACTTGCAGACGATTGCAGGTCAAAATGAATCAAAATCCATTAAGCAAGCTTTCCATTTCACAATAAAGCTCACATTGAATTACAGCACCTCATAATTAAAATAAGGGAGATTATGTTTTAATTTTATTTAAAACTGACCTTCGTTAGCTTACATCCGTATGAAATGCCTGTATGCTGTCCAATGTCTCATCAGATAGCACACAAACCCTTAGAGCAGAGGAGATGTATTCAGATATCCATAAGAATCACAAATCTGAGAATGAGAATCGAGACACTTCTTAATAGGGAGTTATGGGGGTCATTATACTGTATGGGGGCTGAGGGGATCATTATTCAGCATTTGGGGATGTGGTGACCATCATACTGTGTGGGGGACTCTGTTGAACATTACACTGTATGGGGCTGTACTAGACTGTATGGGAGGCTGTTTCGGATATTACATTGTGTGGGGGGCTATGGTGGACATTTTACTGTGTGGGGGCTGTGGTGGATATCATATTGTATGGATGCTGGGGTAGACATACTGTATGGGGGTTGTAGTGTACTGTATGGAGGGCTGTGGCGGACATCATACTGTTTGGGGGACTGTGGTGGACATCATACTGTATGGAGGGCTGTGGTGGACATCATACCGTATGGGGGTTGTTGCAGACTGTATGGAGTACTGTGGCAGACATGCATACTCAGCTTATACTCGAGTCAATACGTTTTGCTAGTTTTTTTGGTTAAATTAGATGTCCCGGCTTATACTTATACGGTATGTGTGAACTGTGCAGGTTCTCACCTGTATTCTGTAGACCATATACAGTTGAAAACAGAAGTTTCCATCCACTATATAAAAAGACACATATGCATGTTTTTATTACTTTCTGCAAAGTCAAACTTTTTTTTACATTTCTTTAGTATTTGGTACCATTGCCCTTAAACTGAATGACTTGGGTCAAATATTTGGGATATCCTTCCACAAGCTGCGCACAATAGTTGGTTGGAATTTGGGCCCATTCCCTTTGACAAAACTGGTCTAACTGATCCAGGTCTGTAGGTCGCCTTGCTCATACTGGTCTTTTCAGCTTTGCCCATACATTCAATAGGATTGAGATCAGGGCTTTGTGATGGCCACTCCAAAACATTGACTTTATCTTTAAGCCACTTTATTACCATTTTGGCAGTATGCTTCGGGTCATTGTCCATTTGGAAGACCCATTTTTAGTTTCATCAGACCACAGGACGTGTCTCCAAAAATTAAGGTCTTTGTTCCTGTGTGCATTTGCAAACATTAATCTGGCTTTTCTATGTTTCTGTTGGGGTAATGGCTTCCTTCTGACAGGGTTGCCTTTCAGCCCATGTTGATACAGTCCTCGTTTCACTGTGGATATTGACACAATCTTACCAGCTTCCACCATCATCTTCACAAAGTCTTTTGCTTTTGTCCTTGGGTTGATATGCACATGTCGGACCTAAGCACGTTCATCTCTGGGACACAGAACCCATCTCCTTCCTGAGCGGTATGATGGCTGGACATTCCCATCTTGTTTGTACTTGTGTATAATTGTTCAGTCACAGAGGGACATACCTTAAAGACGACATACGCAAAATATTTTGCCCCTACTGAAGCCACTCAGTGTTATACTCCTTCCATGTCCTCCCTAGATTATGATACTTCATAAAATGCCCTCACACATATGATGACTCCACAGAGAATGATATTGCACATTCCTCCACCTACACAGTATGATGGATCCATAAAACCTACACAAAGTATGATGCTACACCACACCCCACACAGTGACATGGTCACCACAGCCTCTCATACAGTATGATGTTCCACAACCACCTGTTAATGTCCCACAGATCCCACACAGTGTTATGTCCAACATCTCCCACACAGTGTGATTCCACCACAGCCCCCCTACAGTACAGTATGGTGTCCGCCACAGCCCTCCATGCAGTATGATGTCCACAACAGTCCCCCAAACAGTATGATGTCTGCCACAGCACTCCATACAGTCCGCAACAACCCCCATACGGTATGATGTCCACCACAGCAAAAGAATTGTCAATGGATCTACGGGAAAATGAAATTGAATTGTATAAAGCAGGAATGGGATACAAAAAGATATCCAGAGAATTGACAATGCCAGTCAGCAGAGTTCAAACTGAAATGGAAAATCAGGGGCTCTGTAAAAACAAAACCACGGTCAGCTAGAACAAAAAGAATGTCATCCACAACCGCCAGGAAAATTGTTTAAGATGCAAATAAAAACTCACAAATAACATCAGCTGAAATATTGGACTCTCTGAAAACTAGAAGTGTGGTTGTTTCAAGATGCACAATAAGGAGGCACTTGAAGAAAAATGGGCTGCATGGTGGAGTCACAGAAGAAAGCCATTACTGTGCAAATGCCACAAGATATCTCAACTACAATACGCAAAACAGCACAGAAACAAGCCTCAAAACTTCTGGAACAAGGTAATTTAGAGTGATGAGACCAAAATTGAACTTGTTGGCCACAATCATAAATTTTACATTTGGAGAAAGGTCAACAAGGTCTATGATGAAAGGAACACCATTCCTACTGTAAAACACGGAGGTGGATCGTTGATGTTTTGGGATGTGTGAGCTATAGAGGCACAAGAAACTTGGTCAAAGTTGAATGAAAGATGAATGCAGCATGTTATCAGCAAATACTGGAGGCAAATTTGCACTCATCAGCCCGGAAGCTGCACATGGGATGTACTTGAACGTTCCAACAAGACAATGATCCAAAACACAAGGCCAAGTTGACCTGTCATTGGCTACAGCAGAAGAAGGTGAAGGTTTGGGAGTGGTCATCACAGTCTCCTGACCTCAATATCATTGAGCCACTCTGGGGAGATCTCAAGTGAGCAGTTCATGCTAGACGGCCCAGGAATTTACAGGAACTGGAGGCTTTTTGCCAAGAAGAGTGGGCAGCTTTACCATCTGAGAAAATAAAGAACCTTATCCACAACCACCACTAAATACTTCAAGCTTAGTGTAGAGGGGGCAATACATGGTATTAAGAAAATGGGGTATGTGAACTTTTGATCAAGGTCATTTGGATGCTTTGGATTGTCATTATGATTTAGAAAGAGAAAGCACAGCAGTTTGACAATAAATGGCTTCACCCCACCACTAACCATGAGTGGAGAAAAAATTTTGGTGTTATCAATCATATTCTCTAAAAAAGGCCAAGAAAGCAAAAATTCTGCCCGTGTATGTAAACTTTTGAGAATAACTGTAAGCTGAGGGAGGCACTTTCAGCACAAAAAATGTGCTGAAAACTGGGCTTATACTTGAGTATACACGGTATATGGTCTGCAGAGCACTTGGGTACACCTGATATTACCATTATATGGTCATTGTATGGTGGGGATATCAGTCCAACTACAGCTGTTTTGATTATCGGTATTATTACTGCTGTATATCTGGCTATATAGTTAGTTATGCAGTGCCCGTATTTCTCTATTTATTGCAATATTGTCAGTGCAGAATAATTCTTATTAAATGTTATATATAAGTATTATTATTGTTATTTTATAGTAGTATTATTGGAAATATTAGTATTGCAGTAAATCTTCATGTTCATGTTCACCCCAATCTGAGGCAGGTGGGGGGCAGCATGGTGGGATTTCAAATGCCAGGGCTGAATTTAGTCCAGACGGAGCTTGGAAATATGAATGTAATTAATAATAAAGATCTCTACTAGTGATGAGCGAATATACTCATTACTCGAGAATTCCCGAGCACGCTTGGGTGTCCTCCGTGTATTTTTTAGTGCTCGGAGATTTAGTTTTCATCGCGGCAGCTGAATGATTTACAGCTACTAGCCAGCATAAGTACATGTGGGGGTTGCCTGGTTGCTATTCGAGTTGGCTAATAGCTGTAAATCATTCAGCTGCCGCGATGAAAACTAAATCTCCGAGCACTAAAAAATACTCGGAGGACACCCAAGCGTGCTCGGGAAATCTCGAGTAACGAGTATATTCGCTCATCACTAATCTCGACTATTAGGTCAGTATAAAGTTGTGAATCTTCAGTAGCTGAAGTATCCAATCCTTGGCACAGATAGATAGCCATAAACTGGTATGATATGCTGTGATTTGTAGTTCCACAATAGTTGGAGAGTCACAGCTTGGGAAACCTTGGGAGCCACAACTCCTATTTTCACGGTACCAATCAATGTTACCGCCTAGCAATCACACATTTATCACCTGGTCACAGGGGAAAATGCTCTTTAGACTAAATTGCTGAGCATTGTGCAAAACAGCTGAGATATAATATCTGCAACGTAGAGAATATACAACAGCTCTGCCCTGGGCAGGTGGCAAATAGTTTTATCATTAGAGGGAACCTGTCAGCAGGCTTCTACACCCTAAACTAACGTAATCCATGTAAAGAACCAGACACTTTCATGAAGTCTATTCCTCCCTTGCCCGAGATCTTGCACAGGCGCCATCATTCCCGAGGGATGAGACAAGCAAGTAGCAAAAATGCCACTACTTTGGATATTCTGCGACTTGCTTGCTACGGTCAAAGTGAGACCCAGGGCAGTAGTATGGCGCTAGGCACATAGTGAGCATTGGCCATGCGGACCGGGTCACTGCCATCGGTGCTGGGTAGCTCCAGCCTTGTTTTTTCTTATCTCCGGGGTATAAGATTCGAGCCACTTAAATAAAATATCAGCATTATTTTTCCTAATTTACAGCCTATTAGAAATCCATAGAGACTGTATTGTAGTTGGATAGGAGAACATATGCCCAGGTATGAGTGGACTCTAGATTCTCAGACCTACGCTCATTCATTGGATTTATTAGCTTTGATAGCCTGCTAACGTACCGGGAGTCACGTCTTATTATATTTGTATAGCAGGATTAGCTATTGTTTATTGTAATAGAGTGTGCTAAATGTTTCCACATAATCTCTCATCATTGGCTTCATCCGAGTATTCGGCCCTCCTACCAAAGTCATCTTCAAGCAAGTCCTAATAAGGTGACACAAATTGGAAAAATGCAGTAAAATTCCATTAAATTGGATATTTTAGAAAATGCAATAATCCAGCACTAGCAGATAATGGATTCATGATTTTTTTTCCCTGCATATATTCAGACTTATCCAAATACACAGATATTCTGTGCATATATATATATATATATATCTATATATATATCTATATATATGAGGCATCGTGATTACTCGCTAATCCCGCCCCCTGCACAGTAGCTTCGCCCCCCACCCAATTATTACACAAAATCCCGCCCCCACATTACCACACACAATCCCGCCCCCACCACATTACCACACACAATCCCACCCCCACCACATTACCACACACAATCCCGCCCCCCCACCACATTACCACACACAATCCCGCCCCTACCACATTACCACACACAATACCGCCCCCCCAAAACATTACCACACACAATCCCACCCCCCACCACATTACCACACATAATCCTGCCCCCCACCACATTACCCCACATAATACCGCCCCCCACCACATTACCACACATAATCCTGCCCCCCCCACACTACCACACATAATCCCGCCCCCACCACATTACCACACATACTCCCACCCCCACCACATTACCACACATAGTCCTGCCCCCCACCACATTAACACACATAATCCCACCCCCCACCACATTACCACACATAATCCCTCCCCCCACCACATTACCACACATAATCCCCCCTCCACATTACCACACATAATTCCGCCCCCCACCACATTACCACACATAATCCCGTCACCCCACCATATTACCACGCATAATCCCAACCCCCACATTACCACATAAGGCTCTGTCCCCACACATTACCACACGAGGCTCCGTCCTCACACATTACCACGCGAGGCTCTGTCCCCACACATTACCATACAAGGCTCCGTCCTCACACATTACCACACGAGGCTCCATCCCCACGCATTACCACACGAGGGTCTGTCCCCACACATTACCATACGAGGCTCCGTTCCTCCACATTACCACACGAGGCTTCGTGCCCACACATTACCACACAAGGCTCCATCCTCACACATTACCACATGAGGCTGAGTACCCACATATTACCACACGAGGCTCTGTCCCCACACATTACCACACAAATCCAGTTTGCTTTTGATTTTACACTGTAAATAAAATGTATTAGTATTATTCTGATTTTTAATTATTATTATTGTTATTAACTTCATTTTATTGAATGTTTTCATTATTTACTTTAGTTTAATCACTAGCAGCGTTAATTAGATAGCAATGAGCATGCCTAGTGTTACCTCAAGTCAAGTATCATGCAGAACTTTCCCAACCAGCAATCAAATGGTTTCCAATAATAGAGTAAAAAAAGGAAAACAGCACAAAAGAGGTATGAAAAAAGTGGACTTTATTGTCCAAATGGCGTGGCAACGTTTCAGATGTGATATATTTTCTCAAGTCATATATGTATATATATATATATATATATATATATATATATATATATATATATATATATATATATATATATATAGGTGTCCATTATACTTTTTGTGTTTTTTTGGCATCTGTTGTAATTGCTTTTACATCACTATATTAAAGAATGGCAATTCTTATTTTAATATATTCTGCAGCACTTTGGTGGAAAGAAGCATTGCTCCTTCTCCTCCTCCTTTTCCTCCTTCTCCTCTTCCACCTCAAACCAAAGTTTGTATCCTCTTAATATATTGCAATCATCATCTTATATAGCACTGTGTGCTTCAATTGCTCATTTTGCTTTTCTACCCAGATAATTCATCTGTTTTCTCTGCTCTATGTAGAAACAGGAAGTCTCTTTTCCCTGCATGAGTCATCACCCTCTTCAACTCCAGTCCTGACCCAATTATTCCGCTCCTTCTACCACAAGGGACTTTTGCAGTGATGACTCATGCAGGGAAAATTGACCTCCTGCTTGCACATAGAAGGATTAATTCAGCCAGTTTTTAATCATGTGATGTCATAGACCTAATGGAAAGTGAAGAATTATCTGGGTAGAAAGGCAAAATGAGCAATTTTAAGTACGCAATGCTATATAATATGATGACTGCAATATATTAAGAGGATAAATAAATTTGATGGGAGGAGGACAAGGATAAGTAGGAGAAAGAGGGAAAAAGAGGAGGAGGATGAAGGCTTCTTTAAGGTAAAAGGAAAATGCAAACTCTTAAAATTACTTTAAATGTCACAGTTGCATAGATTATGAAAGAGTTAACAAGCACACAGATGGCTGTGGATTACAACATAGCAAATTAGTGACACTTTTAGCTTTTTGCGACTGCTCAGGAGCTTCTCTGCTGTTCTCTCTGTTCTGCAACATCTACAGGAGGGCACTTGCAGCCTGATCGCTTACAAAAGTTCATTATTTGCAAAGAGAGAAGTAGGACACTAAAAGCCCTCCGGGGAATTAGCTGGACCTTGTTGTAACTTCCTGTAGCGTTGCTTCACCATATTCAATCTAAAAATAAAGTTTGTGAATTCCTACAAACAAAAGAGAACAAAAGGTGCCACCTCGAATCTTTATTTTGTTACACTAGCCCAAAAAACAGCTAAGCGTGTTAGTATGGGAACATACTTGTGTTGGTAGATAGGCTTAGACAATTTGATTTAAAGTATTGTCCATATACGTGCATTCCCCGACTTTCGTAGGAGACCTAATTCTGAACATTGTATGTGAAAAAAATAATAATAATATTCACCTCATCAATACACTTTCGTGCCATCATCTGGTCCTCCTCTTCTCACTATCATGTACCGCATCTTTGGCCTCTTCACTATAGACTTTCAGCCAAGTCCAGGTCAGAGCTCACTGCATGTCATAAGGTCACATCATCATCATCGCACCATTATGATGCTTAGTAAGATCTGACCGGGATGTGGTTCAGAGGTGTAGCAAGTCCAACAACCAAAAGAAGAGGATCAGATGGTGAATAAAGGGGTGGCTGGAGTGGTGAGAATTGATTTATAAATAAATAAAAGTCACCAGCCGCCCCGATAGTCACCATCCTATCCTCTTTCTGCTGTTGTGAGCCACATCTCCAAGATTTCCCGCCGTGTCCAGGCCAAGGCATGTTCTACATGTGATATAGTCACAAACTTATGACACATTGTAACCTCCACGGCCTGGACATGGCCGTCTATGGTGAAGCAGCTGGAGATGCAGCGTGTGATGGAGGATGAAGGTGGTGGTCGGCGAGCAGTGGGGTGGCTGGGGTGGTCAGTATTAGTTTTTTTTCCAGGCCCTATTCCTTCCAGGTCATGAACACAGCTACAGGACTTATCTAGTTCGTAACCCTCTGACTGCCTGTAGTACTAGTATAAGGTAAATTCATCTATATATCCGGTGTTTGCAGAACTACTGCACCCTTTGTATTTACCAACTCTAATTATCACTGCATGTAACGATATGAATTCCTCCTCGCTTCAGCTCGATGATGCACTATGCTTTATAGAAAATGCAGCATTGACAACATGAAGTCTTTTCTTTAAAAAATTTCAAAGGAGAAAAAAATGGCTGATTACTATAAGTATAATATGAAATCATTACTGATGGGTTGCCCTGCAATTATATTCCCGAACGTTCTGAAGTGAACAAGACATAACTGCGAGCAATGTTTCTAGAGTAGGTTCTCTTGTTTCTGTTATGGAGAGTCTGGGGAAAGTTCTGATAGTCTGCCCATACTACTCAATGGCTGCACGTTATAGATAATAGACGGTTGTCATTTACTACAAAACAAGATGTTTTATTACTTTAGAAAAATCTTTTCTTCTTCTTTTGTAGTTTACTATCGGGAGTGATCTTGAACTCTGCAATCTGATCTTGTAGACATTCTAAACAGTGATTTTCTGTGTGTTTCATGAATAGTGACCATCTCCAGCAGTAATGAGACAATGATGTAAACATCCGCCTGATGAAGACGGATCCTCCGTCGAAACACGTTGTGGTTTAACCCCATCTCTCATCTGTGTCTCTCTCCTGCACTCCTCAGAATGTTTATCATTGTCTCATTGCTCCCATCCTCCATTGTAGGTTCTCGGCTGGAGCTGCGGTGGAGACCTGACATCCTGTCCACTCCTGGGCTGCTTCCTAAGCGCTCCTATATGACCGCTCATCACTGACTCTCATTTCCAGCAGTAAGACCTCTATGCAAATGATCAAAACACTTTTTATTGAAGATAATGGTTTTCATGTCCCGGTAAGAGTCTGGGTCATCAGACACACCATGGTGGTGATCACTACACAGGTAGTGAAGGGAAAAGGTCAGGCGATTCCTGCTGACCGACCCAGGAGCAGCTTCAATCACAGCCTGACTGCAAGATTCCAGCCACTCATACCAGTATCTGAAATGCTCCAGAGACTATAAACTGTAAACCCATAGACTAGGTTGGCTAAACCATTGGCTCTTCCCAGCGTTACTGCTGGTGACTGACTGGTCTCTGTCTTTTGTGGACGTATAGAGACTTAATAATCACCACTAGCAGTACTGGAAAGAGCTGACGGATGCCTGACTACTCTAGTCCTTAGCTAGTGTCAGGACTCTGAACATTTTTTACCTTTTGTGCATTACTGCCCTTTTCCAAGATGACGTCTTTGGTCTCATGTGCACTGTATCTTCCTGCTATAAAACTCCACCCCAGCCTTCAGTCTGTGCTAGAGTATTCTGCCTTGCATCCCGCTCCTGACCTCTGATTACTCCCTGGCTATATACCTGCTCCTGTGAACCTGTGTGGCGAGCCTGCTACTCTGCTCTGAGTTCCAACTGCATACACCAGTTTCAAGTAATCCTCCTTCATCTGCTGCTCGTGTTTACTTCCATCTGCATTTGCTGGACATGTAAGCTGTTTCTGCTCTGCAAAATCCTGAGACTATTAACCAGGCCTCCCTGGTTGAGCTAAGATATGATTTGAACTGCCTTATAAGCTTATCTATCTGTGTTTGGACTAAGACAAGGATTTATTCGTGTCAAGTACCCTCAAGAATAACTGTGCTTCATAGACTTTCTGCTTGATTGCATTCTCCTCTGAAGTTTCCTATAGACTACTAAGCTGCGTTTAATATTTACACCAAGTGTTGGGGACTTGAGTTTCTCTCTGCACCTGTTTGAATCACTGTGTAATAATATATACTTTACCACTTATAAAACTGTGTCCTGTAGTTGTCTTGTTTCACGCAAAGAGTCTCCTGAATTATCCCCTATAATTATTACAGCTAAGATCTCTTTAGCTCTTTCAAAGACAAGTCCAGTAATACCTTTACATGGCCGGTCCGTTCCTGTATCAACTGTGCAAAGAACATTTACATGCTTTCATAATAGATAGCAACGTGTCAATTATTGCCTTTACATATTGATAACAGTGTGACATTGGCAACTATTGAAGGTGTTATCCATGATTTGTACGACCCCCTCCTCAATCTCTATGTATCCCCCCAGTAAAATAAAAACACCTATAATCACCTCCGATGCTAGTGCCGTTCCAGTACTATCAACCTGGCCTATCTCAGGGCTTGTATGACACTAACCATCAGAGTGAAGATTGCAATAGTTTAGGAGGTTCTTTTTTGCATAGACAGAAATATGGAAAAAAAAATCACCAAACATTTGTAAAAAATATGCTTAACTCCTGATGTATATTTATGTCATTGGCATGTCCCAGCCTTTGATGCGGGCTCCAGCACTGAGCCTGCATCTTTCCCCGCAGCTGATGGCTGATTTAGTCACAGGTGCATCTCAGGCTGTTAACCAGTTAAATGCCACTATCAATCACTGAACCAGCATTTTACTTATGGTTGTGTAGCCCATTCCAGCTTTGTGCAGGTCTATAATCTTGTCCCTAACATCCGTATAAAGCTCTTTGGTCTTGCCCATGTTGTAGAGGTTAGAGTCTGACTGATTAATTGAGTCTGTGGACAGGAGTCTTTTATAAAGGTGACTATGTAAGACAGATGTCTTTAATGCAGGTAATGAGTTGATTAGGAGTCTAACTGATCTGTAGGAGCCAGAGCTCTTATTGGTTGGTAGGGGATCAAATATTTGTTTCTCACTGCAAAATGCAAATAAATTTATATAATTTATACAATGTGATTTTCTGGATTTTATTTTTGATATTCTATTTCTCAATGTTAAAATTAACCTACCGTTAAAATTATAGACTGTTCATGTCTTTGTCAGTGGGCAAACATACAAAATCAGCAAGGGATCAAACACTTTTTTCCCCCACAGTAAATACCTATTGCCTAAAGCCCACTGATGATATTTTTGTTGATCCTATTTAAAAAAAAAAAAATCTATTACATTTATTTTGAAAGGTAATCTATCTTGGGTGCAGAAACATACAACAAATCATTGCAAAAAAAGATTAAAAAAGGGATCATAGGATTAAAGGGAATATCCCAAGAACAAAGACCATTTTAATCAATAGTTCTTGGAATAAAAATAAGTTCTACAATTTAATATGCTAAAAAATATGTTCATGTGCTGAGATTACATCAGATTTGTGCCCCTGCTTTGTAATGGCTGTGTTTGACTGTGCAGGAACATGGTCTGATCATACCATAACTTGTAAGCAGGGGAGGAAGTAAAAGAGTATACAGACAGGACAGCATTGGACCACAGCTGATTCTTTATGTGAGGTAAAACATTAGCCTGCCTGTTATATCAAAGGAGCGAGTGTTTCTGCTATGTCTCCAGCACTCTGAGCTCATCATAAATCAATAACATGACTCAATGACATATGAGCTCAGCAGCAGCTTGAGATCCTACCTTACTCACTTTTGATGAGCTCAAGTGACCAAAATACAGCAGAAATAGTCTCTCATGTGTGAAAATAGGCAGGGGATTTTTTTTTGCACCCTCGGTAAGCATTAGCTGAAAGTCACTGCTATTTTGTCTGTATAATCACTTATTCTTCCCCCCTGCCCAGGAGCTGTGGTATGACCAGACCATGTCCCTGTACGGTCAGACACGACCATTACACAGCACAGCAGGGGCACATTTATAGGAATAATGTTCCTGTGCTGTCCTGTCAGTATTCTCTCTTCTCCCCTGCCCAGGAGCTGTGGTATGATCAGATCATGTCCCTGTACGGTCAGACACGGCCATTACACAGTACAGCAGGGGCACATTTATAGGAATAATGTTCCTGTGCTGTCCTGTCTGTATTCTCTCTTCCTCCCCTGCCCAGGAGCTGTGGTATAATCAGACCATATCCCTGTACAGTCAGACACGGCCATTACACAGTACAGCAGGGGCACATTTATAGGAATAATGTTCCTGTGCTGTCCTGTCTGTATCCTCTCTTCCTCCCCTGCCCAGGAGCTGTGGTATGATCAGACCATGTCCCTGTACGGTCAGACACGGCCATTACACAGTACAGCATGGGCACATTTATAGGAATAATGTCCCTGTGCTGTCCTGTCTGTATACTCTCTTCCTCCCCTGCCCAGGAGCTGTGGTTTGAACACACCATGTCCCTGTACGGTCAGACACAGCCATTACTCATTACAGCAGGGGCAAATTTATAAGACTATCTCAACACAGGAATTTTTTTTTAACACATCCAGTTGTGCAACTTCTTATTATGCTAAGATCAATTGATTAATATACACTTTGTTCACGAAATAAACCCTTTTATTATTATAAGGCAAATATAGAAAGAGAACCATCCACACGGCAAGTACTGTCACGACTGCTTTGTGAAAGTTAATGTTCACCATTCCACTTTTTTGGTTGAATTTCTCTGCTTATTAAAGGTGTTGTTCTGAATTGGGTGAGGGGTCGTCCATTGCTTACCCTATATAATTTAGAATGTTTTGTCCACTACTTGGACAATATATTGATGAGCAACAACAACCTCTGATTGGCTTTAGTGCTCAAGTGACATAACAATGTCCTTCAAGCATCCGAAGAGCCAGCGTTGATGCGGGAAGGTGATCACAAGCTTTTCTTATTTTAAGCAGAGGATTTGGGCATTTAAGAAGTGGTTGTCCATTCTGAGGCTTGATGTATAGGTGACTTAGGAAGAAGAGGAGTAAAAAATCAAGAGTTGCTGATGAGTGTGAATCCATGGAGTTGTTGACCGCTTCCTTTCACGGTTCTATGTTTTGTGCAATATTGTGCAGTAAGTGTTATAACTACTGTTAAAACTAATTAGACAATATAAAACCTATTTTTTTTTCTCTTAGCTGTGTGTGCTCTGTGCCTAATTAGGATGGGGAGGACTTAATTGTTCCTGTGCTAACATTAAACCAGAGCGATCCTCATTCTAAGGCTTGATCAATTAGTAGCCTGGGAACAAGTTGATTTAAAAACAGGAAATATAAAAAGTAGTTCAATGCCTGAAAGTACTTAATTTTTTCCTACCTTTTAATATTCTTTATTGCGTGTTAGTTTGTTTTTTGGAATAATGTACAGTATATCAGTAGAGTTAGGCAGATAGTATGAAATTTGAATTTGCCTGCTATGCTGAAAAAAATCACAATGCTGAAAAGCCTTTAATTTCCTAGAAAATATGTGTATAACATTTTGAGGTCCCTTAGGATTATATTAAACCCCTCATGAGTTTTATAATGGAAATACAGTCATATTAATGGACAGAATTCCAGTAGTAATTGAATTAATAGTAATAGTACATATAAATAACATAGAAAACTTAGTTAACACTGTTTTGAACAAAAAAAGAGTAAATGTCATCCCACCTCGTCAAGGTGAAACCAACTGGGATGGTGCCTAACTGTTGTAGTTTACTTCACTGTGTATCAGATAAGGGTGGAGAAAGAGTGTCTGAAGAGTTGGGACCTGGTCCTGTTCTGTCCTACAAGGGTTAGATACCGTCCCGATTGGGTACACCTTGTCTCGGTGGGATGGCTTTTACACTTTTTGATCAAAATGGTGTTACGATGTTAACGCTTTTTCTGACGTAGTTGCGATGTGAACGTCACGCGTCGCAATCGTACGCTACCCTTCACACCGCCATAGTCCTACGACTCCGAGCGTGACGTATTACCAGCATGGGCGTGCTAAAACGTCACGCCCAATCAGGAGACAGGTATGCGGAAGCCCAACCCACGTAGTCGCATTACGAGCTCGTATGACCGCCGTCACATACTACGATTTCGACCGCCACAGCGGGACATTTACGACGAAAGAAAGTTCTGCTCTTTCTTTCACATCGTACGATGCTGGGCTGCGTCGCAAATCGTAACGCCATGTCACACTTTGCAACCTCGGAACGAGGACGGATAAACGTCACAAATCGAACGCTCGTTCAGACTTTGATTGCACAGTGTGAAGGGGCCCTTACAGGAAGTCCACTATCATTAATACTATCTATGTATTTACTCACTAAAGGATATTTGCTCGTTTTTATCTCACTTTCTGTCTTCTATATGGCCACAGGGTGCAAGCACACCTATCTCTACTAGTAAAACAGCTATGCAAAACATTTTTATCCTGTATTTTTTATACACATATATTTGTTTCAATTCTCAGCCACCTTGACAAAAATTACGGTATGTAACTCCAAAAAGCAACAGTGTTAGGTAGACTACTAATTTAGCCTAGTAAAACAGGTATGCAAAAATTAATGTGCACTTTTTTAAAGACTTAAAGAAAAATTCCATGGGTCTTTATCAAAAGGACTTAGCAAAAAAAGGTAAAGTAATGATGGGTTATTGCACACTCTGCGAGATAGACAATTGCATTTACATATTGTTTCCAGAGTGTTGAGATTTTTCTTTTGTCTTAAAAAAACACCACCCTGCCTTTACAAAAAAAAAAAAATGCTAAGACAGTACAAAAAATATGGTCTCAAAAACTAGGAAGCATGCTTTCTGAGACAGACAAGCTGAGTATTTCTCTTGAGCAACAAAATTAGGGATGAGGGTAATTAAACTGTCCTCTTAGTTTACCAATGCATCAGAAATTTAAATAAGAAAGTGGTGTTATTAAAGTGCAGTCATGGATCAACCAGTTGACAGTCACACAGACTCTGCAGGTCCTGCACCTTCCTATAACTTAGAACTGCCTGAGACAACCAACCCCATTTTCTATATTTTCCAGCACTGCAATAATATACCACATTCTGATTAGACATTTATATCCCTATGTGTAATAATGAGCTGTGTGCATCGGCTTCCTCTCTGTACACTGTAAAAATGGCTGCTGCTTTCCTTGCCCAACTCTTTTATAGTGGCTGTGATAGTTCTTCCTGATTGGCTGCACTAGACCATGTGATGTGATAGCTGTTAGGCATCATGGGGTTTCCTGTACAGTCGTGCCTAGAATCAGGTGAGAATGAGCTCTCTTCAGCAATGTCTGGTGTGAAACGGTTCTGGGAATATATTTGTTTGCGATCAGTGCAAAACAACTCACAAGTTGTTTGAAATTCGCCAGAACCTGCAAATTATTTCACGAAATTAAGCTTAAAATGGATTGATTCAATCATCTCTGCGGGGAACACCTTTATCAAGTTTTAGAATGTCTGTCCAGATGGTGGTAGTGTGCCACGCAGCCAAGATCCGAGTGCCAAAACAGAAGAACCGAGTGCCAAAACAGAAGAACCGAGTGCCAACACAGAAGAACCGAGTGCCAACACAGAAGAACTGAGTGTCAAAACAGAAGAACCGAGTGCTAAAACAGAAGAAACGAGTGCCAAAACAGAAGAACCCAGTGCCAAGACAGAAGAACCCTGTGTCAAAACAGAACTGAGTGACAAAACAGAAGAACCGAGTGCCAAAACAGAAGAACTAAGTGCCAAAACCGAACTGAGTGCCAAAACAGAACAACCGAGTGCCAAAACAGAAGAACCCAGTGCCAACACAGAAGAAACGAGTGCCAAAACAGAAGAACCGAGTGCCAAAACAGAAGAACTGAGTGCCAAAACAGAAGAACCGAGTGCCAAAACACAAGAACCGAGTGCCAAAACAGAAGAACCGAGTGCCAAAATAGAAGAACCCAGTGCCAAAACAGAACTGAGTGACAAAACAGAAGAACTGAGTGCCAAAACAGAAGAACCAAGTGCCAAAACCGAACTGAGTGCCAAAACAGAAGAACCGAGTGCCAAAACAGAAGAACCGAGTGCTAAAACAGAAGAACTGAGTGCCAGATCAGAAGAACCGAGTGCCAAAACAGAAGAACCGAGTACCAACACAGAAGAACCCAGTGTCAAAACACAAGAACCGAGTGCTAAAACAGAAGAACCGAGTGCCAAAACAGAAGAACCGAGTGCCAAAACACAAGAACCGAGTGCCAAAACACAAGAACCGAGTGCCAAAACGCAAGAACCAAGTGCTAAAACAGAACCGAGTGCCAAAACAGAAGAACCGAGTACTAAAACAGAACCGAGTGCCAAAACACAAGAACCGAGTGCCAAAACAGCACGTCGTTACACAGCAGTGTGTAGTTTTACGTTGTATTTTTGGCAGTTGTATAAGAAGAAAATGCCTAAACGATACTTTCATCTTTACAAAATACATGGAAAAAACATTTGGTAAACTCACAGTAATTTCAGGTAAATCCACAAGTATTTTATTGCGTAGTACGATATTTATATGAACACATATAGTTGTCATAGAAGCCACAGAATTAGCCAAGATGAGTAAAACTGGAAAAAGAGCTCCTGCTATGGAGAACTCCATGTATCCATGTAGCACAATGTCTCCATTCACTTCAATGGACACAAGTTAAAGAACATTTTTCCGGCAGATCTGCTAAAAACTGTCTTAGGGAAAACCCATGAATCTTAAGAAATGTTTTATCTTTATGTTGCGGGGATGAGATCTCACTAATGTGAAGGTCGGGGCTGGATTCTATTTTACATTTAAGAATAAAGAACAAGTCTATAATTGTAATTTTTGGTTCATGAAATGCAACAATTCCAACAATTCCTCTGAAGAAACAAGTTGCAATGTTTACAAGATTCCAGACAACAATAATCCCCTTTACATCTGTACTGCAGTCATTTAAAGGGACCCTGTCACCGGACTCATGCTGCCCAAACCCTGTCTGTTTGCGCCACTGCAGCCAGTAATCTAATTCTGTAAAAAGCTCCGGCGTTTCAGAGAAAGTATACTATAAAGATCTAGTCGGCTCTTCCCAGTGTTACAAATGTGATTGACAGGTCTCTCCCATAGCAAAAGGCATATCAATCACATAGAACAGGTCTGGGACTAGCCGGCCAGGGCTAGTGCCGGATGTCTGAAGTATGCTCTCTCTGAAATGCCGAAGTGTTACAGAGAAAAAATACTTAGCTGATGTGCAGCCAGGCTCTGTTTCATGCTGCATGTGGCTTGGGCAGAATAATTCAGGTGGCAGGGAATCTGTCACCAGGTTTCTGCTATGCAGCAGCCTGATGTAGGGTCTGAGACCCTGATTCCAGTGATGTGTCACTTGCTGATCTGTATGCCATCATTGTTTTCTCTGTTGCAGAGTTGCTGTATAACTCCGCATAGGCAGAAAGCTGCCGATCATTGGTGGAGGCGGGGTTACGAAGAGCAGGAGGACTAGATGGCATGAGACATGTAGTCTTGTAGTGATAATCTCCTGCTGGTAAAACACTGATTTTATTAAAAAAAAAAACAGCAATACACAGCCTAGTAAGTGACACATCACTAAAATTAAGGTCTCTGTCCCTCTCAGATTAATTGATAAGAACCTGCTGACAGATTTCCTTTCAAGCATTGCAGACTGCTTTCCGTGTAAAAGATCAATCTTACTGATGAAGTTGGCTTGTCCAGTATAGATGGTGTATTGCAGCTCATAGGAACCAACGCTGAACTCATCATCGGACATCCAATGGACGGTTATAGTGTCATGCGATGCAGTACAAAGCTCTTCTCTTATAGTCGGAGGGTTTGGGGCTGGAGATGGAAATGAGAACATAAATAATTATCAGACATACAGTTGTATAAAGAGACTGCCAGAAACCACAACCATACAGGGATAAGCAGAATATCAGTTGAATGTGTTATCTCCAACTGGGGAGAATGTATGACATCAATATCGCATGCTGTAACTGGGGTAAATGAAACAAAAAATCATTGCTTAATTCTGTTTTCTGCAGTGATACATTATCTATTGTATTTGTAAGATGGCCGCCGGATGAGTCCTTGAGGGGAGATATGTGTCTTCACAGCTGTTAGCTGCGGAGATGTGAGGGAGCTCAGAAGCATGCTCCAGCACATATAGTGCTGAGAGAGGTCTTAGGCCATTCCAGGGTCAGGTTTTATGAACGGTCATAAGAGATGGGTTGGAATGACCCCTCACATATCCCAACCCCAGGGGTGTGGTTTGGCAGATAAAGTGGTGGCCGAGTCTCTCATTGGGGTCTGTGGCTGGAGGTGTGGAGACCTCCAGTGTGTGTTGATAAAGGCACTGACCTGAGCGGGCAGACCCGCAACACCATATGGACTATTTGTTCTCAGTTTGTTTTTCACTTTGTGCCTGACAAGGCTCTGTTTTGTTTTACCACCCGGAGCGGTTTATGAAGTTAAATAAACCTGCCTGGACTAAGGCATGAAAACCGCGTCCTGTGCCTACCTCTAGAGCAGCTGAGTGAGTACAAACCTCTACAATTGGGCTCGAATCCCAAGATGCAGTTTGACTGCCGATACCGCATGTCCTGGGAGAAAGTGTCTGCAGGTGCAAAATCTGACAACATGGAGGAATTGGTAAAGCAACTCATTTAGGCTAATCACCAGCAGTAACAGATATGGCAGCAACAACACCAGCAGCATAGAGAGCAGCAGCAGATACAGCAGAAGACAAATAAACTCCTGATGAAACAAATTCAACAGCAGCAAAGGCAGATGGAACTCCTAACGGGAGATGTCCGGAGCAGAGAGATGGCCCCATCCCCAAATCCAGGTGATGACTCTCATGTGAGGAAGACAGTAAGAAAAGCATTGAAAAAAATGACCCCGGGTGATGACGTCAAGGCTTTCTTGGCAGTGTTTGATAGGGTGGCGGAGCGGGAGAAATTGCTTCCAGAGCAGTGGGCAGAGATTCTGGTGCCAAATTTGACAGGTGAACTTCAGAAGGCATAGCATGACTTGGCGTTGCAGGATGCAAAAGAGTACGCCAAGTTAAAGGCTGAGATCTTGGCACGCTTAGGAGTGACCCAGACTGTCAGGGCGCAACGTGTGCATGAGTGGGCGTATCGCAGTGACAAACCTCTCCAGTCCCAAATGTAAGATCTCCTACATCCGGTGCAAAAATGGTTGCAATCTGAATCCTCCTCCGCAGAACAGATGGTGGAGAAGGTTGTCATGGACAGGTTAACACACTCCCTACCAACGTCGTTGCAATCTTGGGTTGCCCAGGGAGATCCCAGTAATGCCGATGACCTAGTGAGCCTGGTGGAGAGGTACCAGGCGGTTGAGAGGTCCTTGTGGAAGCAAGGGGGCAGAGTCTCCCCATACTGGGGGTCCCAAAAGGGGGTGGACACCAAAAAGGGGGTGGAACGTCCACGAACCCAGGAGGTACCGGAGTCAAAAGTCCTGTCCACATTATAATTTGTTGGAGGAGTCATGCCCCAGGTCACATAGTCGCCCGTTGCCCTATGACCAGTGAGACAATGGATTGCAGCCTGGGATGGCGCTGCTCATATTTTGCATACCCCGCCTGCAGTGCTGTCCCTCAACCAGGAGAGGGACAGCAGGCATGTCCCGTGACAGTAAGCGGGGTGCAAGAGACTGATCTGCTGGACTCAGGAAGTTTGGTAACCCTAGTGAGGGCCACAATTCCTCATCAGGTGATTCCTGGAAAGAGGGTGGGTGTCTGCTGTTTCCATGGCAATGTGAAGGACTACCCTGTGGCCCAAGTGGTCATGAACACAAGCTGTGGCACCGAGTCCCATGAGGTCGTCGTGATCAAGGACCTATTGCACCCTATTATAATAAGGTGGGACTTTGTGTTATTTTGAGACTTGTGGGAAGAAGGGAGGATGGCTGGTTGTCTGGACAACAGCCAAGTTGCTCCCGAAGAAACTTTGTCGCAGGCTGTGGATGACAAGTTTCCATTTTGTCTACTTGTTGGCGATGAGGATCAGGTGGCATCCACGGAAGTCAACGTCCCTGAGCTGAGGGTGTCCGGGGGAAAATTTGGAACCACCCCACTCAGGGACCTAACTCTTAAATGGGCATTTGAAAATGTTGCTGTATTAAATAGTGTGCCTCAGGAGCCAGGGGCCGACAGTTGGTTCCCTCATTTTGCTGTGATTGGAGATCTACTGTATAGGGTAACCATGCCAAAAGGTGAGCTAATAGAGCAGCCAATGGTACCAAGGCCCTATAGATGAAGGGTGTTGGACATGGCTCATTCCCATGAGTTGGGTGGTCACCTTGGGGCAGATAAGACCCAGGAACGCATTCTGCAGAGATTCTACTGGCCTGGGTGTTACAGTGAAATTGTGAACTATTGTCGTTCCTGCCCCACGTGCCAGCTGACCTCTCCAGCAACCCACTTCCGAAGTCCTTTGGTACCGTTGCCCATCATCGAGGTGCCATTCGAGCGCATAGCGATGGACCTGGTGGGACCCGTGGTAAAATCTACAAGAGGACATCAATATATATTGGTGGTCCTGGATTATGCTCCCCAGTACCCAGAGGCGGTGCCCTTAAGAAAGGCCTCTGCCAAGTGTATCTCTAAGAAGCTGATCCATATCTTCTCCCAAACTGGACTGCCGAAGGAGATACTAACGGATCAAGGGACCGCCTTCATCTCGAAAGTCATGAGGGAGCTGTGCAAGTCTCTGCAAATTTCCCAGCTCAGAACCTCAGCATACCATCCTCAGACGAATGGACTGGTCGAAGGCCTTACCCCACTGTATAGTAGGATGCTGTTTGGGCTACATGGAGCTCCAGCAATGTTCCATTGAGCCAATGACCGAATCCTAGCTCCCCACAAGAGATATGCAGCAGCATACCTGGACGATATTGTGATCTTCAGCCATGATTGGGGAAGCCATCTGAACAAGGTCCAGGAGATATTTGATGCTCTATGGAAGGTGGGGTTTCCATAAACCCAAAGAAATGTGCCTTGTGAATGGAAGAGGCAAGATACTTGGGCTATATTGTAGACCGGGGTGAAATAAAGCCCCAGATAAATAAAGTTGAGACAATCCAAGGCTGCCCACAATCTCTCTCAAAGAAGCAGGTCAGGGCGCTCCTGGGCATTGTGGGCTATTATTGCTAATTTATCCCAAACTTTGACCAGGTAGCTGCCTCTCTGACTGACCTCATAAAGGGCCAAAGTCAGCTATGGCTAAGTGGTCTCCAGAAGCTGAGACTGCCTTCCAGGAACTGAAGCTGGCCCTGCTCAAACAGCCAGTGTTGGTAGCACCCGATTTCTCCAAGGAGTTTGTGGTCCAGACGAATGCTTCGGATGTAAGGCTGGGTGCATTCTTATTTGAAGAGGTGAACCCCATCATGTGTCTTAGCCGGAGAAAAACTTTTCCATAGTGGAGAAGGAATGTTTAGCCATCAAGTGAGCATTGGATTCTCTAAGGTACTATCTCTTAGGAGGTTCAGACTACTGTCAGACCATGCCCCTCTGAATTGGATGAGGGAGAAGAAAGGGAACAATGCCCGAGGGACCAGGTGGTTCCTAGCACTTCAAGATTTTAACTTCCATGTGGAGCATAGGCCAGGGAAACTGAATGAAATGCTGACGCTCAGTTGAGGATCCACTGTTTATTGGCAGAAGGTGCCAAGCCCACAGCTTTGGGCAGAGGGGGAGGGTATGTAAGATGGCTGCCAGATGAATCGTTGAGGAGAGATATGTGTCATCGCAGCTGTTAGCTGCAGTGATGTGAGCTTGGAAGCATGCTCCAGCACATATAGTGCTGAGAGTTATTTGGCCACTCCAGGGTCGGGTTTCATGAGCTGCCATAAGAGATGGGTGGAATGACCACTCACATATCCCAACCCCAGGGGCATGGTTTGGCAGATAAAATGGTGGCCGAGTCTCTCACTGGGGTCTGTGGCTGGAGGTGTGGAGACTTCTAGTGTGTCTAGTATTGTATCTACTCCATGTACGTCCTACGCATTATCTATTGTATTGTGTCTAGTGCTAGAAATGAAGGAATTCTTCCAATCTTTCTCCTATATTACTCCCCTTCCTGAAAACTTCCTTTGAAACACTTAAAAGAAATCAAATACTAATAAGAGGAAAACATTAAACAATAAAGGAAATATTATCGGTGTGAGCTGTCTTTGATGATTGAGCAGATATCGGGCTCGGATCCTCTTACCTGTTACGTAGTCCAAACCTTCTAACAATTTTTTCTCTCTGGAGAAATCCAGGGCAAAGTTTTCAAAGGCATCATTTAAATTGACATCAGGGATAAGAACTTGAGAAGATGTAGTTGCCATGGATACCCTGTCATAAGATAACAGCACCATTAAATATTTGGGTTCTTCCGTGATTTTCTTTTCATTTCACTTATGAGAATTCTGTTTCTCAAAAATAGGAAATATTTTCTTCTTTTGTCTAAATCAGTTATAGTAATTACATAACACAGTTGTCTAAATCGACCCACTAAGAAAGACTTTTAAAGTGACGGTTCATTATATGGCCGTTATTAAAATGAGCACAAGACTGAAAAGCAAAATGCCTCAAAGTAACACTCTTATTGTTTGCACTAGGGATGAGCGAACGTGCTTGGTGATACTCGGATATCACTTGAGCATAGGGGTGCTCAGATATGCTCGGGACTCGGCGAGCATTAACTGGTGCTCGATTTCAAACTCTAATACCCCCCCCACATGTATGCCGCCTGTTACACAGCCAATAAACATGCAGGGATTTCCTGCCAGTCAACTTAATGCTGTAAACATCTTGGAGGAGACATTACTGTGATTGGCTGGCCACATTATCTCATCAGAGATTCTAAAGAGACAGTCACCCCAGCGCTGGGCTCACTCACCCATTACACAGCTCAGGTACAGTTTATGATTGGAGGGAGAAAGCGGTTATCCAGGCCTGTGTGTACACAGCATAACGAATCAGAGATCTGTAGTGCTGATACTGGTGCTGAGGCTGAACCATCACACTAACAGCTCTTCCAAGGGCTCATCTTGTTCTTTTTCTGTTTCTATTAGATACATTCTGCATTTAGTCTAGGGACAGTTGCAGGAGCAAGGAGAGTGGCAGAATACAGCATCTAGGCAAGGCTTAGGGCTTTGCAAACTGTGGCTAAATACAGGTGCTTCTCGCAAAATTAGAATATCATCAAAAAGTTAATGTGCAAATTGCCTCTTCAGAGAAAAAGGGGACTTAAACTCTATAGCGCCACCTGTTGGAAGTAGCAATACTGCAAGTCACAATCAACCCATTAACGAGTCGTGCAATATGACTTAGGATAAAAGCCAAATTAGTATCTCAATTCGCAGACATGGTGTTTCGGGCTGTTGGCCCTAGTCAGTGTCAAGCATGAGAACTAATTTGGCTAGGTGAGAGGCACTGGACTGAGGTCTAAGGGGCAAGATTTCTCCTTTTGGAGAGTGACATACCAGCTCTGGCTTGTCAAGGTAAGGAGGCTTATTCGCCATGCAATGCTCCTCTGGGAAATTTAATATGCAGATTCCCTCTTCAGAGGAAAAAGAGGACTTAAACTCTATAGCGCCACCTGTTGGAAGTAGCGATCCTACAAGTCACAATCAAGTTAATTTATTTCAGTTCTTTAATGCAAAAAGTGAAACTCATCTAATATATAAAGTTGAATGTGTGTATGTATGTGTGTATGTGTGTATGTGTGTATGTGTGTATGTCCGGGATTGGCATCTGAACCGTCGCAGCTACAGACACAAAATTTTGCACAGTCACACGTCTGGACCCCGAGAGCGTCATAGGCTATATTGTGAGGTGAAATTTTAACCCCGCGCTTTCCAATTCACCAAACAATTTTGCCCCTATCTACATAATGGGGAAAAAGTGAAAGGAAAAGTGTTGGAGGCGTCGCAGCTACAGGCACAAAATTTTGCACAGTCACACGTCTGGACCCCGAGAGCGTCAAAGCTATGTTGTGAGGTGAAATTTTAACCCCACGCTTTCCAATTCACCAAACAATTTTGCCCCTATCTACATAATGGGGAAAAAATGAAAGGAAAAGTGTTGGAGGCAAATTAACAGCTGCCAGATGTGAACAAGGGGGACTTAAAGAATGAGAGCGATGGCGCCAAAGAGTATATACTGTACAGTTGCTAAGGTGGGGCCCCGACATGGGATAATCACCACTCCACCACGGGGATATGAACACACACACAAAATGCGCCACACACTACCACGTGCTCGAACACATATACCACCCTCAGCGCACATTTCACCACACATACACCAACCTCGCCACATAAAAGTTGAAACACAAAAGTCGCCGCTCAAAACTCGCCACATGCAAAACTCGCCACACGTGCAAAACTCACCTCATGGAAAACTCGCCACACGCAAAACTTGCACACGCGGAAAAATTGCCACATGCACAAAAGTTGCAACACATGCAAAAGTTGCCTCACACAAAACTTGCACATACTCAAAAGGCACCACACATAAAACTCGCCACGCGCAAAACTCGCCATGCGCAAAACTTGCTGCACACAACTTGCTACACTAACCTGTCACATGCAACTCGACACACAAAAAGTTGCTACACGCATGTCGCCACACGCAACTCAACACACACAACTTGACACACAAAACTCGCCCTAAAACACACACAAGTCTGGTATTATCCTTCAAAAATAAAAATCTGATTAATAAAATGACAAACTACAAGAGCAACAAATGTACCATATAGGAATCCGGCAGCTGTCAGTCACATGACCAGTCTATTATGTGTATGTGTGAGCTAATATATATTGCCAGGGGGTGGGCTTACTGTTGGCTGGGGATTTATCAGGCTGCCAATTTAGCTTACAAATACTGAGGTAAAAATACTGACCAAATAACGTGTGAACGAGGTCTAATACAGGAGGAGATGACATACAGATATATACTATATACAGGAGGAGATGACACACAGGTATATACTATTTACAGGGGAGATGACACACAGGTATATACTATATAGAGGAGGAGATGACATACAGGTACATACTACATACAGCAGGAGATGACATACAGGTATATACTATATACAGAAGGAGATGACACACAGGTATATACTATATACAGGAGCAGATTACCTACAGGTATATAGTATATACAGGAGGAGAAGACATACAGGTATATGCTATGTATAGGAGATGACATACAGGTATATACTATATACAGGAGGAGATGACACACAGATATATATTATATATAGGTGAGATGACACACAGGTATATACTATATACAGGAGGAGATTACATACAGGTATATACTATATATAGGAGGAGATGACATACAGGTATATACTATATACAGGGGAGATGACACACAGCAGGTATATACTATATACAGGGGAGATGACATACAGGTATATACTATATACAGGAGATGACATACAAGTGTATACTATATATAAGGGAGATGACAAACATGTATATACTGAGGTGAAAATGAGAAGTGTGAGGTGAAAATGAAAAGGTGTGAGTGCAAAATGAGAGGAGTGAGGGAAAATAGTGGAGTGATCGGAAAATGACAGATGTGAGGTCGAAATGACAAGTGTTAGGGGGGAATGAGAGGAGTGAGGGGGAAAATAAGAGGAGTGAGGGGGAAAATGAGAGGTGTGAGGGAGAAAATGAGAGATGTGAGAGAGAAAATGAAAGATGTGATGGGGAAAATGAGAGGCGTGATGGGAAAATAAGAGAAGTGGGGTGCTATAACTAACCACAGATATTTACTATGCCCAGGCAACGCCGGGCTCTTCAGCTAGCTTAGATTTACAATCTCCATACTTTTCTCATGGTCAACTTTATGAGGCCTGTTCAAGAGTTGGAACAGCCAAAAATCTGTTTGTCTTTGCACCTGAAGGAAAAACTAAGAATGTCGTTAATCAAAAGGCTCTCGAATAAGTAGTAGAAGATTACTTCACATTACTTGGCCAATTTATTTAAATCTGTGTGGAATATCTCTGGTGTTGAAATATATGTTGTAAAATGCTTCTATTAGCTTAGTTTTTGCCTTTTAATAATTACATTTCTATCTATTTGTTTTGTGTTTTTTTTGTGCAGAATACATTTTTGTTAACACATTGTATTTTGCTAACAGCAGTTATTACCCCGGGCGAAGCCGGGTAGTACAGCTAGTATATTATATTTTTGAATGGCCTTTTCTTAACAATCCTTTCAAGGCTGTGGTTATCGCGGTTGCTTGTGCACCTTTTTCTACCACACTTTTTCATTCCACTCAACTTTCCATTAATATGCTCAGATACAGCCCTGTGTGAACAGCCAGCTTCTTTAGCAATGACCCTTTTATCACTTACCCTCCTTGAGGAGTGTGTCAATGACTGCCTTCTGAACATCTGTCAAGTCCGTAGTCTTCCCCATGATAGTGGAGCTACTGAAACAGACTTTTAAATGCTTAGGAAGCCTTTGCAGGTGTTTTTGTTAATTATTCTAAATTACTGAGATAATGACTTTTGGGTTTTCATTGGCTGTAAGCCATAATCATCAACATTAACAGAAATAAACACGTGAAATAGATCACTCTGTTTGTAATGACTCTATATAATATATGAGCTTCGCTTTTGTATTGAAGAACTATAATTAACTTTTTGATGATATTCTAATTTTGTGAGAAGCAGCTGTATATCCGTTACAAAGGAAGAACTGTGTTTGACCCCGGAATCAGTTATGGACAACCTGTGGGTCGCAGGTTACAGCCTGTACAGTGTTAGTCTACTCGGGAGCCAAGATTGGTGAATTCGACTTCCTGTGGCTTCCCTACTTTAGACAAATTGTCTCTTCAAAGAGAACGAGGACTGGAACACTAATGCCACCTTTGGGCTAACAAGCCTAGAAGTCAATATCAACCATTTTAAGGACCTTGCCACATTACTTAGGAGTGAAATCAGAAACTCCATTCTGCAGGCATGTGTTTCGGAGTGTTTCAGCATCCTCAGCGCAAAGCAGGAAATCTAGTTTGACTTGGTGAGGGGCCTATGACAGAATCTATAGGGGTTAAATTTACCCCTTTTGGAGAGTTTCAAGTTGGCTACATAAACATATAGGCCATGCAACACTCCCTTCACAGGTGTGTCAGATGCAACAGACTGTCGCCCTGCATCTGGCTCCAGAAGGCCTCGGCATTGCAGACGCCTCCTTAATACTTCTTACTCTGGGACCCAGCAGTAACCTCCCTCCAGCTCTAGTTGACACACCTGGACCTGGAGGTTTATAAATCACCAGTCTGCTGCAGATAGTTGCCGGTGATATTCACAGTTTTCTGTTGTGAAGGCTTGTAGCTATAGCAGTTTACCTTTTTTCTTTAGTTTACTGTAGGGACTGAAAAGTGCTCATCCCACCCCCTCCCTATCCAGGGCCTAGCTTTAGGGAGATACAGGGCTTAGATTCCTGCTTGGGGATTGGTGAGGAACCAATTTAGACATGGTAGGGCAGGTAGGGTATTATCAGATCTGCCTAGGGGTCTCTACTCACCCTTTCCCTAGTGCAGGGGTAGGAAATCTTTTTTCTGTGAAGGGCCATTTGGATATTTATTAGTGATGAGCTGAATGATTTACAGCTATTGGCCTGCTTGATTACATGTGGGGGTTCCCTAGCAACCAGGCAACCCCCACATGTACTCAGCCTGGCTAGTAGCTGTAAATCATTCAGCTGCCGCGATGAAAACTAAATCTTTGAGCAGTCATAAATACTCGGAGGTCACCCGAGCGTGCTCAGGAAAACCCGAGCAACGAGTACACTCGATCATCACTAATATTTATACCATCTTTTTGGGGCTGTTCAAATTCCACCCACAAAGTACATCCTGATTCTGGCACTGTTTTCAGGACATAATCTTTCATTGCATGCCCTTCAGGGTTCAGTAGTGAACACTGCATGTGTGTGCTAACAGAGCAAGAAGAAATTAATGAGCTTGTGGCAATAAAAATACAGCTCCTTGGCCAAGAATGTGGTCCCTGAGAATCTGCTCGGGGGCCTGATAAAAGATCATCGAGAGGCCTAAATGTCCCTGGGGCCTGAGGCTCCCCACCCCTGCCCTAGTGTGTGGGCTTCCTTCCCCCCATCTCTTTATGTTGCGCTTAAGTCTTCCCACAGTATGCGTGACAGCTCCTCTGGGAACTTTCATATGAAAATAGCCATTTTAGAGATAAAAAAAGAAAGGAACTTTAGTGCCACTTATTGTGGGAAGCAATACCCAAACATGTGTCTGCAAATGGAATTTCTGGTTTGGATTTTTACCCTCAGTAATCTAGCACTGCCTTTTAAAGGGTTGATACTGACTTTTAGGATTGCTAGCTCCAATATGTTGCACTAGGATTTCTGTCCTCTTCCTCTCTGAAGAGGCAGTATGAATATTTAAAGGCCGATAGGAGCATTGCATGGTTTACATGTCTCCTTACGCCATTTTGGCACTTTCCACAAGGAGAAACTTCCTTACTCTATATTCACCCTATGATATTTACAACATTTTAAGGAACCAATAATGACATGATCACAGACCCCTTCAAACCAGATACCTTTTAATTAACCAAGTCTTTGAACATTCGGCTAAACCACGTGAATCAATATTTATAGAAAGTTACATTTTTCCATCCCTTACCTGTCTACTACTGTTTTAGCAGCTTGCAGGAACCTTGCATGATCATTTTCTTTAAGGAGATGGTCAGCCTGGTTAATTAGCACTGTCGATCGCTCAAGCCTCTGCCGACAGTTGGCAATTTGCTGAGCAAGTTTCCTTAACTTCATGACCTTGAAAAAATATATAAAAATAAATAAATAAATAAAACCTTTTTCTAATATACTGTAAATAAAGAGGCAGTCTACTACATTGTATAAAGCCCCATTAATTTCCACCTTTTATCTAAGAATTTTTGTAAACACCTTCTGCTGCCATATATGTCAGTGAGCAGCGCTATCGCTGCCCGCTCAGTCCGCATCACGTGACCTCGGGTGCAGCCGCCGCTGACATCTGATAATGTCATGTCAACTTCTGGATTTCCTGTATTCACCCAGGCGTGACCCAGTCTGATGCCCCCCCTCCGATTGACCAGTCTGTGGGTGTCGTTTCACAACACGTCACAGCCCGGTATCCAGCGCACACTTTCCCTCTCTCCTCTGCTTTCATTGCGCTGGATGCTGGGCTGTGACCTGCGGTGGAACATTGCTTACAGCCAAGTCAATCAGGGGTGCGTGTAGCTTGGTCATGCCTGGGTGAATCCAGAAAATCCGGAAATTGACACATCAGCGGCTGCAGCCGGGGTCACGTGATGCGGACTGAGAGAGCAGAGATAGCGCCACTCACAGGCACATATGGCAGCAGAAGGTATTTAAAAAAATATTTAGTTAAAAGGTGTAAATTGATGTGGGCATCATACAATGTAGTGCACCACCTCTTTAATGCTGTCTTATAACACGAAGACCCAGTCATCAGTGCACTGAGCTAGACATTGAATACAGATGAATATTACTGTGCCAAACAAATTATGAGGGCTGTCCAGAACCGGGCAATCCCAGATTAATAATTTCCAGATCTTAATTAATATAAAAACAGTGTATACTCACTTCTCGAAGCAGGACTGTTCCATCCATGTCTGTGCCGCTGTTACTGGAGAGTGACGTGGCTTCTTGTGTCACGTGCCGACCATCAGGGGCAGCTTCCACCATTCAACCAGGACAAGCGTCTGCTCTGACGGAATATTAATGACCTGGAGCCAAAGAGCGGCCGATGCACTGGCGGCAGCCGGCATGTGACACAACCAGTCGCATTACTCTCCAAGAAAAGCGACATCAACATCATTGGAACAACACCAGTGCAGGAGGTGAGTGTATAATGGGTTTGTTTTAATTAAGGTCCTAATTTGATTAACCAGGGGCTTAAAGCACCACTCCAAAGAGTTTTACTTATCTTGAGTGGTGCTACTCATCAGCCGTTGTCTTCAGCTCTTCTGGTTCCGATCCCCCATTTTGTGACTGCAGCTCCTGACTAAGCAGAAGTGACAGGTAATGGCCACAAGCTCTCAGTGTCAGTCTATGAGAGCCATGTTGTGGCCTCACTCTAGTCTCATTCTGCCTCTCATAGACATACATTGAGTTGTGACTTTCGGCGCCCAGCAAACACTGGAGCGATCCGGTAAGTGACAAACTGCAGAAGACGACCGGAGCGGTGCCGAGAACAGATGAAGACAGCGGCTGGTGGGGAAAATACTACAAGAAAGGAACTTAGATTAGTGACACCACTCCAGAAGTAATCTAAAAATACTGCTAGTGTTGCTTTAATGTTTTACTGTTGATCATTTTCTGTGAGTTTTCTGCTCATTTACAGTAATACAGAAGAGCAATGCACCAATGACAGCCTTCGGTGAGACCTCAATATGCCCCAATGTTAGAAAAAAATACACAGAGGATTATTCTGTCATATTAAATATAAATCTAGCGTAAAAAGTATGATGGTATAGTATACGTCATCAAACAGTATGTAACAAAGAATAGGGAAGAACAGATCTGTAGTGGTCTAACGTTCACCTCCCCTTTACTGTACGATACTTGGGAAAGTTAACAAAGGATAAATGATTGCTCCTGCAGTCAGCCATTGATAATAATTAAGAGGCTTCATACTTTCCGAACAGCTGTGCACAGTGAAGGCCCAGTAATGAGGATTTATTGATTTATTGACCCTTGTGTGGGCTGTGTGGATAAGGAGAACCCACCTCATTCCCGTCCACACTTAATTGCTATCAACTTGATTATCTGTAAAATACTGAAAGATGAATATCTCTTTAAGTGACTAAGCCAGAAAGAGAGAACCACAAAACCAATAGGTCTATAATCAGGAAAGGTGATGAATAAAGCAGATCACGAATATATCTAATAACATATTATATAATCTTTAGAGAGGAGAAAACCGGAGAGAGAACCAAATAGAACCCTGTGGTCTCTACACTAGGCAAAATGCAACTTGTCGCTAGTGTGTTAACCCCAACATCTGAAAAGCCTTCCACGACCACACTGCTTATCATTACCATTCAGAAGGCACGGACGATTCTTAAGGGGCAATATGACAGCAGCCATCTCCGGTCTTTCACACCAGAAGTACTCTACAAGATGTTATTTGTTACATGGGGGTACTTATAGATTACCTTCACACAATGTCTTTTTCAGGTGGGTTTTGCCTGAATCCACCTGAAAAAGCGCCACAAAAGGCCAAAAAGAATGAATATATGCTCAGCAACGTTAAAATGACTTGCGGTGCACATGTTCCATCTTTTGTAACTTTTATTAAGCACTTCAGGCTTCAAAAGCCGTCAAGTGGCAAAAAGAAGTGACCGGACCATTCTATCATCAGCATCCTACAGAAAACGCCACTGTGGTACAAATGAGCAAACAAATTCTGTGCCAAAGCACAAGTACAAGGACTAAAAAAGGCTTACAAAAGGACCATCAGTGTTCTCCTGAAGCATCTACTGCATTAAAAACAATGCAAGTACGAATGTAATGCAAGACGTTGTGTACACATACCATTTTATTCAATCAGCTACAGCGCTATCCCAGGTAGTACATCATGACATTCAAGAGAAAAAAGGTTATTTGTTTAAATGGATGCTGCCTAAGTGTGAAGAGAAATCGGAGAGCCACAATAGACTACAATATACATTCATGACTGAAAGTGTTGGCACCCTTGAAATTGTTTTAGAAATTAGGTACAGTGGGTATGGAAAGTATTCAGACGTCTCTAAATTTTTTACTGTTTCATTGCAGCCATTTGGTAAATTCAAAAAAGTTCATTTTTTTCTCATTAATGTACACTCTGCACCCCATCTTGACTGAAAAAAATAAAAATAAATGTAGACATTTTTGCAAATTTATTAAAAAAGAAAAAATGAATTATCACATGGTCATAAGTATTCAGACCCTTGGCTCAGTATTGATTAGAGGCACCTTTTTGAGCTAGTACAGCCATGAGTCTTCTTGGGAATGATGCAACAAGATTTTCACGCCTAGATTTGGGGATCCTCTGCCACTCTTCCTTGCAGACCCTCTCCAGTTCTGTCAGGTTGGATGTGAACGTTGGTGGACAGCCATTTTCAGGTCTCTCCAGGGATGCTCCATTGGGTTTAGGCCAGGGCTCTGGCTGGGCCAGTCAAGAAGGGTCACAGAGTTGTTCTGAAGCCACTCCTTTTGTTATGTTAGCTGTGTGCTTAGGGTCGTTGTCTTGTTGGAAGGTGAACCTTCGGGCAAGTCTGAGGTGCAGAGCACTCTGGAAGGGGTTTTCATCCCGGCTATCTCTGTACTTGGCCGCATCCATGTTTCCTTCAATGACAACCAGTCGTCCTGTCCATGCAGCTGAGAAACACCCCCATAACATGATGCTGCCTCCACCATGTTTCACTGTTGGGATTGTATTGTGCAGGTGATGAGCAGTGCCTAATTTTGCCCACACATACCGCTTAGAATTATCACCAATAATGTCTATCTTCATCTCATGAGACCAGAGAATCTTATTTCTCATAGTCTGGGAGTCCTTCATGCATTTTTTTTAGCAAACTCTATGAGGGCTTTCATAAGTCTTGCACTGAGGACAGGCTTCCATCGATCCACTCTGCCATAAATGCCTGACTGGTGGAGTGCTGCAGTGATAGTTGACTTTGTGGAACTTTCTCCCATCTCCCTACTGCATCTCTGTAGCTCAGCCACAGTGATCTTGGGGTTCTTTACCTCTCTCACCAAGGCTCTTCTGCCACGACTGCTCAGTTTGGCTGGACGGCCAGGTCTAGGACTTCTCGTGGTCCTAAACTTCTTCCATTTAAAGATTATCGAGGCCACTGTGCTCTTAGGAACTTTGAGTACTGCAGAAATTCTGTTGTAACCTTGGCCAGATCTGTACCTTGCCACATTTCTGCCTTTGAGCTCCTTGGCCAGTTCATTTGACCTCATGATTCTCATTTGGTATGACAAGCACTGTGAGCTGTGAGGTCTTATATAGACAGGCAGGCATGTGAATCCTCCAGGAACAATGGACAACTGGCACTGACTAAAGGGTGAAGCAAGATTAAATAGCCCAGTCAAAATTACAAAAAGTGAACACACCTGATAATTGCTGTGATTCAGAGACAGCAGCGCTACCACTTACAACCACCGGAGGGAACCCAAGAGCAGAATTCACAACAGGAACGGCTCTGGTGAGTGCAGGCTGTTTTTATTTTATATGGGGGAATATGGCAATTGAGAAGCAGTTGTTTGAGTAGTAGACAACCCCTTTAATATCTATATACATACAACAAAAACTCCAATATTTGAGCAACACAATAAAATTTTATGTTATACTACTTATGTCTGTACACACTTTTCTTACTTTTGTTTCCTTGATCTTCACCGCAATCATTTGCTTTCGTCTCTGTATAATGTCCATGAGTTCATCACATTCCTCGTTGAGCTTCGCCTCATGCATGCTGGTGTTAACCTGTAGGAAGACAAGAAATACAAAGTTTTGGCCGCTGCATCATCTACTTATTACAGATGTGAAACCAATTTAGCAGAATAATAATGACATGTTTAATAGGTTAAATGGGTTAAGGGGAAAGCACCATGAAGTGACATGTTTAATTTCCCATTAGCGGTGTGCAGCCGCCTTCCTGTATAATCTGTATTCCTTTTCACTACGCTGCCTGCTTAATTGCATAGCTCTAATGGACATTATGCGGGCACAATTGCTGCTTATAGAGCCAAATATACTAGTATGGAGGGAATATGCTGCCCGAATGTGAGGAAATGGATGGCTCGGATAAAATGCCCTCTTATTTCAGGTTACGCGATGCCAGCGTACAGTACAGCGCTAGACTGAGTCATGATTTAGAGACAAATTCAATCTAAAAGAGCTTAACCTCCACTCCGGAGCCACACAGCAAGATGCCTTATTGCTGGGAATACATTTAATGTAGGCCTGTCACGGTGGATTAACATTTTCTAATTGCGCACTACATCAAAAAGTATGTAAAGGTCAGGACGAACATTTGTTTCAGAGCAACTCACTTTTTTAATTGTCTTCTTTATTTAGCTGTCTGTTTTTTTCTGTTATACTGAAAAGGCTTTTTTTTTTAACGCCAGTGTTAGTTTAGGTACAGCGGGGAAACAGAAGAGAAATTTGGCAATTATTTGAGAGGTATTGAAAATTACATTGGACTGTAGCTCGAAGAAAAATGAAAAGCTTACGGAAAGAGCAGAAATGTCTAATAACAACAAATCTAATTCCTGTGATATTAAGGCCATTCGTTATGGTTTATGGCACAGAGACAGCTTAACTTTTAATGGAGATCTTGAAGAGGATTTCACAGTGAGAGGTATTTTGCATATAATATTCTGGAACTTGCAAACAGAAGGGAGACAATGTGGATGGGCAATGAGGGCTGGTTTAGTTGTCAGAGTCTGGGTAGTAGAGCAGTCCGTGGGTAGTAGAGCAGTCCGTGTGCAGTAGGGCTAAAAGAGCTGTCCATAGGTAGTAGGGGTAAGAGAGCTGTCCCTGGTTAGTAGATCTAAGAGAGCTGTCCATTTGTAGTAGGGCTAAGAGAGCTGTCCCTGGGTAGTAGGGCTAAGAGAGCTTTCCCTGGGTAGTAGGGCTATGAGAGCTTTCCCTGGGTAGTAGGGCTAAAGAGCTGTCCCTGGGTAGTAGGGCTAAGAGCTGTCCCTGGGTAGTAGGGCGCTCAGAGAGCTGTCCCTGGGTAGTAGGGCTAAGAGAGCTGTCCCTGGGTAGTAGGGCTAAGAGAGCTGTCCCTGGGTAGTAGGGTGCTCAGAGAGCTGTCCCTGGGTAGTAGGGCTAAGAGAGCTGTGTCAAACATCAGAGTCCAAGATGAACTTCTTCCTATGCTAAGTACTGACTTTGTCTGGTGCTAGCTGACTGTGTTCAATTTTTGTGCTGACTGACTGAATTCACTTTTTATTTTGACCGACTGCTTTCACTGTATTCAATTTGTGTGCTGGCTGATTGTGTTTACTTGGTTTCAAAGATGTCACCCGCTCCTTCTGTTGGTGCCGCTCCCTCAACTATGTGTGGGCTGCGTCTCCTCAGATTCCATGATATCATCTGCTCCCTGAGCTGGCCCCGCAGCCTCTGCTAAACACTGGCTGTGTCAATGTAGAATGTAGCCAGTACCTGTTAGATGGGATGGCACCAGCACAGGGTGTGGGTGACATCTTAGATTTTTAGCTTTTGTGCACACTTTCACATTCATTCTGTGTTTTGACCTTGCGGGCCACATAAAATTATGTGACAGGCCATATTTGGCCTACGGGCCTTGAGTTTGGAACCTCTGAAAAGAATCATAACCTTTCCATCTGGCATTTTTTACATTACAAAATATGCATTTTTTCTTACTAGCTGTCAATATTATTGGGGTCCCGTGGCTGTTGGGGTATGTGCACACAACATCTTTGTACACTCAGAGCTTTGCTACAGGAGTGAGTGGCTTCTAGGTGTAAGCTGCCTGAAAAATGGACCCAATACTTCTTTCAACTGCTTCACGTCTTTACAAATATGAAGCTGGTAAAAGACGATCAAAAGACTGAATACATGCACAGCAAGCAAGGTACTTTTCAGTACCTACTGTATGTTCATTCCAATTAACAATTATTCCCTGCCTTTTCAGGCAGGTTACGGAGAGTACATGACTGAACATGAGGTTGTGTGCACATATACTTGCTGGGAATATGATGGCTATTACTTGGGTCCATGACTGTTACTGGGGCTTATGTGGTGATTGATCATTTGGTCATTGTAATTTGGCGATTGATCATGCAGCATCTATTAGGGCACCTTTTCTCTCCACTCAAGGAAGCACTCCCATGTTGGCTATGCCTGTGTAAATATATATGTAGTGCATGTGCATTAATACACTTATCGATCACCATCTTCCCCAGTTTCAGCGCTGCTAGAGTACTCTTCCAAGTCACTTGATGGCTATTCTAACTTTCACTTGTGAGCGGGAAATCATTTTTAGATTGCAAGTCTATGAAGTCTTGTTTTGACCAGAAGATGAGCCACGCTGGAAACTGATGATGATGGCATTGGTGACCATATCCAAGCACTTACACTACACTACATATACATTTACACAAGTTTAGCCAATTACATTTTTCATGAGAGTGCTTCTTCACACGGCAGAATTTTCAGGTGGAAAAATAATTTGCGTCTCAAATCCGAGGCTTACCCTTTGGGTTTCTGCTAAGGATTCACAGTTGGAACTACTGCTGGTCCTTCCACCTATTATTATCCCTCTTATATGGAACTAATCTGCATATACCGACCACACCGATTTGCCTGTGTAATCTGTATGTAAACTACTTCAATAACAGACATGTCACTTGCTGAAGCTAGGTTCAAATTTGCATAGGAAGAAGTTTTAGCTGTTTGAATGGCAACATGGATATCAAGGGGAGGTGTTTTATTATGCCAAACCATCCAAAAAAAACAGTGTGCACATACCCTTCCTGTTCCTTTCAACTGTATATTTCACAAACTTTAGAATGATTTATAAAGACCCCCATACTGGGTAGTTCTCCACTAGTTTTGGGGGCCGGTTCCCCACTGCGACATGGTCCCTCCACCCGACTATGGTCGACGTGGATGCTGGCCCCCTCGGGTGGATTCCTCACTAACCGTGCCCCTAGGACCCCTTCTCTCTCTTCTTTCTGTAGCTTCACCTCTCTCTAGCTACCTCTCTCTGGGAGCTCCTTTCTGCACGTCTCACTCCATCTACTCCCTCTCACAGTCTCTGACCAACTTTCCCTCAAACTGTCACTACTCCTCCCGCCTGAGTGAGATCCCGCCCCTTTTCAGTAGGGTCTGCCCATCTTGCCAGGCTGAAGTGATATGATGCTGGATGCAAGTGTGTAGGTCCTGGGTAGTGCCCCCTCCATACCTGAGAGCGGAGTCCCACACCTCTGGATGAGGTGCTGTACCTCTGTGGCGACCGGACCTCAGGGGTGCCGCACAAGAGTCCACTGTCACCTTAAAAGTAGCCTAATCTGTTAAATAGCAAATAGAAGTATATCCCTAAAGGCCGCCATACACATTAAACTAACGATGGCCAAACCAGCCAATATCCTAATATGTATTTGGGCCTCTGGACTCGCAGATGAAGTTGGGGGAAAGAAGGATCCAATGAATCCCATCTCGAACAGCAGATTATATTGTTCTTCGAGAACACAGAAGAGATAGCTGTCGGCTGAGCCATCATTTGGCCAACAGCTACTAATTGCATGTGGTGGAGGGTCGAACCCTGAGAGCGAAGTCACAATCCTCTGAACATGTTGTGTATTTGTGGCAACACACGTATGGAATCATTACAAATGTGAAGTCTTATACAATAATGCAATAATAAAATACTACTTCTCCTATTTACATGGTTTCTGGGAAAAACAATGGTTTTTCAGATTGACACTGAGGTACTACAGCACCAATAAAACAGAACTATGTAGAATTAGGCGTGCACACCGAATACTAATTAGCATATATAGTGTTTACTAGATAAATATATACAGTGCATACAGTGTATACGTCAGAATGGCACAAAACCCATACAGGAGCCAACAAAACACCCTGATATGTGCCAGAGACCAAAAAAAAGCTATAGAAAAAGAGCAATGCAAAAAAGTAAAAAGCAGGTGTAAAGTCGACGTACACAAATTGTCACCAACTGTGACCTCCTGTCATGCCCTGAATGGTGGGCGTGAGCCAGGGGGTTTGTGGCTCCACTGTGCCATGAACCAGACTACCCTGGAAGGGGCGTGACTATGACAGCTGCCTTGGTTTTCACTGGAGCCTCTGATGGTGAGGTCAGGCTTGTGCGGCAGGCAGCTGGCAGGTGCTACTCCAGTGTGGTGTCTGGCCATGGCTGCTGATCCCACTTGGGAAACAGGAACACTAGGACAGGTGCGGGCGACAGGCAAGACTGGCAGATGAGCACGGCTGATACTAAGATGAGTAGGCAAGCAGGCACGGCTGAGACACACAGCAGGCAGGCACAGCTGAGATACAGGGCAGGCATGGCTGAGACAAAGGGCAGGCAGGCACGGCTGAGACACAGGGCAGGCATGGCTGAGACAAAGGGCAGGCAGGCACGGCTGAGACACAGGGCAGGTTGGTGTGGTGTATGAAGAAACAGGTAGAGACCTGTTCACACAGCAGATGCTAGAACCGGAACAGACAGGAAGAGTGGTGCATGATGGAACAGGTTTGGGCCTGCTCACACAAGAGGTGCAGGTGCGGATGCAAGCAGGAAGAAACAGGTTGGGACCTGTTCACACAGGAGATACAGGTACGGAAACAAGCAGGAAGGAAAGAAGTATAAAGGCACAGGTTGGGACCTGTTCACACGGGAGATGCAGGCACAGAAACAAGCAGGAAGGAAAGGAGTATGAAGGAACAGGTTGGGACCTGTTCATACCGGAAGAGAACTGCGAGGCTGCGGATAGGAGCGGTAGAGCAGCAAGAGATAGAGCAGCAACAGAAGCTAAGCAGAGCGGAACCACAAGGAATGTGGAGAGGAGCTGCAGCAAGAGGTTTCTGCAGCAGAAGCTAAGCAGAGTGGAACCACAACGAATGCGGAGAGGAGCTGCAGAAAGAGATTTCTGCAGCAGCGGAGCAGAGCAGACCGGAGAAGAGCAGAGGTAAAGCTGCAAGAGAGCGGAGCACAGGCAAAGTCACAAAGGTACAGAGCAGGCAGAGTCGCAAGAGTGCGGAGCATAAGCAAACAGAGAGGACACAAGGAAAGACACAGCAAGGAAAGAAGCCACAGACAAGGAGACAGAGGTAGGACAAAGTTCAGACAAGGTAATGGAACAAGACAAGGTACAAGAACAAAGACACAGGGACCAGGATATTCTGCCTCCTGGAGGTCAGACAACAAGATCAAGGCAAGGCTAGAACAAAGACACTGAGACCAGGATATTCAGCCTCCTGGAGGGCAGACAAGCAAGATCAAGGCAAGGAGAAAAGCCTCCAGAGAAGGAGTAACACAGAGCATGGCCTGATGGCTCAGAAGCTAGACACTGAGTTTAGACATTGCACAGGCCAAGTCCACAGGGTGGAGATGTCCTAAATACTGAAGGCCTCTTGGTAATTGGTCAGGAACACATTAGATAGGTGCACCCTGATTCTATAAGAAACAGAGAGTTCTGGCACCCCCCTATGCACACAGCCAGGAAGCATGCAGAGAGCAGGCAGAAAGCAAGAGACACAGAGCATGGAGCCGGCAGCAGACAGAGACCACAACACTACCTGGAGCAGTGGGTAAGACGGTGTGTGAGAGATGAGTGGCCATGCCGTGATGCCAGCAGAGTTGTTACACCTCCCCATGGGTAAATAATTTACTGCCTGATCTGCGTTTTATATTCAGGTAAGAAAAATAATTAAAGGGGTTGTCCAGGACTAAATTGCTTGTTTACTATGAGCTAAAAACTAACAGGCAGGGAGTTGCTATTTAGTTTGCAACTCCCTGCCTGTTCTATCTGGCATTGGCACAGACCAGCCATTGTCCACTTCTGCCGGCAATTCAGCTGCTCCATATCAACAGAGCAGCTCTTCTTCCGGTTGACATCAGTGTAACTGCCAACGTCATGCGGACTGACAGCCGGCTTCCTGCAGTTATGCAGCTGAGAGCTAACGGTCAACCAACATGATGTCAGCTGTCACACCCCATCAACAGAACAGAGCTGCAGAGAAACTACTGCTCTGTCTCCATGACATCACCAGTCACGCCCCCTCAACAGAACAGAGTGGAAGAGAAACCACTGCTCTGTCTCCATGATGTCAGCAGTCATGCCCCCTCAGCAGAACAGAGCTGAAGAGAAACCACTGCTCTGTCTCCATGATGTCAACAGTCACATCCCCTCAACAGAACAGAGCTGAAGAGAAACCACTGCTCTGTCTCCATGATGTCAGCAGTCATGCCCCTTCAACAAAAAAGAGCTGAAGAGAAACCACTAGTCTGTCTCCTTGACGTCAGCATTCACACCCCTTCAACAGAACAGAGCGGAAGAGAAACCACTGCTCTGTCTCCATGACATTAGCAGTCACGAACCCTCAACAGAATAGGGCTGAAGAGAAACCACTGCTCTGTCTCCATGACGTAAGCAGTCATACCCCATCAACAGAACAAAGTGGAAGAGAAGTCACTGCTCTGTCTTCGTGATGTCAGCAGTCACGCCCCGTCAACAGAACAGAGCTGAAGAGAAACCACTGCTCTGTCTCCTTGATGTAAGCAGTCACGCCCCCTCAACACAACAAAGCAAAAGAGAAGCCACTGCTCTGTCTCCATGACGTTAGAAGAAAAAAAACATAAAAACAATATTTGTGATTATTAAATAGTGAAAATGAATGTAAAGCAAATAAGCAAAAAACACAACTAAAAATATATAACCAAAGAATATGAGGGAAAGCATGCAAAGTATAATGTGATAAGGAACTAGTGATAAATTTACGATTAACGATTAACAGAAAGCTAAAGTAACCTGAACCTTATTCACTAAGCACAGTTTCACAAAATATAGAAAATAATAAAATATACCCAGAAAACAATATAATTAAAGTAATACAGAAAATAAGCAGGTTAATTATCAGTATATATTCCACAATCCAAGGTGCTATTACATCCTTCTTTATTCTTCTTTATTTTTTTTATACAGCGCTAACATATTCCGCAGCGCTTTACAGTTTGCACACATTATCATCACTGTCCCCGATGGGGCTCACAATCTAAATTCCCTATCAGTATGTCTTTGGAATGTGGGAGGAAACCGGAGTGCCCGGAGGAAACCCACGCAAACACGGGGAGAACATACAAACTCCTTGCAGATGTTGTCCAAGGTGAGATTATAGAACCCAGGACTCCAGCGCTGCAAGGCTGCAGTGCTAACCACTGCGCCACCGTGCTGCCCGTGTACATCCTACAGGTAAGAGGCAATTGCTGCACAGATAGATCTGGATTTATTATATCAGGTTGTGGAACATTTATCTGATCCTCACAGTGGAAAATCCACCAGAAATGAGCGAATGTAATTGTGACGTTGAGCTAATGGACCTACATCTGTCATCCATAGAAAGGTCGGCATAATTGCATCGTCTAATTGTTCTCTAATCAATGGTGGTTTATAGGTTAGATGAGCTGCCAATACGAGGCCGCCTCGTTATCCCACATCTCTCCAGGAATTCGAGCAGTCTGAAGGATTGTCAGAAAAATCCGAAGCCACAAGACAAAATCAATGACATCTTTTATCTTAATATCTTTGTTATTGATGCAATTAAACATTTTAGAAGATTGATACAACCAATTACAAAACTGAGACACAACTTGTGGCAACGCCTCGTGTAATTAGTCAATAGGATAACCTTGTACCTTGTGTATGCTATGCTCATTGCTGCAATGATCCTGCTGATGATCTAAACTCTTAAAGAGCTCCTTTTACTTGATTTTTTTTAAATGGTGTTGTTCCACTGATTCTGGAACAGTTTTTCATTATCGTCTGTGCCCCTCTGTACCAAAGTTATGACTGCCAGTAATAAATGTGCAAACTTTCCCTTGAACTAAATGGGCGTATACCGCAGAACTTCTCTGTGGGTGTGGCCATGGGTTGATTGGCCAGAGTCAGAGGAGAAAATCAAATGCTACAAAGAGGTTCTGTGGGATACACCTGATAGAAAAAAATATTAGCATCTTGATTTCCAGGGGTAAAACGTTAGGCCTCTTTGGCTTCAGGAATTCTTACAGTATTCTTAGTTAAAGGGAACCTTTTATGTGCAAAAATACTAGTTACCTGCAGGTGTAAGGTTAATCTGCAAGTAAATAGCATTATAAAGCACACCCGGCCGCTTTAATGAAAGTGCGGCTACTGGGTCAAAATGAATTTATACATTTTGAGGAGATGCCAGCTTTCAGTCATAGAGGACTGCATGGGGCTTCTATCATGGGTCACTATACTTATTTATTCATTCGATTGGTGGTACGATCCGCACAGATGTGGATGCATGTACAGTGGGCTGTCAATCAAAGTGTCGGGGAGTGATTACAACCACCGGGTACAGTATAGCGAGCCGTGAATGTAATCACTCCATGCTCCGCCCCTATGACTGAAAGCCGGCGGCTCTTGGAAGAATATAAGATCATTTACTCCTGCCAGATAAAGCTTTTAGTAAGGTATCATTTTAACATCATTTACTTTAAGATTAATCCTAAATGGCAGCCTTGGACATGACAGGTTCACATTAAAGAGTGATTGGCTATAATATTAATCCACATCTGAATCCTAAAATATTCATTTTGGGAATGCCAGAGAATGAAATGGATTTTGACCCGATACAAATAGAATCTTATTCCTGGCTAGAAAATGCATAACTATTCGATGGATCCAAAGTGCACCTCCATCCTTATCAGACTTCATAAACAGAATGAATTCCATGATTAAAATGGAGAAGAACATATATAAGAAAAGAAAAGCTGTGCGTAAATATGAAAGAGTCTGGGGTTCATGGTTGGACGCTCCTGGTCTACCATCCATGCAATTACTAAGGGATAGACCTATGGATCTACTATCACCGCTGTAAGCAAGTTATATGGTGCTGAAGCCGCTGTAAGCAAGTTATACGGTACTGAAGCCTAAGTGATAAACATATGGGGCATTAGGTTATGCAATAAGGAATAACGAATAATAAACGGGGGCATATGAGAAATATGGGTGGGGGGATGACAATTTGCTTTTGTTTGTTCTTCTTTTCACATGTATGTAACATATAAATGTTAAATGTGTTTATGTTTGGAAAATGGAAAATGCTTTTAATAAAAACATCTGATTTTTTTAAAAAAATAGCGACCGTCATTTTATCTTTTATTTAATAAATCAATAGTAGAAGTGAAAATAACAAACTTTTTAATGTATCTTATCAGAGAAATCTCTTTTCTCAGCCAGGACTGATCGATCTCAAACTTCTCAGTCCAAAGGTAAATTCAGTGAAGACACATTGCCTCCATTTTTACTTACAAGCTGATGTAATAAGTTATGAGTATTCTATTCATTTTATTCCTGAAGGCGATGAAAAAATGTTTCCATTTTGTTTTTGCATTTTAAGCTTTTCCCCTTTAACCATGCAACGTAAATAAGATTGTTACTGTATTCAGAGGGTCAATACCATTATGGTGATAATTTACACAATAGAAATTTCTCTAAAAAAAAGTGTTTTTAGCCATACTTCTTTCGTTGTTTTTGCAGGATGACTGCAGTTATCATTGTTACCAGTTTCTGGGAAGCACCCAGTGTTCTGACCACATTTTCATGTTTTGGGAGACAACGTGGCCAAAATAACTCTTTTTTCCAACAAGGAGTGCCTCTGTATATAACAGAGGAAGATCACACTGTACCGGCAGACCTTGAGAGCCCATCACTTACTGATCACATTGCTGATGGGGATATGGCTCCCCTGTCTAAAACATTAATATACCAAAAATCAGAATGAAATGGAATCTGTCACCAGGTTTTTTCCAAGTAATCTGAGAGCAGAAAGTCCAGTGCTGTGTCCCTTATATCAGCTGATCAGAGGAAGCACTGAGAGGTTGACGACCAGCGATTTAATACCGATCACCTATCACAAGTGCAGTATTAAGGTCCTGAAAAAAATTCTAAAACGATTTTTCTCAGACTATGGGTTTCTGATTACATATACACTATGTGATAAAAGTATTGGGACACAGCTCTTGGAATCCAGGTTTTTTCTTCAACCCCATTACCACTGGGTGTATGAAATCCATCACCTCGCTGTGTGATCGGATCATTGTATCTCAGCTTGGTATTGTAAAAGGATGTTACCATTGTAACAAGTCAGCTTCCTTCTTAACTATTCCACAATAATTTTGAGTGATATTATTGAAAAGTGGAAGCCTCTAGAAACCACAAAATCTCAGCCACAAGGTGTCCGACCACGTAGAGTTACACAGCGACGTTGTAGAGTGCTAAGGGGCATATAGGTCGCCATCGGGCTGCTATACGCATGACTGCAGAACCCCAGCAGTGTTGGATGAATGTAGAAATGTAGATGTGAAGCTCGACCACACTAGACGTCATTCTACTGGAGCAGTGGAAACTCGTTCTCTGGAGAGAAGAATCACACTTCTCAATCCGGCGTCTGATGGACGACTTTGGGTTGGTTGATTGCCGGGAGAACGTTACTTACCTGACTGCATTCTGTCTGCTGTGAAGTTTGTGGAGGAAGGATGATGCTTTTTTCAGAGGCCGGCTTGGGACCCTTAGTTCACGTGCAGGGAGATCTTAATGTTTTAGCCCATTCTCACTGCAGGTTTATGAAGGAACGTTCATTCATGATAACATTTCAGTGTAAAAGGACCATAAATTTTTGAGAACAGTTTGGGGAAGGCTTTTTTTTCTGTTCCTCATGACTGTGGCCCAGTGATAAGTCCATCAAGCCATAGTTGGGGGAGTTTTGTGTGACGGGCCACCCAGAGCCCTGAGCTCAGCCCCTTATACCTCTATATAGTGTAAGCTCCACCCCATATACCTCTATATAGTGTAAGCTCCACCCCATATACCTCTATATAGTGTGAGCCCCACCCCATATACCTCTATATAGTGTGATCTCCACTCCATATACAGTACCTCTATATAGTGTATGTATTGGATCTTTACAGAATAATTAAGATTAGGAAAAATTCCCCATACTTGATGGAAAACTATTGAATGAAACTACTGTAGTTTCCACAATACATTTATAAATATTTGTATTCATGTTAATTTATTTTAGTTTTAGATTATACATTGCAAAGTTTACCCCGACAGGATTCTCTGCCTGCAACACCATGAATATGCTCATTTTGGTTTTGCTTTAGCGCAGACATTGATTCAGTCCAAAAGGAGTTACGGTACATATCACAAAGAATTATTACGTACGCAGATTTCAAGTCAAGGATGAAAACTTTACTTTGCTAGCCAATTTTTTTTTTGCAGTAATCGAGTGTTGGGTGCTAGAATTTTGTGCTCCACTGACTTTAAAGGGAACCCGTCACGTGAAAAGAAACTATACTAACCAGCAGATATGAGGTTAATCTGCAGGTTAATAACGCTCTGTTGCTGGCACTTAGACCCACGGTGCCGAAAAGGAAAGGAACTTTATTCCTCTAGGCAGCGTTTGGGTTCAGCCATTGGGGGCTCCGGCACGGGATCAATCACCGCTCTGTGTATAGAGAATAGGGCTGCGACCATGCCCCCCTGCACCGACAGACGGCCCTAATGCTGAGCTGCTGTCAGTCAGTGTTGAGGTGCGTTTACAACGCCACTCTCAATACACAGAGCAGTGACTGAACCCTGTAACTGAAACCTAAACGCTGTCCAGAGGAATAAAGTTTGTTAGTGCCAATCATGGGCGGGGTCAAAGCGATATTGACCTGCAGTCCCACTGACGACGAATATAGTGTGAGGCATATGGAGGGTATACAGAACATGCCCACCTATGCTCCTTTCAAGAGAGGGATTTTCTGGCCCCATTTCAGAGATTAGGAGCCATGTTTTTAGGATACCTTGGGGTTCCAGTCGTCATACTCCTAGGATCAGCAAGTTAGTTTCCTTCCTTTAAATCCAAAGTAATCCTTTGCTGGACGGGCCAATAGACTATACTGTATAAGGAAACCAAGACTTAGCAGTAGCCAGACCCTGACAAAGAAGAACTGTGTTCTGCGAAACACATTTGGCTACTACAGGACACCGTACCCAGCAGCCAGTGACGCCACACACCTTCTCTCAATCTCCATGTGTGGCTACCAGCCTTGGTCCCCTGGTCTACCCACCAGTGCTATGCAGATGACATCACAGGATACCAAAGGACCAAGAACCTAACTTTCTGCACACAGGACATCATGGAACCATGCACATCGGAGCTCCGACTGAACTGCCCACACCCTAGTCTCAGGACATTACTCCTATAGTAAGTTGGTCCTCTTGGAGCTTACCTATCAGGATACTTATGTGACAAGTGATTTTTAACTCACACAACAATACCGCATTTTTAATCATCTCCATGTGTTCTATCCATTAGGCCATCAAAGTGTGTCATTAGCGCAGCCATACCGCACATTATTTTCTATTTTGTCATTAACACAAATGGGCCATCACACAGGACCACACTTGGACTGGCAGCAACTTTTTTTAGCGTGTTCTAGTTTCACTGGATTTACTAGGCAGTAGTGTTTCTGTATATTGCTTTTTTCAGAACCATAGCAGTCCTCGTCAAAGCCAGAAGTCCCCTTTAGTGTTTGAGCACTGGGAATGACAGATCGAGTGGCGGGGATCAAAAAATGTCATGAGATCCAGAAGAGTGATGGTGGGGACTAGAGGAGCTGCAGAAGTGAGTGGTGCGGTAAGTATAAGGACATTTTTTTTAACTTTTATGATGGCCCTTTAGGAATCATATTTATGATGGCCTTTATGATGGTCCTTTATGATGGCCCTTTATGATGGCCCTTTATGATGGTCCTTTATGATAGTCCTTTTTATGGCCCTTTTGGCCAATGCAGATTTTTGTAAATTTCAAGTAAAATTGAATTCCACCTGACTATATTTGCTCATCTCTATGCATGAACATGCAGTTTCTATTCTTCTACTCATTACATTACCTGAAGTAATAATGCTGACTTCTCAGAATAAGTTAAAAATGATCTTGAGAAGAAAAGAATGACTGTAAATAACCGTGCGGTGTTTAATCTTTCTGAATCGGCTGTGTGTTCTCTTCCTCTTTCTCTTTGATTTATTCCCTCAATCTTTATTTCCCCAACTTCTTGCTCCAGGCCCCCACGGCCTCACTACGTAATATTTCATTCCTCAAGCAGTCCAGGTTTTCTATCTTCCTCATCTTTTATTCTCTTTATACATCTAAACTAACCTCTCACTGAAGAATTCCATTTTCTTCTCCGTCTTTCCACTTGTCCTTTGAAGGATCAGTAGGTGAAGCTTCTTTGTCTTTTTTAATTACGATTAGCATTACTCATACATACTGCAATCTGGGTTGTAACCAAATGGAGCTGGCTATCCAGGTGACATTACAAAAAGCACGTAGCCAATTATAATAACTTCCAGGCTTTATAGTGCTTTAGCTATCTAGTAATGCTTATACAATTTCGTATTATTCTGCAGCCATGTACAACACTCACATGACCACGTCCACAACAATCTCGTAGCAGGCCACTTACCTATTAGTCTGTGTGTATGGGGAGAGGGGAGAAGCACTTGGAGGAAATTCATACAAACAATTCACCAATAACCCCAGCTTTACGTCTGATCACTACCCAGGTGACATTAGAAGGCTAGTGATAGATTTCATAATTCTGGATGAATTTTAAAGATAATTCCCCCCAAAATTTCTCAATTGTGAATGATAATAGCTAAGAAAGTCAGTTACTGGCAAATAATAAGGTCTGTACCAGCATTACTACAGGAAGGTGTTATGGAAAGACAGCTAGATCAATACCAATAAACTATATGGTTGCATCTGTCTTTTTAAGGCTGATTACAGGTGACCTCACCGTGTGTGGAAAGTTTACAGTATATATAAATATATATATATATATATATATTTATTGATATTAAAGGGAATCTGTCACCCCAAAAATCGCATATAAGCTAGGGCAACCGGCATCAGGGGCTTATCTACGGCATTCTGTAATGCTGTAGATAAGCCCCCGATGTATCATGAAAGATAAGAAAAAGAGGTTAGATTACACTCACCCAGGGGCGTTCCAGCTGCGGTCTGGGTCCGATGGGCGTCGAGGTCCGGTCCGGGGCCTCCTATCTTCATACGATGACGTCCTCTTCTTGTCTTCCTGCCGTGGCTCCGGCGCAGGCATACTTTGTCTGCCCTGTTGAGGGCAGAGCAAAGTACTGCAGTGCGCAGGAGCGGGGCTTCTCTGACCTTTCCCGGCGCCTGCGCACTGCAGTACTTTGCTCTGCCCTCAACAGGGCAGACAAAGTACACCTGCGCCGGAGCCACGGCAGGAAGACTAGAAGAGGACAACATCGTATGAAGATAGGAGGCGCCGGACACAGACCACGATGCCCATCGGATCCGGACCACAGCGGGACTGCCCCTGGGTGAGTATAATATATCCGGTTTTTCTCATCTTTCAGGATACATCGGGGGCTCATTTACAGCATTACAGAATGGCCTTATCTCATATACAATTTTTTGGGTTACAGATTCCCTTTAACCTTTTCAAACTTCTTTTGCTGCACATCTAAAAGGACCTTGCCCAGGTGAAGAGGCATGCACTATGGGCAGATCTGTCCTGCGGATAGCATGCCGCTGAGGAGTACCTGAGAACCCTGATCCACTCTTACTGTCTCCTCCCAGTACTTTGCATCTCACAGCTGCTTGTGAATGCCATAGCTTTAGGCATACACAATGTGACCTCAAGCCTCTGGTGATGTGCGTAGAGAACCATTGCTCATGCCTGAAGTCGCTGTGTTCACAAGCAACCGTGGGATTCAAAGTTCTAGGAGGAGAGAGTAAGGCTGGATAACGGCTCACAGTTACATCTCAGGGAAAATGGAGCTGGACTGGTCCGCCCAGAGTGCACTCCTTTTCAGCTAGTCAAATACCTTTAGATATGAGGAAAAAGAAGTTTGAAAATATGAGAATCACCATATACTATATACTTCCCCCTCACAATAAATGTAAGGGTTTATCAAAGTTTACTGTATTGTTGGAGATTTGTGATGTAATATATGATGTGGCCAGTAGAGGGCAGTAGAGAGGCCGGAGTTGGACTGCGGGGTTTTTGGTGGTTGGGAGGAATTTAAGGAGAGTCCAGGTGGAAGTGAAGCTGCAGATCCTTTGACAAAGGCTGGATAGGGATGTGCAACTCTGGATCTGTTGCTGGTGACTCTGGGACGCGTTGTGCGGCTTGACATGAGCCTACTCTGTGAGGACAACCTAGTGCACAGCATCTTGGGCTAGGCCACGTAAGGCCTTATTTCTAAGGAATTAAGGAATCCCTGTATTGGAGAGATCGGTATTCCCTAAGAGCTTCAAGACAGTGTTTCTGATTATTCAGGACTCAGGCCAGCAAGGAAACTTCTACTTCAGTTTCAGGAAGTACTGGTGCCATCTTACATTTGAATATATATATGTGCATATATAAATTGCCTTACAGAGGTCTAGTGAGGAAAAAGAAGGCCTCTTGTGTAAGAGACATTTTGAAAACTGATCCAAATAGGCGATTACTAAGGTACTGGCACAATACTATCATTTTATTGATTTATGCATAGAAATTGTTTATTGCATTGTATTTTGCTCGCATATAACTGTTAATTCTGTGTAAGTGTACCTGTGTGTGCTCTTAGTTGGTGTTACAGTGAATAACTCCTGTCATAGTATTTGTTACTTATACACTATTTCCCTACCATCCTTTCCTTTGTTTTCATGAAATCATGTCTGCTGATTGATGCTGTACCCCTCGTCATGTTGCTGTCCCTTGTCCACGTTTCAATGGCGTTGCCTGTATTCAGCCTTAAAAGACAGATGCAGCCACATAATGAGTATATAGGGGATGATTCAGCTGTCAGGGATGCTTTAAATAAGAGCAGTCACCTAGTGAAACACGCTGAATGGGTTTTTCACCTTTCTGGATTTTTTTTTTTGTTTTTAAATTATTTCATAACATTTTAATAATTATATACCCAGTGAATATTGATCTTAATGGATTTACTTTATATCCACATCTGGACTTTAGCAGCCAGGAATCACCAACCTTCTGCTTTTCACCCAGATTTTTGGTTAACTGCTTGACAAACCAACATTTGTGTTTGGAAAATGTCCCAATAAAAAAGAGACCCCAAAATCCAGAAGGTGCTTTTTAATTTCTGAAGCCCGAGCCTGAGTCTACACGCACATTACAGCCACAAAGGAGAGAATTCCAAAAAGTAGAAAATCAGGGCAGGACGAAGACTACCTGGTTTGTAACGGTAAGTAAAAATGAAATGGATTCCAACTGCCAGGAATCCAAACAAAGCAGCCCGCAAAGAAGAAAAAATAATCAATGGCATATTGCCACTCGGAAACAGAATATATACTGTAAGTATATACCAGTACAAGCTATGAAGAAAATGCACAAATATATATCAGCATTGAATAAACCACATATATAAGTGTATGCTAGCATAAAGCAATAAAATATACACATAAATATACATCAGCAGTAAAAGAAGCGTATAAATAAGTATATACCAACATTCATCAAGGAATAATCCATACACATAAATATACATCAGCAGCATAGAAACTGTATATATATACAGTATATATATATATATATATATATATATATATATATATATATATATATATATACATATATACTGTATATATATATATATATATATATATATATATATATATATATATATATATGTAAGAATCCAGAAATGAAAAAGTACACAGAAATATGTCAGCAGGCATTAGTGAATAATTCACGTAGATAATTACAGTAACTGCAGAGTTCCTGCATCATTCCCTCCAACACTGTAATTAATCCCGTAATCCTCCATACCACGCACCAGTTTGTTAACATAGTAATGGTAATTTGCCGTTATCATCCATCATGTGCCGTTCTCTAGTACCATGATGGCGAGTAATAATCATCCACTACATGCTCTTACGGTGGATTTACACGGCACCTGTCACGATCCATTTTTGGATTTGTGGCAGATCGGGTTTCATCAACTTAAAACTTTTTTCCTTTCAGGCCATCGGGGGTTAATGCAGTTTTCCCCCAGTGGCCCACTTGTGTAATTGCATTGCTGCTGGGTCTGCTGATGTGGGTGGTGACCACTCCCACCATCCTTCAAGAGGTCACCTGATGCATCAGCTGTCGGTTTTAGAGCAATCTGCAGTGACCAAGCTTGAGTAAAGGAGCTTTCTGGGTGCAGTTGTGCTTCAGCTGAATACGTTTATCTGGTGTCTTTATCCTGCTGTGTGGTGCTTTTCAGCAGAGAGCTAAGTGTTGCATTTTTTTACCCTGTCCCTTTTTGGTGTCTGTCTTTCCTTTCCTTTTGTTGTATTAGTGCAGCGGTGGGACCTGTGCTCTCACCTGCCAGCTCCCTACTTACGGATAAGAGCAGTTCAAGTGAGGGATTAGGTATCCTGCTCGACGACGGGGTGATAGAACCCGTATAGGGACGATAGTGATATCAGGGCACATCCTCAGGTGAGTGCAGGAGGTGTCCATTCCCCCATTCCCTATCGACAGGGCTCGCCATTGCTATTGTTTCTCTTGTGTTCCCTGGTGTGTTAGTGTCGTCCATTGACCGACCATTCGTGGGGTCGAGTCACATTGTGACAGCACCATTATAATTTCCCTTCAGTACATCGCCCTTTGGAGACATAGTATGTGCTGAGAGTCTATTACTGATCATTCTGGGTGCATATTAAATGTGCTCTGTGTGTTTAAACAGGCTACTAAACGATTATTATCAGCAAACATATTGTAGATCGGAGGTCTGTTAACACCAGAAGTCAGCCTAGCCCAGCTAAGATAATGTGATGTACAATTATTTACTGCACATCATGGCTACCGTCTGGGGGGACGGGCTACAAAAGACGCAATCGTGATATGGAGAAAATAATCATCCATAATAACGTGCTGTTAGCCTACCCCATCCCAAACAGTAACCCTGGCAGGAGGTGCATTGCATTTAATGATGTCATACAAATATTAAGAGATTATTACAAGTAATGCAGCTCTGGCCATGTTAACTGTCTGGGGGTGCTTAATATAATATGCCCCTCACTCTTAGACAGTAATCATGGCATGTCCTATGAATATTAATACTAAAATAATAAGCCCAAGCCACAAGAATAAGTGATGTAACTGCAGCGCCCCAGAGTCCTGGTCGTTGCAGTAATGTCATTCTTCCACCAGGGGGAGTGATGTTACGTCTGAAGGCAATAAAGGAGATCTTCCTGCCAGGTATCACAAACCATACACCACACTTCACACTCCAGTCCATCCACCAGGGGCAGCCTTGCTCCTATCTACTAGGGCAATTCTCACAATTACCGTATTTTCCGGCGTATAAGACGACTGGGCGTATAAGACGACCCCCCAACTTTACCAGTTAAAATATAAAATCTTCCTAAAAGTCGGGGGTCTTCTTATACACCGTATGTCGTCTTATAGGGCCGGTGAATATGTGCCTTTTGGGGGGGGGAGTGGTCCTGATGACGACGAGGGAGCGTCTCACAGGAAAGTGAGTATCCCCCATTACCTCATCGTAGCGCTGCAGCGTGGGGTCTCTGTGCTGGGAGCGGCGGCTGCTGTGCTGTGGGGCGGCGGCTCCTCTTCTGCAGTGTGGGGCCTCTGGTGCTGTGGGGCGGCGGCGGCGTATCTTCATGCAGTCGGGGCTCCTCCGGCATCTTCCTAAAGCCCGGAGTCCCCGCTGGCAGCTCCATCGGTACAATGCGGTGGCCTCCGGGAAAATGGCCGCTGCTCAGATTCAGATCTCGTCCCGAGATCTCGGGAGACGAGATCTGAATCTGAGCAGTGGCCATTTTCCCGGAGGCAGCTCAATAGGTGCGATGCGGTGGCCTCCGGGAAAATGGCCGCTGGGGACGGCGCATGCTCAGATTCAGATCTCGTCCCGTGATCTCGGGACACGAGATTTGGATCTGAGCAGCGGCCATTTTCCCGGAGGCCACCGTATTGTACCGATGGAGCGGCCAGCGGGGCCTCCGAGCTTTAAGGAGATGCCGGAGGAGCCCCGACTGCATGAAGATACGCCGCCGCCGCCGCCCCACAGCACCAGAGGCCCCACACTGCAGAAGAGGAGCCGCCGCCCCACAGCACAGCAGCCGCCGCTCCCAGCACAGAGACCCCACGCTGCAGCGCTACGATGAGGTAATGGGGGATACTCACTTTCCTGTGAGACGCCCCCTCGTTGTCATCAGGACCACTCCCCACCCACCCACCATATACACCCGGCGTACAAGGCGATACCCGGCGTATAAGACGACCCCCGACTTTTAAGAAGATTTTCAGGGGTTAAAAAAACTTCTTATATGCCGGAAAATACGGTAGGTAAAACTGGTGGGCTGGATAGAAAGTGAGTCAGAAGCTGACTGGGCTTCACCCAGGCAGCAGCCTAAGAGTGAGAGGCTGGCTGGGCTTCGCCCAGGTAACATCGAGTCAGTTCCTGTCAGGCAGACAGAGGGAAAGGAGGAACATCAGAGCTGCAGACAGAGGGGTCCCTGAAAGGGGTGGGATCCTGTCACAGGCTTAGATAGAAGGCTACGGAGCTGTGCCTGTCCCATGTGTGGCAGCATCCTAAGGAAGGAAACGAAGAGAACTGTATTGTAGCGGGTGAGAAACGAAGTCATAGCACAAGGAGAGAAAACCAGAGGGAGTTCTGCCCTGTAAAAGGCTGCCTCCTTCTGAGGCGCAGAAGCCGGTGGCCGAAATACCGAGGGAGCAACCGTCTCCAAGCCTTGCTCCAGAGACCGGCAGGACAGTCAATTCCATGTTGGCTGCCCGACCATATACCCAGGAGACACGGTGGCAACTTGTGGGGGCCGGGGCGTCTCTAGGGTCCCTGTAAAAAGCCTCAGGCCATCAGTCATATGGGTTTGTCCTATCCATACCATCTGGGGGACAGAGAGGAAGACATAACATCTAGAACATCTACAACAGTTGTGAGGACCTTACCGAGAAGCTCAGCAGGGAGGTACTACAACACACAGGCGCTAGAGGAAGGCTACTGATTTCCACCTGGATAAGGGGACTCTGGATTTGCCTTCGGACCGGCTGGACTTTGCCTACCCTGTGGTCTGTACCCTGGACTGTGGATGCTGAAGCCTTCAGTAAAATGTAAAGAGACTGCAACCTTGTGTCCTCGTTCTTCACTGCGCCTCACATCATCCACCATCACTATCTACACTTCTGGGAAGCCCTGGGGACACACTTCACCTGTGGGAAGGTATACCATATAGCTGCCATTACATCACCCCAGCGGACCCCTAGGCAGCGTCAGTCACCCTGACCGAATACTACAGGTGGCGTCACGAACATTTCCCCTTTAAATACCTTTCCCCATCTATCAAACGGACGTTGCCCTAGGGCCACGGACCGGGTCAGCCACCGTGACATCCTCTGAACTGAAGGACCCGGTGCCAAGTACCCCATTGCCCTACTCTGGGGGCGATCCATAACATTCAAAGATTCATACTGACACACCTGACAACTAATGGGGTGACCATGAAGGCACTGATTTCCAGTGAGAGGTGGGGGCGACTAGTGGCGCAGCACAGAAAGCAGAAGGTGAGTGTGCACAGCAGGAGATACAGTATGCATGACCATTTAAGCCCCCATACAGTGACAATGTCCCCATGCTGGCCCCCATACACTGATAATGTCCCCCATTCTGGCCCCCATACACTGATAATGTCCCCATTCTGGCCCCCATACACTTATAATGTCCCCCATTCTTGCCCCCATACACTGATAATGTCCCCATTCTGGCCCCCATACACTTATAATGTCCCCATTCTGGCCTCCATACACTGATAATGTCCCCATTCTGGCCTCCATACACTGATAATGTCCCCCATTCTGGCCACATTCAGACTAGACTGCTTCTAGTCTAGATTAATACACTTGCATTGAGCGAGGCTGCGCTCCTCTAGTAGGAATGTGGCCGGGAGTATGCAAATCACATGTTTGAGGTCACTTGACACTGGCAGTGTAGAATCATTACAGCAGGCAGGTCACGCGATGTGAGGACTGATAAGTCTGCAGTCACATAGAGTGACACATAGAGTGACTGCAGACTTGTAGCTTAAGGACGGAACACTTTTAGTTGAATAAAAACTTTATGAAAGTTTTTCTAATTCTCTGTATCATTACAGTAGACTTGGTTAGGCCGAGATGTAGACGCCTCATCTCACTGCACAGAAACACCAGGAGTCCGGACCCTTATAAGAACATGGGCGTGATTTCATAAATGTCTACTCTGATGTTAGTACGTAGGGGAGCGATCAATCATAAGACAATGGGCGTAATGACATGGATGACTGGTGACTTATACAGGATGCTGGACTGCCCCAATGACTAGGAGCGACGTGTTATTTTATAATTATGCTACAACCGCTCAGCTAGAAGCACCATCATCGTTCAACGTCCTGCAGGACGGATTGTTTTTCGATTTATTGATGTCAGGAATCAGGATCCCTTTAAATTTTTTTGGGGAAAACTGTGGCCAATTTATGGAGCGCTATGGCTATAGAGCACACTGCAATAGATTAGTGGTGAACAGACCATTTATTGAACCACTACGCGTTTCGGCAGCAGACTGCTACCTTCCTCTATAGCCATAGCGCTCCTTAAATTGACCACACAAATATTTTTTCCAAAAAATGTTGATATTCCCCTTGAGGGGTTGTGGCTGGAGCAGCTTGGGGCCATAGAGTTCATCTCCAGGCAACAGGACCTGAAGTGATGTCACATCCTGTGAAGTGGCATCACATGATTGGATCTTGGACCCATGTGACCAGACCAGGAAGCACAGCACAGGAGTGGTCCTGGAGCAACAAAGCAGGAGTGCACGGAGACGTCTGCTACCGGCGTTGTGCAGGGGTGCACAACCCTTCCTGGTGAGAGGCCAATCCCCCCACCTTTCATTGAAACATCCCAATCAAACCACCTGGTGCTTCTCATGCTGCACTCTTCCATGTTTATTGTCTTTGGTTCCCTTTAAGTGCCACTGAGGGTTAAAAATTATCCAACTAAAATAATCTATAATTACTTTCAGAGGTTGAACTTTGATCTGTTATTTTTCAGGCTTAATAATACTGTAATCTGTGTCGCAGTCATCACCTGCGCTGTCTTCTCCTCCACGCTGGGACACGCGCCATCTCTCAGTACAGTAAGTCATCGGGTAATGTAATGATGAGTGTGGTGCTGCTGAGATACGGGGAGCTGAAGCCGTACATAACCCCCTCTCTGCTCCTGGGCTGCGCCCCGCGAGGTGCACTGGTCCAGTGATTATCTTTTGTGATGTAGGACCTCGCTGGGCCATTACACCGGCTCTAACAAAAGCCAGAACTTGCATCACGCAGCTCTGAAATCCTGTCTCCCTGTTCTGTTGTGAAAAATGATGGTGCGGTGCCTGCGTGAAGGCGGCTGCAATGCATTCTGGGCTTTCAATTTTATCCTCAAAGAAAATCACCTCTCTGATAAGCCAAAATATCAGAACGAGCTTAGCAGACGACATTATGCAAAGGAAGCAATAAAGCAACAGTCATCCCCCAACCTGATCTACTAATATTGTGCCTGATCTAGGAAACCGATGCTGATGCATGGATCCCAGGCTGATTTCTGCAGGCACAAGCTATGGGCACACTAGATAATCAGGTACAAATTACTATTGATCCGGACCTTTTACTATCACTGCGCCTCTATTTAGTTGGAAAAACAACATACACAGTATAATGAACCACTTCAATGCACTGGCATCACGTTGCCTAGGAACATATAAGTTCAGGGTGATATTTAGTGGTAAAAAACACAGGAGAAGGCATCAGTGATCATCACCACATCTAACACATCTGTGAAAGTCACATAGATAAATATCAGTTATAATATTATTACAATATGAAGCAGAGATGATCAAATCAATTCAAAAGATTCAAAAATTCGAATAATTTGCTATTGGAATTGCAGAAAATAGCGCAGCCAATCAGAAGGAACTATCATAGCCTGTATAAAAGCAGAAGCAGGGAATGCAGCAGCCATTTTGTTATGAATCATAATGAAAGCATGGCAAAGCTCACAGCTTAGCCATGAAGATAGAGAAAAGAAGCCACAAAACCCTGAACAAATTGTACAGACAGTGTGCGACATCACAGCAGGGAGAATATGAGAGGTGGTAGCTGCTGCTTTACTTGATCAACGTGGTTATAGCGCTGCGCAATATCAGTTATTCATTTTTTGTAATAATGCAGAAGCAAGTCACCAATATTGATTGGAAAAATAACTCTGTGACTGTCTCACAAAGTGCGCACGTGATGAACAATACTACTGATTTTTTGCACACCAGCTATGTTCATCTTTATCTGATGTGCATACATGTATCACCGATACTGAAGTTGGCCGCTTTTTTTTTTGTTTTGCTTTTGTCTATCAGTTCTTGGGTGCTCTTTTTTGGGAAGGGGAAATTTGTTACAGAAAAGAAGTAAAAGCAGTTCAGGTTTAACCGAGTTTTTGCACAGCCATTTTATTAGTCCAACTTGACTTCTGTACCTGACATGCCAATGCTGCCGACTTTTGCCGCTGTTCTTTGACGTTTACCTAGTATTTTTTGGCCAATAATTTTGGGGAAGGGGGAATTGTGTTCAATATACAAAAGAGGAGTAAAATAAATGCAGACATTTAACTCTGAGACAGCTCCAAAAACTACTGATTTTTTTCCAACTATTATTTTTTTTTTTATTCTGGTTTGAAGTTTGCACATGTGGCACCAACACTGCACTCTGTAATGTAACAGGAAAAAACATACCATGGCATCTGGCAATAAGGATGTGGAAGAAGAAGCAGCCGCACAAGTACTGGCACCAGCCATCTGGGCTTCAGGACTACCAAATACACGTAATAACGGTCCTCCTATGTCTGGCAAGTGTATTAGTGGGGAGGACGATGTTATGGACTATATTGCAACTGTACATCATTCACCATTCATCTGAAATCACAGCAGAGTGAGGTTACTTCTGCCATTAACACCACCAATTTGGGTCTTTGAGACCGTTAAACATCACAGTAGCATTATGGGTGGTAACAAAAACTAGACAAAAGAAAGAAAGGTTCGCACGTACAGCTTGTAAGATCAGAGTAACTGGGTTTCAACGCTGCTTTTTGCGTATGTGCCACTCGGGCTACAGGACGGGGTGCTCCACAAATGAAAAACAGTCCATTAGTTGTAGAAAAAGAAAGAAATGAGGGCACTCACCGTCCACAGCCTTTTCAGTCCTTTATTGTGGCTTAAAACATGTTTGTAGCAAGGTCTTACAGGAAAACGACAGGTGTCATGAGACGACGGACCGTTTCGCGCTTGTGCGCTTCTACAGGTCTGAAGTACGACTGGAGAGGGGAGAACTCATAGCAGCTCGAGCGCCACAATGTCTCCACCCCTGAAGCCGTATTAGAATCACCTGATCTTACTACTTGATAAAAGAACACACATTAAAAACAATGAATATGAATTCACAAACACCTTTCTCGTACAATGACTATAATAAATATGTACAATGCAATAAATTTCACAAAAATATAGACATGTCTGTCCTCTCGTTTAGACCCATAGGGCCTGTGGCATTAACCCTTAGTATCCACCTGCCTTCTCTCTGAAGCAGCAATTTATTGTGGTCTCCTCCTCGTGGTGGAAGTGTAACTCTTTCTAAACTGGCAAAACGCATCACTGCTGCGTTGCCGTCATGATGGACACGTAAGTGATTTATAAGGCGGGGGACCCCTTTACCAGTTCTAATCGAGTTGAAATGCTCTCTGAATCTAACAAACAGGGGGCGTATAGTCTTGCCCACATAATAAAAACCACAAGGGCAAAACACTACATAGACTATGTGCGTCGTTCTGCAAGATATAAAATCTTTTACTGTATGGTACACCGGTCCTATGTGTATCGTCCTCTCAACTAAGTAGTAATCACAAAAACTACAGTGTCCGCATTTAAAGTTTCCTTGTGGGATACCTGTTTGTAACCAATTATGATTTTGGGTGACTACTCTATTTTGTACTAAAATGTCTTTTAGATTCTTGTTCCTACGGCAAGAAAACAAGGGCCCCCGGCTGGTTAATTCTTTGAGAACAGGATCTCTTTCTAAGATATGCCAGCTTTTTCTGATGGCTGATCTAATGCAGTTATCCATAGGACTGAATTTGAAGGTAAAAACAAACCTTTTTTGTACAGTAAATTTTATCTGCGACGGATTAAAATTCATTTTAACACACAATGCATTTCAATTTGATTCAACGTTGTTTTGGCAAATAGAAGGGACCGCAATGGGCACGCCTGTTGCTTGTACCCTAGCCAACCTTTTTCTTGCGGTCTTTGAAAACCGTTATGTGTATGCAGACATTAATCCGTTTTTGGGCAACATAAAATTATTTATTAGGTTTGTGGATGACGTTTTCATTGTTTGGGACGGGTCAGAGGAAGAGTTTTATAGTTTTGTAAATTATCTAGAACAAGTCAACATAATGAACATGAAGTTCACTTCCACTTTTGGAGGATTAAATCTAGAATTTCTAGATGTAAAACTTTGGATTAATGATGGCCACATACAAACCGAAGTTTATAGAAAACCGTCTTCAACCAACTCTCTCCTGCATTATAATAGCGCACATCCCTACTACACAAAAAATTCCCTTCCTTTTAGTCAATTTTTAAGGGTCAAAAGGCTAAATAGCAGTCAAGAAGGTTACATCAGACAATCAAAAGAACTTTATGACAGATTTAGAGCACGGGATTACCCTCAGCCTATATTAAACAAAGCTAAAGAAAGAGCGGAGGCACATAAAAGTACAAATGTTATAAAAACCAATACTGCACAAAAAAGGTTTGTTTTTAGCTTCAAATTCAGTCCTATGGATAACTGCATTAGATCAGCCATCAGAAAAAGCTGGCATATCTTAGAAAGAGATCCTGTTCTCAAAGAATTAACCAGCCGGGGGCCCTTGTTTTCTTGCCGTAGGAACAAGAATCTAAAAGACATTTTAGTACAAAATAGAGTAGTCACCCAAAATCATAATTGGTTACAAACAGGTATCCCACGAGGAAACTTTAAATGCGGACACTGTAGTTTTTGTGATTACCACTTAGTTGACAGGACGATACACATAGGACCGGTGTACCATTCAGTAAAAGATTTTATATCTTGCAGAACGACGCACATAGTCTATGTAGTGTTTTGCCCTTGTGGTTTTTATTATGTGGGCAAGACTATACGCCCCCTGTTTGTTAGATTCAGAGAGCATTTCAACTCGATTAGAACTGGTAAAGGGGTCCCCCGCCTTATAAATCACTTACGTGTCCATCATGACGGCAACGCAGCAGTGATGCGTTTTGCCAGTTTAGAAAGAGTTACACTTCCACCACGAGGAGGAGACCACAATAAATTGCTGCTTCAGAGAGAAGGCAGGTGGATACTAAGGGTTAATGCCACAGGCCCTATGGGTCTAAACGAGAGGACAGACATGTCTATATTTTTGTGAGATTTATTGCATTGTACATATTTATTATAGTCATTGTACGAGAAAGGTGTTTGTGAATTCATATTCATTGTTTTTAATGTGTGTTCTTTTATCAAGTAGTAAGATCAGGTGATTCTAATACGGCTTCAGGGGTGGAGACATTGTGGCGCTCGAGCTGCTATGAGTTCTCCCCTCTCCAGTCGTACTTCAGACCTGTAGAAGCGCACAAGCGCAAAACGGTCCGTCGTCTCATGATACCTGTCGTTTTCCTGTAAGACCTTGCTACAAACATGTTTTAAGCCACAATAAAGGACTGAAAAGGCTGTGGACGGTGAGTGCCCTCATTTCTTTCTTTTTCTACAAAGCATTATGGGTGGGTTGTTGTTTCTTTAGGCTTTTTGGGAACCACTTGTGACCTTCCTAGTATTTCTTGTTCACACTGCGCTGTCAAAGGTTGGACAGATGTGGTTGACCATTTTTGGAAATGTTATACTAGGAAAACTGGCAATGGCAACAGACAGGAAAGTGTGAAAGAAAACAATCCACATATCACGGCTAAGAATATGGGAGTTGCTAGTGGTAGGACATATCATCCAGGCACTAGTACTACCAAATACAGGCCACAATTAGCCTCCTTTGCCTTCAGCAAGCATATAAGAGGGGAGAAAGCAGGGGATGCTATGGACTACATGAAACATCGCCCAGTCACAGCAGGATGATGTTACCTCTGACAGTGACACCATCAATTTTAGTAACTGTTCTGCATATTCTTTCTCATAGCAGTTAATCCTTCTGACTGCAGACTTTTACATTCCATCAATGACATATCTATTTTATCTGACCCCAGTTCTCTACCTAACATCATTCAATATGCTAGGGAAGACATTTTGCAGAAATTTAGCTTAGTTCTGGAATGAGAATAGTCAACATTTGGACTTAGGTCAGATGGGGTAGTGGAGGTGAAAAATACAACTAAAATGTATAGCTATGTTGGTGGTGGTAGTAGCACTAACAGCCACGATAGTAAGGACACTGGCAGTGGCAGCCAAAATGTTAGTGGCACTCTGAGGTAGGCAAATCTAAAAGTGGGAAGCAGGTGGGTGGGCAAGGAGCTCAGGACAATGCCCATTGAGACAACTGTCAGCTGAGTCAGGGATAAAAAGCATGATCATTTTGTGGTGGAAAAGACTTGTAAACCAGATTAGGATGATGAGAAGGTGAAGTCATTAAAAGAGTAGGGTGATGGCATCAACAGTAAAGAGCAAAGCTGAGGTCTGTCAAAAGTGGTTGTAGGGGTAGATCTACATCTTCTCAGATCAGCTAAGGAACAGGTTATTCCAATAATGCAACAAATGCTGGTGATGTAGAAGGATCAATGGCACCTGAAAGCTCTGGCTGAGGTTCTGGTGGGTCCTATGTGCAGTCACTTCAGGTGTGAGAATTATTTTCCACAATGTCATGGTTCTCTGTCAACATCAACTGTACATTTGAATAAGGAGGAAAATAAGGAGCATGGAGGAAATTTCATGGCATCATAAAACCCATTCATACAAAAATACACAAAACACTTTAATGTGGATAAAATTGGCCGTGTAGTTTATTAGGGTTACATAAGTTAAATAAATACCAATAAATATACTCATTTCTTAAAACCAAACTTCCATACTTCTCCATAAAACCAATCCACCCATACATGGGTGATTTTCCCACAATAAAACTACACGACAGATAATACAAGCATTTGATAAAAGGGGAGGGGGGGTGGGCTTCTTCTTTTCTTCTCTCTCCAACTGAATGAAGAAAACCCCCAAAAACGGGGTTTATATAGACAAAAATCAGGCGCCCAGAATTCCAATAGCCAATAAAAAACGGCTAAAAAAGGGCGCCAATAACTAGACAAAACTGGATAAAACCAGAATCTTACAACCACAGCTGACTGGCCTGACCTTTAGTTGACCTCTCTGTACAAAGGCCATATAATACAAATAGGGTTTATGAGGCCATGAGACCCCCGCTGCATTTCTTATTGTCTTTACGCGGGGGGGCTAACATGGCATCATAAAACCCATTCATACAAAAAGACACAAAACACTTTAATGTGGATAAAATTGGCCGTGCAGTTTATTAGGGTTACATAAGTTAAATAAATACCAATAAATATACTCATTTCTTAAAACCAAACTTCCATACTTCTCCATAAAACCAATCCACCCATACATGGGTGATTTTCCCACCAGGTCAGGACTCAAAGAGACCTGACCCCCCCACCACCACACAGCCATCTTTCAATAATCGACTGCAGGTCAAGGTTGAAAATGTCCAATCCAATATCTGAAAGATGAATGAAATCTCATCTATAAAGTCCAGGTAAGAAACCTTCAAGGTCGGAATGCCTGAAAGAAAAACCTGAAACCAAAGGAAAAAATTTCTCCATCGCTTTGTTCACTCTTTTGCGTATTTTCTCCAGAAAAGAAAAACGGTTATTATGCCATAAAAGTCTGGGTACGATCTCGGAAAAGACAAAAGAAGAATGAGGTAAAATAGACCGAAAACCAATCAAATCAGATCTCATAGTAGCTAACAGGTCCATAGTCCTGACTTTTCCGAGATCGTTCCCAGAAACATGAAAAATAATTAAATCGGGAGAGGGGTATTCCTCTAGCCATTTTTTAACTTGAATAACCAGGGAAAACCAACTCAGGCCCCGAACCGCAAGCCACCAAACCTGAATAACTGACAAATTAAAGGATAAGTTCTCTGTGTAAACTCGCTGACTAGCCCTCTTCCGGGCCCAGAAGACAAAAGAATGTCCGACTATCCAGACAACTAACGGACCTAAAAGAAAATTGATAATTAATAATCATAAAGGTCATGTCTGACATACAGTTTGAATCTTTTAGAGTTCCATCTCCCTAATTCTTTTATTCCAGCCTCAGAAATCCCGGCCCTAGAGGCCTCAGTAGCCGCACCGATCCTAAACGAATGGGAAGTAATGTTCAAGTGATTCAAATTCAAAAAAGACAAACATTTTTTCAAGATAAAATTGAATTGGAATACAGTGACCGGTGATAAATCTTTATGAATAAACAATGGGCCTTGTTTTAAAGATCTAGTTTGAATCCAAATTGACATCTTTTTTACAGGGCAGATGGATGGATCAGAAACAGAATTAATTCTCAACTTCGACCCTCTCCCTAACTGATCTGTCTTTGATTTCCTAATAAAAAGGATTAAAAAGGCTTCATGAATTTGAATATCTGCAAATAGGAGTCCCGAAGGTTTAGATTTTTTGGCGGAGACTACTTCGCCAATCCTCAGTGCTCCAAAGAATGATAAAGAAAAAATGGCGTTAAATAAAAGTGCCTCATCCGTATTCAAACAGACATGGAAGAGACTAGAGCATAAATCTCTGAGCAGTGATAGCGATATAGGTCTTCTAGTATCGGGCATAAAATTAGACTTTCTGAGGCCCTTCAAAAACTGTTTCACCGGAAAAAAAATTCGTTAAAGGTATGCTACCTGAAAGTTTCAAAAAAAAGGAAACTCCCGCAAGGCTTTTCGCTATCGCGGAGTACGACAGACCCCTCTGGGCCATTTCAGAAGCAAATTTGAGCGCTGCTATAGGATTCGAAACCGACGGGTCAAAATAGTTTAACTCACAAAAATTAAACCAATTGCGCCATGCGGCTGAATAATCAGCCCATGATCTTTCAGACAAGGAATTTTTAATAAAATGCGGAATTAAAGGGTGATCACTTCCCATATTGAAGGGGATAAGAGGGTTGCTTCTGCATCCGCGTAGGGAACCTGTAGAAAAAAATTCGACCACTGACGATTAAGCAAAGAATCCGTTAAAGCTATAAGCTTACTCTGACCAAGCTTAGCTTTAATCCAAATATTATTTTTTAGGCACAGAAAAACTACTTGTCTCAAAATTTTGGCTACTAGAGTGTTTCTAGACGATAAAGTATTAATGGCAAAAACCACCGCCTGGTTGGAAGAAAGAAATACAATTCTGGAATTCTGCATTAGAGACCCCCAAGTGTAAATTCCAGCAAAAATAGAAAAAATTTCTAGGATTGTAGAATTAGACACGAACCGTCCAGACACGAAATTTGCTGGCCAACCAAAATAAGTCCAATGGGAGGCAAAAAGAATGCAACCACCGAGATGCTTGTCAAAAGAAAAAAGAAACGGAAAAGAATCCGCAGCTACAAACGATGACTGCCACAAGGAACGACCGTTGTGTTCCGATAAAAATGAAATCCATATTCTGGCATCTTCCCTCATAGCAGAACGAATCCTAATATGAGAATGAGGTGAAGAAACACCTTTGGTGGCATCATATAAGCTCCTACAAAACGCCCGACCAATAGGGATGACTCGAACTGCAAAATTCAACAATCCTAATAAGGATTGCATTTCTTTAAGAGTAATCTTCTCTTTTGACACAAAATTAGTCAAAGCAGTGTAAAGTTTCACAATTTTGTCCGCCGGAAGACGAGATTCCATTTTTTTTGAGTCTAGGGTAATCCCCAAAAACTCAATAGATTGAGACGGACCAACTGTTTTTTCGTGGGCGATAGGGATACCAAAGTAATCACACATGTGAATAAATTTATTAAGTGCGTCTTCACAAATAGAGGAGCCAAAGGGACCTACAAATAAAAAATCATCCAAATAATGGAGGATACCCGCTTCCTTACAAATAGTTTGAACGACCCAATGAAGAAGAGAGGAAAAACATTCAAAATAAAAACAGGACAAAGAAAAACCCATGGGTAAGCACTTATCATAAAAGAAACAATCATCGAAATAAAAACCTAAAGAATTAAAACCAGAAGGATGGACGGGGAGAAGTCTGAACGCTGATTTAATGTCTGATTTAGACATTAAAGCATTGCAGCCGAATTTCCGAAGAATCTCTAATGCAGAATCAAAAGAAGAATAAGATACTGAAATTAAAGACTTATCCACCTCATCGTTCAAAGATGAACCCGCAGGATAAGACAAGTGATGAATTAGTCTAAATGAACCTTCTTCTTTTTTTGGAACTATACCCAAAGGGGATGTACGAAAATTAGCAAACGGAGGCATGTCAAAAGGGCCTGCTACCCTGCCTAACTGGATTTCATTCAAAATCTTGTCCCTAGCTACTCCTGAGTTGGCCTTTAAAGAAGGTAAATTAGCCACGATCAAACAGCCCTCCCCTTTAAATTGAGGTACAAAAAATCCTTCGGAAAAACCAGAAAACAAAAGCCTACTGGTCTCCTGATCGGGAAACCTGCTTAACCAGGGGGACATGTTTGCTAGAATCACTGGAGTCTGCGGTTTTTGTGACGTGTTCCCTGGCAGAGGGCTGCTGAGCTGCCTGCTTCTTGAAACATTTGGCCACTGGGTGTGAATTGCCACAGAACGAACATTCGTGGCGGAATCTGCAATTAGAATTCCATTTGCAAAAGGAATCATTGAAGGCGAAACAAACGCCGCGCTTCACAGTGGCAAAAGAAATCTGCCTAGCAGTATTGTGCCTTTGTGGAAGCATTAGATTGATCCACAATCCAATATCCTTCACTCCCCAATGGAGCTCAGGATGAACTGATAATTTATGTCTGAAAGCCTCATCGTAACTCAGCCAAGCGAACCCGCCAAAGTTGCGATAAGCTTCCAGTATAATATCCAAGTGTTGAAATAGTTTACTGCAGAGATGGGGGGATTTTTCCCCCAAAACTGCAGCAAAAATGGAAAATGCTTGAACCCAATTGTTAAATGATTTAACACTAGTGCGTTTAAATTCGTCAGATTCAATTTTATCATCTTTTTTATCAGCTCTGACATGTTGATCTTTTTTAGGTAATAAAGAAAAAATGTCCACATAGTGATTATTCCAAATGAGCTCTTTAACAGCAGAGCTCAAGTGGAATCCCAAAGGCGATAATTCGCACGTCAGAGCTTCTTTAAATGTGTTAATAGGAATAGTGTCAGCGGATATTGCGCTAGAAACCGCAGCGCTAGGATAATCTGCAAAGCATGCAGTAGAAGGAATAATTTCTTTAAAAGTATCCGCTAATACTTTCCTTATTAAGGTAGACAGTTGTGAATGAGGGACAGACGTAGGAATGTTAATAGTCTCACCCCTCGATGGCTGGCGTCCGGTCCTGGGATCCCGGGAGCAGCTAGAGCTCAAGCCCTCCAAGTTAGGCAAGCTCTTACTGGAAGCTGCTACGACCGGTAACTCGTCTTCTTCATCCGACTGGGACGACATCAGATCTTCTTGCACGCTGGTATGACCAGCGGCTGCTGGGGCTGTCACCGCTGTGGGAGCCGCTGGCACCGCAGCGCTTTTACGGCCGCGATGGTGAGCGGGCTTCCCAGCTGGAACCGCAGGCGAGGATGATGCTCCATCTTCAGGCAAGCTGCGGAAGTCTCGCGCTGGGCTGCGAGACTTCCGAGGAGGGCGGCGCCGAGACTTCCCCCTCACTTCCTGTCTGGAGCGGTTAGCTGAATGCGGCGATGCTGAGGGGGAATAAGGAATCTTCTGTCTTCTGAGCCGCCCGGAAGCTGGTGAAGCTGGCGGCAACAATGAGGCTTGACCCGGCGTCTGGAAAGCTTGACCCGGCGTCTGGAGAGCTTGACCCGACGGCAGAGAGGGAGCTTGACCTGGCGGCTGGAAGGAGGCTTCTGCAGGAGGAGGGACGGGCTCAGCTGCTGCCGACAAAGGTTCTATAGCCAAGCAGCGCTGAAGCCAATCCACTCCGCCCTCGGCTCCGGCTCTTGTCAGGATCTGCTGAAGGAGGCTTTCCATCTTCCAGGTAGTTCTTCTTCTTTTCTTCTCTCTCCAACTAAATGAAGAAAACCCCCAAAAACGGGGTTTATATAGACAAAAATCAGGCGCCCAGAATTCCAATAGCCAATAAAAAACGGCTAAAAAAGGGCGCCAATAACTAGACAAAACTGGATAAAACCAGAATCTTATAACCACAGCTGACTGGCCTGACCTTTAGTTGACCTCTCTGTACAAAGGCCATATAATACAAATAGGGTTTATGAGGCCATGAGACCCCCGCTGCATTTCTTATTGTCTTTACGCGGGGGGGCTAACATTAGATAAAAAAGATATTTTTATTAATCTATATATAAAGGTTAAAATACCATATTATATCACATAGTAACAAGACAACGCCAATCCAATGCAGAAATGAGAATCCACCCAAACGACCCCAGGGAAAACCCCATGATCCGCTGTATGTCAAAGTGACTAATGATATGCTTTTTTTTTATCTAATTAGATTTAATCGATGCTCCTTATTTTCCTCCTTATTCACATATATTTTTTGGAGCTGATTGAGTAAGTCTGGGGGTGGGTGGTACTTCCTGCCACGATCCTGGCTTTATAATATGTATTTGGGACTTTTGTTATCAACAACTGTACATTTTAGCACATTTGGAACAATGTGCCTGCACTACATTTGGGAAAGTAACACATACTCCCTTCATTGGACAGGCCTTACATTTTATCAAGCACAATTTTCTAAAGAAACATTGCTATATTAAGGTTTTGCCCATTGCCAGATGATTGGGCATTTCAACTGTTCTTCTATGATGAAGCAAGGCCTTCACATTTTGAGGAAATAGAATGGTGTGCCTGAGCATCATGTAAGCAGAAAGACTGGGCTGGGGGTACCTTCCTTGCCCTGGGTCCGGAACTAAAAGAACCGGATCAACCTTTGCACTTGGCAGCAGGGGGCATGTTTGAAGATACAAAGAGAAAGCACACACAGAAGCAGTCAAACTTGGTGGGAACAGACAGTGTGCAGCAGAGGGAGGTGAGTGCTCCGTCCTCCGAGCACCGTAGCAGCGCAGGCAGGTGCCCGTGTATCCCCGCTGTCACCTGCATAGACTGTGAGTAGAGATGTGCCATGCGTCCGTTGGCCCCCGCAAAGAAAAGTGCCAGACGCCCCGGGCCCATGACTGCTGCGCACGTACCACCTGAGAAGCACTGTGGTTGTGAACGTGAACTGTACTCTGACCTCCCAGTGCATATTTGTCGCGCCACGTTGGGCCCCAACAACACTGTGGTCTGCGCCTTACCCCTCACCACAGCTACCCCTGGACTAAGGATCCCACAGAGGACATCAGAGAATAACCGCTGCCGCCAGGACCCAGCTCAACATTGTCTTCAGGATTACACCGGATCAACTCTGTGCTGACCGTTGTTGGCACCATTGCTTGTTTTGTGAACTCTACAATTTGGAAGTCATCTGAATGGGTAAGTTGCACTTTAAGAACTTTTACTGCTATGGTAAACCTGCATTGCCACCACCCCGCATATCCTCTATTTCATATTACCCGCAATACCCCTGTTGAACTGTTTTATCTCCCTTTATGAAGTACATCCCTGTTAAAGTAAATACGATAACCCTTGCTCTGTCTCCTGTCCGTCACTGCATCTCGCAACCTGCTCCCAAACATCTGATGTGCAACGTTGCATTGCAATGAAATGTAATGTTGCATTTGTAGCTTTAGCAACCACAGTATAGAGTATATAACACAATGAACCAATCAGGCGCCGGGAAAGGTCAGAGAGGCTCGGTGCCTGCACACTGCAGTACTTTGCTCTACCCTCAACAGGGCAGACAAAGTACGCATGCGCAGGAGCCACGGCAGGAAGCAAAGAAGAGGACATCATCGTATCAAGATGGGAGGTGCTGGACCGGACCACGACACCCATCGGACTGGACCGAACCGGGGCCGCCCCTGGGTGAGTATAATCTAACTTGCTTTTCTTATCTTTCAGGTTACATCGGGGGCTTATCTACAGCATTACAGAATGCTGTAGCTAAGCCCCTGATGCCGGTGGGCTTAGCTTATAGGCAAATTTTGGGGTGACAGATTCTCTTTAAGAAACACTAAAAGAAATACATTACATTGCCTTATGTGTCTTTTTTCAAGGAATATTTTCACAGTTTTTGCTCTATGGCAGGATGCATTATCAGCTTGAAAAATGATTTCATCATCCCCAAACATCCTTTCAATTGATGGGATAAGAAAAGTGTCCAAAATATCAACATAAACGTGTGCATTTATTGAAGATGTAATGACAGCCATCTCCCCAGTGCCTTTACCTGTGACATGCGGCCCATATCATCAAGGACTGTGGAAATTTGCATGTTCTCTTCAGGCCTTCATCTTTATAAATTTCATTGGAACGGCACCAAACAAAAGTTTTCTTTAGCCATTGTAACCTTGTTTTTTTCTGTTTAGGTGTTAATGATGGCTTTTGTTAAGCTTTTCTGTATTTAAATCCCATTTCCTTTCAGCAGTTTCTTACAGTTCAGTCACAGACTTGACTCCAGTTTCCTCCCATTTGTTCTTCATTTGTTTTGTTGTAAATTTCCTGTTTTGGAGACATATTGCTTTAAGTTTCCAATCTTGACGCTTTGATGTCTTCCTTGGTCTACCAGTATGTTTGCCTTTAACAAACTTCCCATGTTGTTTGTATTTGGTCCAGATTTTAGACACAGCTGACTGTGAACAACCAACATCCTTTGCAACATTGCGTCATGATTTACCTTCTTTTAAGAGTTTGATAATCCTCTCCTTTGTTTCAATTGACATCTCTCGTGTTGGAGCCATGATTCATATCAGTCCACTTGGTGCAACAGCTCTCCAAGATGTGATCATTCCTTTTTAGATGCAGACTAACAAGCAGATCTAATTTGATGCAGGTGTTAGTTTTGGGAATGAAAACTCACAGGGTGATTCCATAATTTTTTCCTCAGAATTGAGTGATTCCATAATTTTTCCCCTATGCTTGGATAAAAAAGTAACCATTACTGATATTATTTGTTCTTGATTTCTTTTAGTGTTTCTTAAAGCCAGAAAGTTGCCATTTGAAATGACTTTAATTTTGTGCCATGTCTGTGATCTGCTTTTTTTTCTACAAAATTAAACAACTGAATGAATATCCTCCAAGGCCGGTGATTCCATAATTTTTTCCAGGGGTTGCACTTTTGGGATATTACTAGCACCTGTTTTGCCATCCAGCTTGTCCTATTGCAAGAGGATTGTGAACACCACAGCAGTGTTTTTTATGCTTTCCTTCCATAAATAAGATTTGGTTCAGGTGATTACCTAATCAGAAGCACATTAAGTAGAATGAGGTGTACTCTGGTTGGAATTCACCTGACACTGGAATGGAATGATTGTCAGACATGTAGAGAAGCTGATTTATATAAAACTGTGCAGTGGACTCTTAATTTTTGACAGTGTATACATATATATATATATATATATACACTGTATATACATACTGCTCAAAAGAATAAAGTGAACACTAAAATCCCACATCCTAGATATCACTGAATGAAATATTCCAGTTGTAAATCTTTATTCATTACATAGTGGAATGTGTTGAGAACAATAAAACCTAAAAATGATCAACGTAAATCACAACTAATATCCCACGGAGGTCTGGAGTTGGAATGATGCTCAAAATCAAAGTGGAAACTGAAGTAACAGGCTGACCCAACTTAAGTGGAAATGCCTCAAGACAAGAAAATGATGCTCAGTAGTGTGTGGCCTCAACGTGCCTGTATGATCTCCCTACAATGCCTGGGCATGCTCCTGACGAGGCAGCGGATGGTCTCCTGAGGGATTTCCTCCTAGACCTTGATTAAAGCATCTGCCAACTCCTGGACAGTCTGTGGTGCATCGTGACGTTGGTGGATGGAGAGAGACATGATGTTCCAGATGTGCTCAATCGGATTCAGGTCTGGGGAATGGGCGGGCCAGTCCATAGCTTCAATGCCTTCATCTTGCAGGAACTGCTGACGCACTCCAGTCACCTGAGGACTGGCATTGTCCAGCATTAGGAGGAAACCAGGGCCAACCGCATCAGCATATGGTCTCACAAGGGGTCTGAGGATCACATCTCATTACCTAATGGCAGTCAGGCTACCTCTGGCGAGGACATGGAGGGCTGTGCGGCCCTCCAAAGAAATGCCACCCCACACCATTACTGACCCACTGTCAAACCGGTCATGCTGAAGGATATTGCAGTCAGCAGATACCTCTCCACGTCATCTCCAGACTCTATCATGTCTGACACATGTGCTCAGTGTGAACCTGTTTTCATCTGTGAAGAGCACAGGGCGCCAGTGGCGAATTTGCCAATCCTGGTGTCCTGTGGCAAATGCCAAGCGTCCTGCACGGTGTTGGGCTGTGAGCACAACCCCCATCTGTGGAGGTCGGGCACTCACGCCATCCTCATGCAGTCAATTTCTAACCATTTGTGCAGACACATGCACATTTGTGGCCTGCTGGAGGTCATTTTGCAAGGCTCGGGCAGTGCTCCTCCTGTTCCTCCTTGCACAAAGGCTGAAGTAGCTGTCTTGCTTCTGGGTTGTTGCCCTTTTACGGCCCCCTCCACGTCTCCTGGTGTACTGGCCTGTCTCCTGGTAGCGCCTCCAGCCTCTGGACACTACGCAGAAAGAGATAGCAAACCTTCTTGCTACAGCTCGCATTGATGTGCTACCCTGGATGAGCAGCACTACCTGAGCCACTTGTGTGGGTTGTAGAGTCTGTCTCATGCTACCACGAGTGTGAAAGCACAGCTAACATTCAAAAGTGACCAAAACATCAGATATATATATATATATATATATATATATATATATATATATATATATATATATACAGTGGGGCAAAAAAGTATTTAGTCAGTCAGCAATAGTGCAAGTTCCACCACTTAAAAAGATGAGAGGCGTCTGTAATTTACATCATAGGTAGACCTCAACTATGGGAGACAAACTGAGACAAAAAAAAATACAGAAAATCACATTGTCTGTTTTTTTATCATTTTATTTGCATATTATGGTGGAAAATAAGTATTTGGTCAGAAACAAACAATCCAGATTTCTGGCTCTCACAGACCTGTAACTTCTTCTTTAAGAGTCTCCTCTTTCCTCCACTCATTACCTGTAGTAATGGCACCTGTTTAAACTTGTTATCAGTATAAAAAGACACCTGTGCACACCCTCAAACAGTCTGACTCCAAACTCCACTATGGTGAAGACCAAAGAGCTGTCAAAGGACACCAGAAACAAAATTGTAGCCCTGCACCAGGCTGGGAAGACTGAATCTGCAATAGCCAACCAGCTTGGAGTGAAGAAATCAACAGTGGGAGCAATAATTAGAAAATGGAAGACATTCAAGACCACTGATAATCTCCCTCGATCTGGGGCTCCACGCAAAATCCCACCCCGTGGGGTCAGAATGATCACAAGAACGGTGAGCAAAAATCCCAGAACCACGCGGGGGGACCTAGTGAATGAACTGCAGAGAGCTGGGACCAATGTAACAAGGCCTACCATAAGTAACGCACTACGCCACCATGGACTCAGATCCTGCAGTGCCAGACGTGTCCCACTGCTTAAGCCAGTACATGTCTGGGCCCGTCTGAAGTTTGCTAGAGAGCATTTGGATGATCCAGAGGAGTTTTGGGAGAATGTCCTATGGTCTGATGAAACCAAACTGGAACTGTTTGGTAGAAACACAACTTGTCGTGTTTGGAGGAAAAAGAATACTGAGTTGCATCCATCAAACACCATACCTACTGTAAAGCATGGTGGTGGAAACATCATGCTTTGGGGCTGTTTCTCTGCAAAGGGGCCAGGACGACTGATCCGGGTACATGAAAGAATGAATGGGGCCATGTATCGTGAGATTTTGAGTGCAAACCTCCTTCCATCAGCAAGGGCATTGAAGATGAAACGTGGCTGGGTCTTTCAACATGACAATGATCCAAAGCACACCGCCAGGGCAACGAAGGAGTGGCTTCGTAAGAAGCATTTCAAGGTCCTGGAGTGGCCTAGCCAGTCTCCAGATCTCAACCCTATAGAAAACCTTTGGAGGGAGTTGAAAGTCCGTGTTGCCAAGCGAAAAGCCAAAAACATCACTGCTCTAGAGGAGATCTGCATGGAGGAATGGGCCAACATACCAACAACAGTGTGAGGCAACCTTGGGAAGACTTACAGAAAACGTTTGACCTCTGTCATTGCCAACAAAGGATATATTACAAAGTATTGAGATTAAATTTTGTTTCTGACCAAATACTTATTTTCCACCATAATATGCAAATAAAATGATAAAAAAACAGACAATGTGATTTTCTGGATTTTTTTGTCTCAGTTTGTCTCCCATAGTTGAGGTCTACCTATGATGTAAATTACAGACGCCTCTCATCTTTTTAAGTGGTGGAACTTGTACTATTGCTGAATGACTAAATACTTTTTTGCCCCACTGTATATATATATATATATATATATATATATATATATATATATATATTATATAAGGAGTAGCTTACATACCTTTGGAGGGAGTTGAAAGTCTGTGTTGCCCAGCGACAGGCCCAAAACATCACTGCTCTAGAGGAGATCTGCATGGAGGAATGGGCCAACATAGCACCAACAGTGGGTGCCAACCTTGTGAAGACTTACAGAAAACGTTTGACCTCTGTCATTGTCAACAAAGGATATATAAGAAAATATTGAAATGAACCTTGCTAATGACCAAATACTTATTTTCCACCATAATTTGCAAAATAAATCTTGCCAAATCAGACAAGGTGATTTTGTGGATTTGTTTTCTCATTTTGACTCTCATAGTTGTGGTCTACCTATGATGTCAATTCCAGTTCTCTCTCATCTTTATAAGTGGGAGAACTTGCACAATAGGTGGCTGACTAAATACTTTTTTCCACACTGTACGTACCTTATCGCTATACCTAATTAACACAATCAAGGTCAAGCCAAGACTTAACATTAAAGAAAGAGCCTACGAGCCTTGTTATGAGTCATCAAGGAGAGGTGTGTGAGGGTACCGTAGGTGTTGATAAAAAAACAAAGCAAATTATGATCTGTGTTCAATGCTGCGAAGGATACATATCAGTGTAGGCTTGATCCACGTTAACCAGACATTTTTCAATCGGATTGCTTCCATTCGGTAAGCTGAGTCATCTCTGTGACCAATGTTTAGTAATTCTTTTATTTATCCATTTATTTTATTTAATTGTATATGTTGTATTGTTTTGTCCCCTATGTAAAATCTTTTGTATATTTTTTATAAGCACTGCTTATCGTTCTGGATTAAACATAAAGTTTTATAGTCCTGTTTCTTTTCTTCTGTAAACCACACTCCTGAAAGCCATACACTACCTGAAGCCAGGCGTCCAATTGGCCTATAAATCATTGGTGGTGGCAGCTAATAACCTTTCTTTGGTTATTATGGCGTTAGCAGTGGCCATATCGGGGGTATATACACTTATTCCAATGCCTTGGAATTGGAGGTGTGTATACCAAACTCTCACTGTTAGTCCTCCAATAACCGCTTGCAGCCTCCTCTATTAATTGTCGGTCAATTGCGCAATTGTCCAGGCGATAGGGGGCAGCAGAGGGCTGTTTGTGACAAAAAGTTAACAGCAGGGAGGTTTAGCGCGACCGCCCAGGCTGTGATCTTTGACAGGATATAAAAAATAAAAAAAGATTAAAAAAAACTAAAACAAAGAAAGAAAAGGCAGGAGAGAGTGCTTTTATGTTTCAAGGAGGATCACAGGAGCTCTGGGCCTATCAGTACAGGCATTGAAGGGGTTAGATCTTTTTGGTTGCTTGCTGACAGATTTCCTTAAAGGGGTAAAGATCCTTTCCCCATATGTAGTAGGTGTAATAATAATATTAGCAAATACCTTCAATTAGAAATGTGTACTTCTCCTGATTTGCTTTGTCTCTTACCGCATGTGCAGGGCATTGCAGGACCTTATGTACCCATGGTTACGACCCCAAAGCGCAGATGGAGGTATCATCTTATCACCACAATGTAGTGATAGTCAGGGCCAGTTTTAGACAAAGTGGGGTCCCAAATGCTCGCATATTGCAACATCACACAGAAACTTTTCAGTGGTATTTACATGTGCTGAGCTCAGGCCACTAAACAAGCGATCGACAATATTGAAGTCACACGACGCTTGTTTCCTGGCCTCTTTACACCGGCTGAGGAAGAATGATAGCTACAGATAGTCCACAATACAGTATAATGCAGGTCCCATATAGTACATATAGTATAATGCATCCCCATGGTCCTTGAGTATAATGCAGCCCCCCTCAGAGCACACTGCAGCCTCCCTCATAGAGCATACTGCAGCCCCCTCATAGAGTATAATGTAGTCCCCTCATAGAATAATGCGGCCGCCCCCACACACACACAATATAATGCATCCCCCTCGGAGTATAATGCAGCCCCACACACACACAGAGAATAATGTAGCCACCAACACATACAGTATAATTCACCCCCACAAACACACAGTATAATGCAGCCCCCCACACACAGTATAAAGCTGGCCTCCCCTACACACAGAGTAATACAGCCCCCCCACACACAGACACAGTATAATGCAGCACCCCCACACCCAGAGTATAATGCAGCCCCCCACACACACATAGCATAATGCAGCCCCCCACACAGTATAATGCAGCCCACTCATACACAGTATAATGTAGCCCCCCAAACACAGTATAGTGCAGTCCCACACACACACAGTATAATGCATCCCCCCACACACATTATAGTGCAGCCCCCCACACCCAGTGTAATGCAACCCTCACACAAATTATAATGCAACACACTGTATAATTAAGCCTCCCCACACATACAGTATAGTGCAGCCCCTCACACACAGTATAATGCAACACATACACTAATATAATGCAACACACATACACACTCTCTAGTGAATATACACACACACAATACTTATGTCTCCCCCTCATTCCCCCATTGCTATGGCTTCTGCATGTGATCAGCTCCACTGCTGGCACACGCTGCCAAGTCAGAGGCAGAGGGGGAGTGATGGGAGAGGGAGTGTCACATGATGCTCTCTCCTCCATCATTGCTTTCAACTGTATCTGTATCTATGATGCCGATAAGTTGATTGTGCGATGCGGGCTGAGGGAAACGGTGCTGGGCCTCTCTTATTCATGGGCCCCATAGCGGCCACTGGCTAGGGGCCCCTGGAGTAGTGGGGCCCTAGGCAGCTGTCTGGTTTGCCTGCCCTTAATGCCGGCACTGGTGATAGTAGTATCCTGTAATGTTAATGTGTCACACATTCTGCCTCATTTTCTTAAGTGGCTTTAGTTTTGTAATACTTGTTACTAGTTTTATCATGATGGCTGTGGTTGCCTCTCAAAGCCATTCAGTAATTGCCGGGGATGAATTATCATATTCATCATGCATTTTGCTCAGCAGACACGTGATTGCCAATTTCACTGAAGGCATTTATTAAGAGAAGAAATTAAATGAGCTCAGTTATCTCCATTCAAGTGGAAATATACATGTCCTAAACACATGAATCTTTAAATGGAAGCATGAGACACTGCAAAATATCCACTCCTGGGCCTACAGACCACATCTAATACTTGGTAAATCATTCACTATGTAAATTTATTTTTCCCAGCTTGTCCAGTACAAAATAATCAATGTCAAAACCTGATCTCAGTAATATATCATCTACGGAACAAGCAGAAGTCAGGTCAGTCAGTCAGTCATAGTAACAGAACACTGCCTTATTAGTTTAATTAGTGTTATAAATCTAGGGAAGGGATTTTTCCTTTATTTTAATGTTAGAAAGCAAAACTGCCTGAGAAACTGGAGACGTATTATCTGGAAACTTCCATGTTTATTATTACGTTTTTTTGCATTGGGGGTTCTTGGCCGGCATGCATTAAAATTATACATACTATACATGACCAGAATATTCAAGTATGGTTTTCTTTTTCTCATCTTCTTGCCATTTGAAAATATATCCTCTGCATGGTAAAATATGAGCAAAAAACAAGATCACAATGACATATTAATAAGCAAATGGAAGCACATAAGGATAAAATGAATAGGTTGGAAAGAGCCAAGAAACTATACAGAGGTCAATATTTGCTCAAATGCGACCTATATACTTTTAACAAACTTAGCATAAATCAATAGTACAAGCAAATTACAAGAAACTTTGCAATTCTTATTATTTCTTTCTTTATGAGCCCCTTCTTTCCTTTACCCTACCTCCTGAACTTACCATCCACTGTATGAAAAGCACAGCTCAACTCTGTATTGGTCAAGACAAGATGGACTACTAGCACAGTGAAGTGTCAGGTTATACCGTATACTCTATGGGAAGAGTAGGGGTGGAGGTTACAGGTAACCCTGATGAAGAAGGACACAGTCCTTCGAAACGCGTTGTTTTGTTTTTCGGCCTCAGTGAGGCTCCATAACTAAAGTGACGTCACACGCTGCCGGGCATTGCCGGCCATCTTTTTTCGAATAACCAGGGATGCCACTGGTTGGGGCGCTTCTGGTTATACATGGCCAATCCACGCACCTTCAATCCAACACCGAAGTGCTATACTACAGCAGCCCACCCCTTGTCGACAACCTCAGGATGATACCTCTACTGGCAACTGGGGGATCACTTTGTTGGTATCAATGCAATTATATCTCCACGCACCTTCAATCCGACACTGGAGTGTTACACTATAGCAGCCCATCCCTTGTCGACAACCTCAGGATGATACCTCTACTGGCAACTGGGGGATCACTTTGTTGGTATCAATGCAATTATATCTCCACGCACCTTCAATCCACACCGGAGTGTTACACTACGGCAGCCCACTCCTTGTTGACAACCTAGGGATGATACCTCTACTGGCGAACGGGGGATCACTCAGTTGGCATCAATACAATTATATCTCCATGCACCTTCAAACCGACACCGGAGTGTTACACTATAGCAGCCCACCCCTTGTCAACAACCTTGGGATGATATCTCTACTGGCAACCGGGGGATCACTCAGTTGGCATCAATACAATTATATCTCCACGCACCTTCAATCTGACACCGGAGTGTTACACTATAGCATCCCACCCCTTGTCGACAACCTCGGGATGATACCTCTACTGGCGACCAGGGGAACATTGAGTTGGGTAAGTATACTTGACTATACAATTACATATTCATAACTGACTACTATTGATATATACAATAGTATATATGAATTATGCACTAGTATAGTTTGCTTGCACAATTACTAGTCTATTGGCGCACAAACTAGGTTCACTTGCTTCTATCTATAGCATCAGTGCAATTATATCTTGGCTCTCCACCTCAATTGAGTTGTTGCAGCAGTGCACCCTAGTAGAGGTGCACACTCAACTAGCCAGCCCATTCTTGATTGTACAGCTTGTAGAGCGGTACCTTTAATTTTTTACATTACCGTATTTCAGGCTCACTGACGGAGTTGGCACAGCATTTGTCTACGTACCAGCGTCTCCACCACATTTTTGGGAATTTAGTGAGCACTAGTGTGATCCATCTTGTGTTTTATAAAGCACTACATATCACTTCGCCTTACACCCAATTACAATCAATAAGTATGTTTGTATGTTATTTATTTTTCATAATACATTCATGCCCATGTTGGAATTTGTACCATCATGATTTTAAAGAGGCTGCACATATCAAAAAGGAGCATAAGTAAGTGAGCCTCCGGCATCACTGGGAAATACAGACATAAAGGACAGAAAAAAGAAGTTAAAATAATTAAGAAACATTGCTAACAAAAAAGTTTACATCTGCTTGGAATAGAATATAAAAATACTGTGTATAAATATATATATATATATATATATATATATATATATATATATATATATATATACACTCACCGGCCACTTTATTAGGTACACCATGCTAGTAACGGGTTGGACCCCCTTTTGCCTTCAGAACTGCCTCAATTCTTCGTGGCATAGATTCAACAAGGTGCTGGAAGCATTCCTCAGAGATTTTGGTCCATATTGACATGATGGCATCACACAGTTGCCGCAGATTTGTCGGCTGCACATCCCAAAGATGCTCCATACAAGGCAGGATGGATCCATGCTTTCATGTTGTTTACGCCAAATTCTGACCCTACCATCCGAATGTCGCAGCAGAAATCGAGACTCATCAGACCAAGCAACGTTTTTCCAATCTTCTACTGTCCAATTTCGATGAGCTTGTACAAATTGTAGCCTCAGTTTCCTGTTCTTAGCTGAAAGGAGTGGTACCCGGTGTGGTCTTCTGCTGCTGTAGCCCATCTGCCTCAAAGTTCGATGCACTGTGCGTTCAGAGATGCTCTTAGGCCTACCTTGGTTGTAACGGGTGGCGATTTGAGTCACTGTTGCCTTTCTATCAGCTCGAACCAGTCTGCCCATTCTTCTCTGACCTCTGGCATCAACAAGGCATTTCCGCCCACAGAACTGCCGCTCACTGAATTTTTTTTCTTTTTCGGACCATTCTCTGTAAACCCTAGAGATGGTTGTGTGTGAAAATCCCAGTAGATCAGCAGTTTCTGAAATACTCAGACCAGCCCTTCTGGCACCAACAGCCATGCCACGTTCAAAGGCACTCAAATCACCTTTCTTCCCCATACTGATGCTCGGTTTGAACCGCAGGAGATTGTCTTGACCATGTCTACATGCCTAAATGCACTGAGTTGCCGCCATGTGATTGGCTGATTAGAAATTAAGTGTTAACAAGAAGTTGGACAGGTGTACCTAATAAAGTGGCCAGTGAGTGTATATATATATATATATATATATAATCATTTTGTAGGTAATTATTGCTCTTTGGTAGATGCCTGGTCCACAAAGGCCCAGAAGATTTATTAATGTTCATATACTTTAGTAGGACTCCAAAGAAAATGAACAGTTTTTTTCTGACACAAAGGAAAACAGAAAATAAATAGTCCATGCAGTAGGCACAGGTTTGTCAGTGCGGGCTCATCTGAAAAGAATAAAGTCCAGTTCTCAATCTCTGTCAGAGTTTAAGCAACATTCACAGGTATTTTCACCTCCACACACACAGACCACACTGAAGCATATCAGCTGCCTTAAACTAGTCCTCATCAGAAGTCCTGGAATAAAGTTATGGGAGCGACCAGTCCCACTCAGCTCTTCTGGTCTCTTCTAAAACCTGGACCCATTTAAGAAACATCTAAGCAACTTATTGTTAGACCACACTAGATTGGTTTGTTCCAGTCCTCGGAGTGTGAGAGCACTGAGCTAGGAGTCTCACACATTTCTAATAGCTTCTAGTAGAAGTTTATGGTGAACAGATTGTGAATAGCTAACTCTCCTACACATACATTAGCCAATAGATGGCGTGAATGTACGTGTAGCTAATTAGCAACGTACCATTTTCAAGTCATGGTGCATTATTGGTTAAGAAGGGGAAGATTATTTAAAATGAAACAAAAAAGTAAAAACAGATTATAAATAAAATGCAAAAAAAAGTAAAGGATTTGTAAGATTTTAATAGTCCAATTTAGCCACCATAAATGTCACAAAAATAGTGTGGTAATCAAGGGTTTTTTCCCTAGACCATTCTTTAAAATGCAAGTCTACTTGGGTAGCAAGAGTAATCAATTCATTGAGGGCGGAAGGGAAATCTCTGACAGCGAGTTCATCTTTGATTTGAGTGGATAAGTCGGCATCGAAAATAGCCAGGAGAGTGTCATTGTTTCATGCCAATATCAGAAAATGTGAAAGGGAATGTCAGGAGTTCATGGGAGAAAACCGACCAATATAAGAAAGTGAATGAGCTAAAATTCCTCCAAACAGAATATGTGCAAGACGAATCTACAACTGTCAGAAACGTTTCGATGCAGATATTGCTGCACAAGGGGGTCACAGCACATACTGAAATAAAGGATCACATACTTTTGTCACCTACAGATATGAGATTAGATCATTTTTCACTTTTAAAAGAATGACAAAGTCTAAGCTTAGAGACTCACTGGTTTGATTTAGTGATTTTTATCTACCGTACTTTTAGGATACAATTTTAAGTGAAATTTATGTACCGTAAAAATCTGGAAAATTCTGAAGGATTCACAAACTTTCAAGCACCACTGTATTTGGTATATAATATTATTATTTTTTAGTGTTTTTACACTTTATAATTTACTACATTGGTTGTTAGAAAAAGTAGCAGAAATTGGTTCTGATATTGGTGTCTTAGTTTATAGTATGTAATGGTTTGGAGAATTTTATTTTTATCTTTTTGCATGGTCACTGTCATTGTAACAAACTTTGCATAAATCAATAATACAAGTAAATCTAAGACGCTTTGTAATATATCTTATGGGAGAAATATGTTTCCTTTGCTGTTTCATCCTGCTCAATGTAATGCTGCTGCAGAGCAGTATAGCGCAACCTCCACCAGGGGATGCTGGTGAGGGAAGAAAGGTTGCACGCACAGTGTAACACCACTGAGCAGCAGCACAAACTCAACCAAGTGGCGAAAGAGTGGTCAGGTGAGCCGAGTCAGAAACCGTCAGGACAAGAAGTACCAGAGGACAGAGGTTACAGCAATACACATGGTCAAATACAAGCCAGAAGTCAGAGCCAGACGGGAGCAGAGATAACAGAGACGAAAGACAGTCAAGCAGGTCAGATGACAAGCCGGGTCACATAACAAAAGATCCAAGCACAGGTAGCGAACACTAAGAAAAGCGGGGAGGCAGGAAAGGGAAATAACGGGAACAGAGTAAATGGGCAGAGGACAAAAACACGGTATAAAGGGGTCAGCTGCTCTAGCCTGGGAGCATGAACTATCACTGACATTGGTCTGCAAGCCACAGCAGTCTGATCTAGCCACACAAAACCCAAAATGAGGCAGAGATGGTTAACCCACGCATGACCAAACTGGGGAGAAAATAACAAGAAACAAACCCTGGCCCAGATCATGACACTCAACTCCTGAATTCATTATTCACTATGAAAAAAACAGTTAATATATGAGAATACTCCAGTCTATTGAACCCAATTAAGAAGAGAGAGTCGGGAGAGGGAGGATCAGAGAAGAGGGAAAATACCTCAGACAGCGCTGCTGCTTTCTAGTAGGTGTTTTGTCTCATCCCAAAGCTTGATACACAGTTACACTGATGAACAATGCTTTATAATGTTCTCCTGCTGCAACTAATTCTGAAAATGTGCTATATGGATGTAAGAGAGCAGGAATTCCTCCCACGTGCTGTGTATGGGAGGCGTCATTACTGCTGGTCTCCATCCACTAGCTCAGAGACAACTGAAGAATTGAAAAACAGCCAGTATGGGGGAAAACTGGTGAAACAAACAAGTGTTACGTAAATCCTATGATAGCCAGAAACAGAATTACCCTATAAGTACAAACAAAAACTTATTCTGAACAGCCACCTGTAAATAAAAGTACACTTTTTCCCGACTCCCACAGTACAGCTAGTACAGTGGACCCCATCACAGCCATCGTTCCGCTGCTATTAAGCCAAGTCTGTGGCTTTGCTTCACAGGAAATTGTTACATTCACTACATAATGAAATCCTGAAGTATTGCAGCACATAGTACGGGCGAGCAAATGATCAAAGGTTCAAGTTTATTAGGAAGGCTTAAAAAAAATAAGTAAACAGTAAAAAAAAAAGTTAAAAAAAACCATGAAAAGTTGAATGATTTGATGTGTCCATAATGCCCAATCGGCAAAGCATAAATCTCATATAATAAATGCTGTAAAGGAAATAAAATAAAATCAAGATGCCAGAATTGTCCATTTTTGGTTGCTGCAACTCATCTGAAAAAATGCAACACAAATCACTTAAAACAATATATGTCCCCAAAATGATACCAATGAAAACAACAGCCTGTCATGCAAGAAGGAAATCGGGCACATTGCAGTTTAGGAGTGAAGGCCGAATATATGCAGTGCTTACAAGCTCTTTACAGCGGAGCTTGTAAGCACTGCACTGAGGCTGGTGGGGGATACAGGAAAGCTGGTGAGCTCTTATTGCAAACCACCTCTGTGCAGCCGACATTACAGAGACCAGGCGAGCAGTGCCATAATGGCGCTGGCCTGACCTGTCCCTCAGGAACGCCAAACCCCATCCAGCAGGGAGCCTGGAGGCGAGGAGCAGCGCTTCCCATATCAGGGCAAACTTTTATGTATTTACTCGTGATGAGCGAATATACTCGTTACTCGAGATTTCCCGAGTATTTTTTATTGCTCGGAGATTTAGTTTTTCTTGCCGCAGCTGAATGATTTACATCTGTTAGCCAGCATAAGTACATGTGGGGATTCCCTAGCAACCAGGCAACCCCCACATGTACTTATGCTGGCTAACAGATGTAAATCATTCAGCTGCGGCGATTTTAACTAAATCTCCGAGCGCTAAAAAATACTCAAAGGACCCCCGAGCGTGCTCGGGAAATCTCAAGTAACGAGTATATTCGCTCATCACTAGTCACTATGTTTTGCCACCTAATCTGAGAGCAGCATGATGTAGAGACAGAGAGCATGATTCCAGTGATGTCACTTACTAGGCCGCTTGCTGTAGTTTTTATATAATCACAGCATTATCAACAGGAGATTATCACTAGAGGACTAGTAAACCTGCTGCCATGTAGTCCCCCATATTCATTGGCTCTGTATAGCCCCAGCTTTCTGCCCATTCACAGTCTACACAGAAAGCAGCCAATCATCAGTGGTGTGGGCGGGGTTATACGGAGCTCAGCATTAGAGAGCTGCTAGATCTGCAGCAGAGAAAAATGTGGTTGAATTAAGTCCAGTATGTGACACATCACTGGAATCAGGGTCTCTGCCCCTTCATTATGGTGTTCTCAGATGGGATCAGTAAAAACCTGGTGACAAATTCCCTTTAATTATTCAACATCCTAAATGATTTTTATTTTTCTGCAACTGTTGCATGACCCTTGTAGCTCCTTGCATTATGTTGTGCTGCAGCAGCCTCGGGACAATCGTTAGCTGTGTAACTTCTCAGAAGCAGCCCCATCATTCCTCTGGACGGGGCGGTTCTGGATGCAAGATGCCACAAACCTCCCATGTGTGAAGGTACCATACACTGCTGGATGTCAGTCTGCCAGTACTAATTTCTGCACCATAAAGGAAGGTTACTAAAAGCTTAACATATCATTCACCATGGAGAAGCTCACATCTTACATCAGATAGGGGATCAAAAATGGTGCCAGTGTACGAGGCAGCAATGAGCGAGATTACTGGCTGATCAGTGGCCCCGCGGTGTCCATCAGACGGCACACAGCGCTGTTATCCGGCTCCAGCCACGGGTTGTGTGTGTGAATGTATCTGATCACACATCTAAGTGAGTACACCCTTTGTAGTCCTACATAGCATCGATTTCAACTCGTGTCCTGTGGTCGATGCAGGAAGACGACCATGTGTGCAGTGAGGAGCATCACAGGACATAGAATCAGCTGTATCCAGACACAACAATGTGCAGAGGTGGCATGGAGCCATCATTAGAGGTTCCACTAATGGAGCAGATGGGTCACTGCTGTGTCTGTCTTCTGTTCCTCCAGACACTACACTTTCATGTCCACCTAAAAAAATCACACCAGTACAAAGGCCAAACAGAGCACAACAGGGAGTCTGTCTCATTTGTTGAATGTTTCATTGGGGTTCAATCTTTGTAAAAATCTAGTGTGTGCCCTTACGCCTGACCACCGTATTCCGCAGCACTTTACAGACATTACCATCACTGTCTCCATCGGGAGTCACAATCTACACTACAGTCAAGCAAAAAAGGCAGCACACTGCAGCGCTAACACATGAAAAAATGAAACACAGAAATTGAACTGCATTACTGCACTAAAAATATGAAAAATGAGAGCGTTTAGCGCATAAAAAAGGCCAATTTTATGTGTACCTGGTAGCCACTTTACGGCATCTCTCTTATACCAGGTCCTGCGCTTTCCTTCCTCGCTGAGAATAAACGTCTCCATGTGAATGGGCACTTATGAAAACCTCTCATGAGACTAACATTCTCCTTCTCTGTGGAGGGGTACTGGACCTGCTGCAATTAAGACGCTTGTGACTAGGAGGCGGAGTGCTCGGTCAGAAGGTTAGACAATACATTTGAAAAAACTGACCGTCACATCCAAACATAGATCAAGTGTGAACAGGTGCTGAACCTTAGAGTCACATACTCCCATACAGTCAAGCAAAAAAAAAGTGTCTTAATTGCAGCAGGTCCAGTAACCCTCCACAAAGAAGGAGAATGTTAGTCTCATGAGAGGTTTTCATAAGTGCCCATTCACATGGAGACGTTTATTCTCAGCGAGGAAGGATAGCGCAGGACCTGGTATAAGAGAGATGCCGTAAAGTGGCTACCAGGTACACATAAAATTGGCCTTTTTTATGCGCTAAACGCTCTCATTTTTCATATTTTTAGTGCAGTAATGCAGTTCAATTTCTGTGTTTCATTTTTTCATGTGTTAGCGCTGCAGTGTGCTGCCTTTTTTGCTTGACTGTATGGGAGTTGGTGACTGATGGGGACAGGTCAGAGGAGCGGCTGACTGTTATTCTTTTATTTTTTAACTTAATGTGTGGACATTCTGGCAGCCAATCAGGGGACAGAAACCATCCACAAGGACTTCTGCCATTGGCTGCTGAAATCACATGTCCCTCTCCATATAAACAGCGGACATTTTATTTTTGTGCCATTTTGTCAGTGTAACAGTGCAGAGAGGCTCCTCCTGCTGCTGCTGCTGCTGCAAGGAGTCAGATAGTTCAGATAGATAGGATCCTGTGTGAAATCGACCTTCCTAAATCATTTCTGCTAATAGTGTGGACCAGCCAGGAGTCCACATTTCAGCATCTAAGGGTATATGCACACGATCCGGATTTGCTGCAGGTTTGAAGCTGTGTATTTATGCAGTGCCAACCCGCTGTGGCCAGATGTTACAGCATGGTGGGTGGGATTGGAAGAAATCCCATGTCCACTATGTGTCCACAGATGTCCCCTCTGCTCTAGAGGAGATCTGCATGGAGGAATGGGCCAACATACCACCAACAGTGTGTGCCAACCTTGTGAAGAAAACATCTGACCTCTGCCATTGCCAACATAGGATACATAACAAAATATTGAGATGAACTTTTGTTAATGACCAAATACTTATTTTCCACCATAATTTGCAAAATAAATCTTCCCAAATCAGACAAGGTGGTTTTCTGGATTTGTTTTCCCCTTTTGACTCTCATAGTTGTGGTCTACTGATAATGTCAATTACAGGCTTCTCTCATCTTTATAAGTGGGAGAACTTGCACAATTGGTGGCTGACTAGATACCTTTTTTCCCCACTGTATTTCCTAGTCTCCGGCCTGTGGGTGTACTAGGGACTCTACCATAGTAAAGCATTCTGTTGCTGCCTTACCTATATAGGTCCTGACTATAGACAGAAGACATTTTATTGTTTTATTCAGACTGTTGTAAGCAGGTTATCAAGGTAATTCATTGCATTCATAAAAAAAAAAGTTTTGTTTAAAAAAATTTAGTATAATGTTACCATTGTTCTTCATCTTGTAGTCCGAACAGAGATAATTTACGTTCACAGTGTAGGGTACTAGAGAGGAAAACATATGTGCAAATGGAAGAGGTCGGAGAGGTGTAATAAATCATGTAGAGTTGAATTAATTTATTATTAACTGCTGGTGAAACAGTGACGTGTGAACGAGTCATCAGAGAAACATCCGATAACGGAGGAGCATCCATGCCTGAGAGAATGTTTGTGACTGTTAGATATCCCTTTTAAGGATGGCCATTTTGGCTCCACCAGCTGATAGTAAAAGAGTATCTAGAGCAGAGATAAGGCCGTTAGTGTCTGGAGACCTTCAGACACCTATTAGGGGGCATGAGGAAGTGTGGATATTGGAGGGATACACTTGTGAGATAAGTGCATGTCTCATATGGGAGTAGCTGTTCAAACGAGAACAGGAGATGGTACTCTAGGAACAGACACTATTATTATAGACATTACCTCCATGACAAAGGAGGGCAAACGACAGAACTGGAGAACCGTCTATGAGTAGGTAAGAGATTGGTAGGTTTAGGGAATTCAGGACACTCCAGAAATCTCAATAGACAATCGTCTGCTATGGGTAATGGGGGGTTAACCCAATTCAGAGACACACAATTTCTCAGTTTTACTGCCAGGTAGTGTAAATGGAATTTAGACAACGTTGTTCCAGCACAGACCAGATGAAACCATTTCAGTTTGGGATGAGACATGCATGCATGTGGTCAGTAGGGGTTAGAGGGAACCGGTCAGCTGCCCTGGCCCCCTTTTCCTTCACTCTAATAAGCCTCTCTTTGTGGCTTAGGCTGCTTTCACACTAGCGTCAATACGGGGCCGTCGCGCTGCGTCGGCCCGACGTACCGACGTATACTGTGAAAAAAATGCCCGACGGCAGCAGAAGCAGTCTTAAGACGCTTCCGCTGCTTCATTGTAAGGTCCGGGGAGGAGGGGGCGGAGATTCGGCCGCGCATGCGCGGTCGAAAATGGCAGACTAGACGCACAAAAAAAGTTACATGTAACGTTTTTTTGTGGCGGCGGTCCGCCAAAACATGGCGCAACTGTCGCACGACGGTTGCGACGTGTGGCAATATGTCGCAATGCGTCGGTAATGTTAGTCTATGGGGAAAAAACGCATCCTGCAGACAACTTTGCAGGATGCGTTTTTTCTCCTAAACGACGCATTGCAACGTGCAGCCAAAAATGCTAGTGTGAAAGTAGCCTAAGACACTTGTTAATAACTACAAAATTAACTTTAACCTGCGGTTGTGCTGTGCGGATTAGCGAGTGACTAGTTTGGGGGGCACTGACTGTTCCCCGCTCTCCTCGTGTAAGCCCTGTGGAGTGATGTGATCCACTTTGCCTCCATGTAATGCACAGTGAAGCCGGATGTAATCTTCATGGATGCACGGTGAATGCTCAGGGAGGAAGAACATGGAGTGCAGAGAATGACCACCTCGCTCTTGCACATCGATGTGTCTGATACCCGACGGTTTGCGCACATGACGATATGGAGGTTTAGTCCTGGGAAATCAATGCCCTTCCCTGACTAGTCACCCCCCGAATTTCATAGCACAACCACTAAGTTAATTTTATAGTTACCCACAAATCTACAAGAAGGAGCTTATAAGAATGTAGGTAAGGGATGAAAGACAGAGATTGTGGCAGTTTAGGGGGTAGGTTCCCTCTAAGTATTCTGAAGAATCTCACAGGAATCGTGATTGGCCTGTGCTGCGGTATATTTAGGCATTTGGATGGAATGACTACTTTCGCTAGATTTGATACCACCAACCACTAATGGTCATTTTGCCCAGTTTATGAGTTTGACCTTGATTAGTTCTAGGACTAGGAATATGTTTTCTTTTTTAAATAAAGTGCGGTCTCTAGACGTGTGTTTGTCAGGGTGTATAAAGGAAGACACAATCGGTAGATCCTGAGAAATACAGTGTGTCCGTAAAGTCATGGTGCACTTTTCACCAATCACAGGATCTATTTATATTTATAGTTTACATTTTGGCGCCCTTTCTCTGGCCCAGTCATATCAGACCTGTTCATGAGGAGAGATAACAAGAACCAATCAAACAACACAAAGTCATTTAAGCAGTTGCTGAGCCCCCAGTCAGCTTCACCCCTGATAAACTGAACTCTGATTAATACACTGCCAGGTCTGTGACATCGTGCAACCACAAGCTTATGCCAGCAGTGTTTCCATGCCAGGCGAGATGTGGATTGTACAGAGGAAAGTTCAGGGTGTTCTGTGACTCACTAAGTTCGAATCCGTGACCGAAGTGCTACGTGAATATCGGCGTGTTTATAACGAAGCATCACCACATAGGAATAACATTGCTCAGTAGAATAAGCAGTTGAAGGAAACCGGCAGTTTGGTAGAGAAACCCCGTTGTGGTAGGCCATCAGTCAGTGACGAGTCTGTAGAGGCTATACGGGGTAGCTACCTAAGGAGCCCTAAAAAATCTGTGAGTGCATGTGCTCGACAATTACACCTAAGCAAGACTACAGCTCATAAGGTGTTAAAGAAACGTTTTGGGGCAGAGATCCTAATTTCGGCGGTGTCACTTAGTATATTGTGTGCAGCAGTTGAGATATAGTTACAGTTTTCTCTGCTGAAGAGCTCTGACTGCTGCACTATTATTATTATTATTATTATTATTTATTATTATAGCGCCATTTATTCCATGGCGCTTTACATGTGAGGAGGGGTATACATAATAAAAACGAGTACAATAATCTTGACCGATACAAGTCACAACTGGAACAGGAGGAGAGAGGACCCTGCCCGCGAGGGCTCACAATCTACAAGGGATGGGTGAGGATACAGTAGGTGAGGATAGAGCTGGTCGTGCAGCAGTTTGGTCGATTGGTGGTTACTGCAGGTTGTAGGCTTGTCGGAAGAGGTGGGTCTTCAGGTTCTTTTTGAAGGTTTCGATGGTAGGCGAGAGTCTGATATGTTGTGGTAGAGAGTTCCAGAGTAGGGGGGATGCGCGAGAGAAATCTTGTATGCGATTGTGTGAAGAGGAGATAAGAGGAGAGTAGAGAAGGAGGTCTTGTGAGGATCGGAGGTTGCGTGCAGGAAAGTACCGGGAGACGAGGTCACAGATGTATGGAGGAGACAGGGTGTGGATGGCTTTGTATGTCATGGTTAGGCTTTTGTACTGGAGTCTCTGGGTAATGGGGAGCCAGTGAAGGGATTGACAGAGGGGAGAGGCCGGGGAATAGCGGGGGGACAGGTGGATTAGTCGGGCAGCAGAGTTTAGAATAGATTGGAGGGGTGCGAGAGTGTTAGAGGGGAGGCCACAGAGCAGGAGGTTACAGTAGTCGAGGCGGGAGATGATGAGGGCATGGACTAGGGTTTTATGCACTATGCATAACCCCACCCACACCTCTGACTGGCAGCTTCCTGTGTATAACCCCGCCCACACCTCTGACTGGCAGCTTCCTGTGTATAACCCCGCCCACACCTCTGATTGGCAGCTTTATGTGTATAACTCCGCCCACACCTCTGATTGACAGCTTCCTGTGTATAACCCCGCCCACACCTCTGACTGGCAGCTTCCTGTGTATAACCCCGCCCACACCTCTGACTGGCAGCTTCCTGTGTATAACCCCGCCCACATCTCTGACTGACAGCTTCCTGTGTATAACCCCGCCCACACCTCTGACTGGCAGCTTCCTGTGTATAACCCTGCCCACACCTCTGATTGGCAGCTTCCATATACAACCCCTCCTACACCAGATTGGTAACTTCCTGTTTATAACCCCGCCCACACCACTGATTGGTAACTTTCTGTGTACACGGTATCTTGACACAAATCGGCCAATCAGTGGTGGGGGCGTGGTTGGGTTAGTATGCATGTGACAGCTAGTCCTGTAGTGACAATTCCCGCTGATACATCAATGACTGTACTGAAACTGTAAAACACAGCCCTGTAAGTGACACATCGCTGGAATCAGGGTCTCTGCCCCTACATCATGCTGCTCTCAGATTACCTATCAAAAACCTGCTTACAGATTCCATTTAATAAATTATAATTCCAGCAGTAATAATATGTCCAACTATATGTTCCATAAATGATAACACAGCTACCCGTGCTCAGCGTATTATCACGTAGTGAATGTAGAAGTTGTTCTTACCTCAACCTGTTGACAAATTTGTATGAGCTTTGCCATTTGGGTTTCAAGTTCACTGCTATGCTTGACCAGATTGGTGATATTATATTCCAGCGTTTGCTATAGAAAAATACACAGAGAAAGGCGAAAGATTAGAGAGCAGTATAGGTCACTTTGTAAATGTCAATGTGAAATAAGTTCAGTACACATCATGAAAATAACTGAGTGCTGTAAGTCCGACTATTTATTTACTCCACATTTTGCTGTTTGGTTGCTGATTATCATATCGCCATTAGAGAAAACTCATGTTCTGTGACTACAGCTTAGCTCCAGTGTCTGCAGGGAGTCTGAGGTAGTCTGAGACACACCCCCTGCCTCCCCATTGGCTCAGGCAGCTCCCGCCTTCTTAGATCGCCTGCTATGTGTCTACTACAGGCTGATAAGGACGTCAGCACATATACAATGAATATAAAGTGCAAACTACTAAACCACCATAAGAAAACTAAAGTTATCAGGTATTTGCCACACCTATACGGAGGGTACTGAGCCTAGGTAAGGGTTTGTTTGCAGGACAGTGCTTTACTTATTTTTGCACTTTTTTTTTCCTATTCTTAAAAGTAACTTTGAAGTACATTGTATGTAGAGCATAAGTTGTAGAGTCTTTACTAATATAATTAAAAGTACTTTTGAGCGATCCCTAAAAAAAGATTGTTGGCAATCCTGTGGAGCAAATGACCCTGTTATCAGGAGTTTGTAAATGACGACTGAGAGCGACTGAGAAAAGAGAACCACTTCTAATAGATGCTACAAGACATCTGTAGGTGCTGTGATGTATCACTGAGATAAGCCACAGTCATAACACAGAGGTTTGGATACAGCTGGGAGGCAAAAAGGGCAATAGAGGTGATGACTTAAGGGCTCAGTCAGACGTCCCGATTATTCACATACAAAAAAAAATGGTCCTGTGCCATCAGTGATTTTATTCAGACTTTGGTTTTCTCAGAAAAACTTTAATTTTTCCCATCTACTCCTATCTACTAGTCCACGAAAAACAGACACACAGATGGCATCTGAGTGGTGTCCAATTTTTTTTTGCAAACCCATAGACTTGTATTGCTGATTTTGATCTCTTGGATTAATATCGCACATATCAATGATTTTGCATGGATCACTTGTTCCGCAAAAACAAACAAAAGTGTATGGCCCCATTGACTATAATAGATTTTAATTCTATCAGTAGAAAACACAGATACAGAACTTAGACAAAAAGCAGCAGTCTGAACAATCATGTAAGGCGCTTTTACAGCACGTGAACTGCGGTATTAACAACTGATGGCCGTTTCATAGCCTGTTTTCTGTTAAAAGAGAGAGCGAGGACCCCGCTGACCATAAAAGCTTACACTCTACAGGAGAAAGAGGACCCTGCGGACGATAAGAGCTTACACTCTACAGGAGAGAGAGAGGAGCCTGCTGACCATAAGAGCTTACACTCTACAGGAGAGAGAGGACCCCACTGACTATAAGAGCTTACACTCTACAGGAGAGAGAGGACCCCACTGACCATAAGAGCTTACACTCTACAGGAGAGAGAGGACCCCACTGACCATAAGAGCTTACACTCTACAGGAGAGAGAGGACCCCACTGACCATAAGAGCTTACACTCTACAGGAGAGAGAGAGGACCCCACTGACCATACGAGCTTACACTCTACAGGAGAGAGAGGACCCCACTGACCATAAGAGCTTACATTCTACAGGAGAGAGAGGACCCCACTCACCATAAGAGCTTACACTCTACAGGAGAGAGAGGACCCCACTCACCATAAGAGCTTACATTCTACAGGAGAGAGAGGACCCCACTGACCATAAGAGCTTACACTCTACAGGAGGGAGAGGAACCCACTGACCATAAGAGCTTACACTCTACAGGAGAGAGAGGACCCCACTGACCATAAGAGCTTACACTCTACAGGAAAGAGAGAGGACCCCACTGACCATAAGAGCTTACACTCTGCAGGAGAGAGAGAGAGAGGACCCCACTGACCATAAGAGCTTACACTCTACAGGAGAGAGAGGACCCCACTGACCATAAGAGCTTAAACTCTACAGGAGGGAGAGGACCCCACTGACCATAAGAGCTTACACTCTACAGGAGAGAGGACCCCACTGACCATAAGAGCTTACACTCTACAAGAGAGTGAGGACCCCACTGACCATAAGAGCTTACACTCTACAAGAGAGTGAGGATCCCACTGACCATAAGAGTTTACACTCTACAGGAGAGAGAGGACCCTGTGGATGATAAGAGCTTACACTCTACAGGAGAGAGAGAGGACCTCACTGACCATAAGAGCTTACACTTTACAGGAGAGAGAGGACCCCACTGACCATAAGAGCCTACACTCTACAGGAGAGAGAGAGAGGACCCCACTGACCATAAGAGCTTACACTCTACAAGAGGAAGAGGACCCCACTGACAATAAGAGCTTACAATCTACAGGAGAGAGAGGACACCACTGATCATAAGAGTTTATACTCTTCCAGAGAGAGAGAGGACCCCACTGACCATAACAGCTTACACTCTACAGGAGAGAGAGGACCCACTGGTCATAAAAGCTTAGACTCTACAGAAGAGAGAGGACCCCACTGATCATAAGAGCTTACACTCTACAGGAGAAAGAGAGGACCCCACTGACCATAAGAGCTTACACTCTACAGGAGAGAGAGGACCCTCTGGACGATAAGAGCTTACACTCTACAGGAGAGAGGACCCCACTGACCATAAGAGCTTACACTCTACAGGAGAGAGAGGACCCCACTGACCATAAGAGCTTACGCTCTACAGGAGAGAGAGAGGACCCCACTGACCATAAGAGCTTATACTCTACAAGAGAGTGAGGACCTCACTGACCATAAGAGCTTACAATCTACAGGAGAGAGTGGACCCTGCGGACGATAAGAGCTTACACTCTACAGGAGAGAGAGAGGACCTCACTGACCATAAGAGCTTACACTTTACAGGAGAGAGAGGACACCACTGACCATAAGAGCTTACACTCTACAGGAGAGAGAGGACCCCACTGACCATAAGAGCTTACACTCTACAAGAGAGAGAGGACCCCACTGACCATAAGAGCCTACACTCTACAGGAGGGAGAGGACCCCACTGACCATAAGAGCTTACACTCTACAGGAGAGTGAGAGAGAGGACCCCACTGACCATAAGAGCTTACACTCTACAAGAGAGAGAGGACCCCACTGACCATAAGAGCCTACACTCTACAGGAGGGAGAGGACCCCACTGACCATAAGAGCTTACACTCTACAGGAGAGAGAGGACACCACTGATCATAAGAGTTTATACTCTCCCGGAGAGAGAGAGGACCCCACTGACCATAACAGCTTACACTCTACAGGAGAGAGAGGACCCCCTGGTCATAAAAGCTTAGACTGTACAGAAGAGAGAGGACCCCACTGATCATAAGAGCTTACACTCTACAGGAGAGAGTGGACCCCGTTGACCATAAGAGCTTACACTCTACAGGAGAGAGAGAGGACTCCGCTGACCATAAGACTTTACACTCTACAGAAGAGTGAGACTGACCCAGTGACTCTGAAGATGGAAAATGACTATGCAGTACAGATTGTGATTTGCTTAGAACCATGATGAGTGCATTATACTGCCTCTGTACAAATCCCTGGTTAGCCCGCACATGGAGTACTGTGTACAGTTTTAGGCACCGGTGCTCAGGAAGGATATATTGGAACAAGAGCAAGTACAAAGGAGGGCAACAAAATTAATAAAGGGGATGGGGGAACTACAATACCCACAGAGATTAGCAAAATTAGGATAATTTAGTCTAGAAAAAAGACAACTGAGGGGCGATCTAATAACCATGTATAAGTATATAAGGGGACAATACAAATATCTCTCCGAGGATCTGTTTATAACAAGGAAGGTGACGGTCGCAAGGGGGCATTCTCTGATTCTGGAGGAGAGAAGGTTTCTGCTCCAACATAGAAGAGGATTCTTTACTGTTAGGGCAGTGAGAATCTGGAATTCCTTGCCTGAGGAGGTAGTTATGACGAACTCAGTCGAAGGGTTCAAGAGAGGCCTGGATGTCTTCCTGGAGCATAACAATATTGTATCTTACAGTTATTAGGTTCTTTAGAAGGACGTAAATCTGGGGATTTATTTTGACGGAATATAGTCTGAACTGGATGGACAAATGTCTTTTTTCGACCTTGCTAACTATGTTACTGATCTGTGATGGCCTCTTTACTGACCACCACTGTACCAGGTCTAATAATCTGCTAGATGTCATAACTGCAGGGGATTATGGGGAAGTCCACAATGCAGAATGTCATTGCCCTGCTCTCTGATGCTTCAGTAGTGTGGGACTTGGTGCCAGGCAATTTTTTTTGTGAACTACAAATTGAAACTCAAAATGTTTGAATTTGTAGGAAGCAGAAAATTTTGGGAAATTTGACTTGAACTCAATCCTCCGCAGATCGATCCGTTCATCTCTACTTGCTGGATGCTGGACTCCCACCAATTGGATATCTCATTAGTATCAGCACATTGGAAGACCCCTGTGATGCACCTTTTTTAATGGATGCCATATGTATAATGTTAGGTGTCGACTTCCCGCCGCTGCACAGGGGGAATTTCGAACCATGTCCACTGAGGTCTCCCATTTTCCTCCAGCCACAGTGGAGTCTGTTCAGCAGAGACGTCAGTCCCAGCGTCTGGCTCAGGCTGGTTTCACATTTGCGGTTGTGTCCGCAGCGTTTCTACCGCATATATCCGCATGCGTTGTGTATTCCTATATTTAACATTAGGGACGCATGCGTTTTTGATTGTTCGCGTTTTGCCGCGTTTGACGACGCATGCGTTGTTTTGTCGTTTGCGGCTTGGCGCGGAAATGCAACATGTAGTAATTTTTAGAGGCGTCAATTTGCCGCCTGGAAACGCATGCGGTCGATTGCGGCAAAAAAACGCATTGCTGTCTATATGAACACATGTGTCCACAAGCACATGCGTTTTCTTGCGTTCGTGAACGCATGCGTTTCAAAAGATAAAATCATGTCTAGACACTGATAAGCCACCCCCCACATACAAGTTGATAAAGGGAGGGAGTGGACATTTGCAGGTCACTACTCAGCAGACACTGAAGCAGACAAGACACAGGCTACATCTTGGAGGAAAACAAGACACTGAACAATGTGAGTATATCCTAGCCAATGCCTTTATTTTCTATTTTCTGTCTCTACATGTCCTAATTTATTGCATTTCTTTCTTTCTACATGCATCAGAATGTCTTCTTCTTCTGATGAGGAGTTTCGTCCTGGGCCGTCGGAAGTCGAGCATGTCAGTGAGGTGAGTACTTGCCTCGTCAGATTGGTAAGTATTCACTGTCACATCTACAAATGTGACAATTTGAATTTTTCATTTTTTTAGAGCTCTTCTAGTCTTCTTCAACTGCAGCACAAACTGGGCAGGAGCAGCGGACTCAAGGTCGGGTGGAAAGACGGGAGCGGGTACGTATACAAGGCTGACTGTTTACTGTATCCTCAGTGTAATATTCTTGAATCATCTTTTCTTTCCATTCCTATTTAACTTTTTTCTTCTGGAATCCTTTTGTATGTTGACTTTCCTATTCATGCCATTTCTCAGCATCTTTTTTCTTTTTTTTCCTTATGTTAATTCACTAAACTTTAATGACTGTATTTAATTTTTAGGTTCCACAATGGGAGGATGACCTAATTGCAAATGACCTCCTCATCTCCCTGGTCCAGGAGCGAGTCCCGTTGTGGGACACCCGGGATCCACTGCACTCAAACAACGTCACGATCCGGCGCCTATGGAATGAGGTGGCCAAAGAGATGTGGGATGGCTTGGACAACGCCCCGACTCGGGTCCAAAATGCATTTGGTAAGTATTGCACTGCAGTGTGAAGCAGCAGAGACCTTGGCCGTGCTCACTCGACTGTGTGTGATGAAAGAAACTCTCAGGAGTTTCTGTCATCACACACAGTTATGTGATCACGGCCAAAAGTCCTTTTTCTGACCATAATTTTTTTTTTTTTTAACAGTGGCCAAAGTCAAAACACATTGGCGTTCAATGAAGGACCGCTTCAACAAGGACCTGCGTCAAGAGAGCCGTGTTCCCAGTGGTTCAGGAGCAAGGATCAGAAGATACAAATACTATCGAGTTCTGGCATTTTTAAGACCGGTCCTTGCCCAGAGAACGTAAGTATTTATCATGTGAATTAGGTTGTATTGTATTGCCATAATCTGTATTTTTCTATTCCACAGGATTTTGCATCTGGTTAATTTTTGGTATTCATTTTCTTTTTCCTTTTTTCACAGCACATGGAGCACAACTGTTGGCCCAGGTTCTGGAGCGGTCCTTCATCCGACAGCCACGGACCCGTCCCAGCCATCCAGCAGCGCTGCAGCAAGTGGGCCTTCCACACTAACTGGAGACCAGGGAGCTGGTCCATCAGGTCTTCCCCTTTCGCAGTCCTCTTCCACTGCCCCTTTTTTTTGGGCTCCTCCCGGGAGCGGCAGAGGGCATCGGACAGGTTACTCATGCCCCAGTTTTTGCACTTGAGCTCGGTTTTACACAAAGCAATCAAGGCTTTGGGTGACCGAATGGATATTTCACATAACCTCTTGAATGCACGTATCCAGGAGGTCACTAAAAGCCTTGACCAAGTGAAAGCCGACCTCCAGAGGCCAGCACATCTTTTTTAAACCAAATTGAGCAGGGCATGTCGGAACACCTTACTCCTGATCTCCAGCTGAGTGTCATGCAGGCCTGCAATGCTGCTTACGTGCAGTCTATGCAGCAGAGTCAGTATTTCCAGCAGACAGTGTTGGCATATCCACCTGTGCCTTCACAGTCACGATTAACCTCAATGCCGACCTCTGCTGCCTACCATTGCACGGCCACCTCAATTCCTAGCACTGCCGGACACCACTACAGCACCACCACCATGCCGAGTGCAGTTGGACATCCCACCGCCACCACCATGACAACCGTTGCTCCTGCTTGGACCTCCTGCACTGACACCACGATGCAGCAGGACCCTGGCATGGCCTTCCGTACCGCCACCACCACGATGCAGCAGGACCCTGGCATGGCCTTCCATACCACCACCACCACGATGCAGCAGGAGCCTGGCATGGCCTTACGCTCTACAAGTGCTATGGACTCTGGCATGGCTGCAAGTTCTACGAGCACTATGGACTCTGGCATGGCTGCACGCTCTATGAGCACTATGGACTCTGGCATGGCTGCATGCTCTACGAGCACTATGGACTCTGGCATGGCTGCATGCTCTACGAGCACTATGGACTCTGGCATGGCCTTACGCTCTACGAGCACTATGGGCTCTGGCATGGCTGCACGCTCTACGAGCACTATGCACTCTGGCATGGCCTTATGCTCTACGAGCACTATGGACTCTGGCATGGCTGCACGCTCTACGAGCACTATGGACTCTGGCATGGTGCAGCCAGACCCTAAAAGGTCACCCACCACTACGCCACACCATATGAGCCCACCAAGGCTTCCCAGAACCCAGCAAACCCCCCCCCCCAAAAAAAACAAAACAGAGGACTCTTAGTATTCCTCCCCCTTCACCTCCCAATGTGTCTGTAATGTCAGGTTTGTCTCACCCTTCCAGTGCGTCTCAAGCCTCTCATGTGTCAAGCCCCATCCCCGAACTTCCAGACCCTACTAGTTTCATTGCCCCTTCTCCTGCCACCTCTGCGTCGTCCACGGTTAGCCAGGCCTCAGTGCTTCACACCCCCCGTTTACATCACTCTACCCCAAGCCGGCGCAGTTAAATAAATTTTTTGGCTGTTAAAAATAAAAAAAAATTGATTTGCCCCAATTATGTTTGGTTTTTTGTGTCTTCCGTAGTGTTGAGCATTCCGATACCGCAAGTATTCCGATACCGAGATCCGATACTTTTGTGGTATCGGGAATCGGAATCGGAAGTTCCCAGTGTATGGTTCCCAGGGTCTGAAGGAGAGGAAACTCTCCTTCAGGCCCTGGGATCCATATCCATGTAAAAAATAAAGAATTAAAATAAAAAATAGGGATATACTCACCCTCTGACGCTCCCTGGTAGTAACCGGCAGCCTGCTTTGCTTAAAATGAGCGCGTTCAGCACCTTCCATGACGTCACGGCTTCTGATTGGTCGCGTGCCGCTCATGTGACCGCCACACGACCAATCACAAGCCGTGACGTCATTCTCAGGTCCTAAATTCCTAATTCTAGGAATTTAGGACCTGAGAATGACGTCACGGCTTGTGATTGGTCGCCTGGCGGTCACATGAGCGGCACGCGACCAATCAGAAGCCGTGACGTCATGGAAGGCCCTAAACGCGCTCATTTTAAGCAAAGAAGGCTGCCGGTTAACAGCGGTGAGGTGCAGGGGCCTCCGGAGAGGTGAGTATATCAATATTTTTTATTTTAATTCTTTGTTTTACACATTAATATGGATCCCAGGGCCTGAAGGAGAGTTTCCTCTCCTTCAGACCCTGGGAACCATCAGGATACCTTCCGATACTTGGTGTCCCATTGACTTGTATTGGTATCGGGTATCGGTATCGGCGATATCCGATACTTTTCGGGTATCGGCCGATACTATTCGATATCGATACTTTCAAGTATCGGACGGTATCTCTCAACACTAGTCTTCCGCCGCCGGCAACACACACCGTGCGCCAAATAAGAAACTTAGCCACACACTTTATTTTTTGGCCACATCATATCTCCAGTAGTTATAAAAAAAAAATGCAGTTTTGTGTGTCTTTAGTATAGAGATATGAGGTGGGCCAAAAATTTATACTTGTATTATCTCCATAATCTCTTCTTTCTGCTTTGTCTGTGACTAGTGTTGCAGTCAGAAGAGAAAATGGCGGACATACAGTGCAGAACTGTACTGAACAGGTCAGGTGTCAAAAAACTCATTAGTTGGGACTCCTGACCTGGTGAGTATAGAACTGCCTTGTATAACCTCCATTTTCTCTTCTGTGTACATAATCTATTACGCACAAATTGAAGGGACGATGGAGGTCATACACTGCATATCTATGCTCAACTGCACAGGTGTCAGAAATAGTGAATTCATGAAGCTGTTATATGTGCATCATTAATTCATTATTTCTGACACCTGACTTGATGAGTATAGATCTCTTTAGTGTGACAGTCATTGTCTCTTCAGTCTGTGTCCAATGGATACAGCAGAACAGAATCAGGACGCAATGACGTCAACAAGCTTACCAATAAAGCAACATGGCTGCCATAACACTAGCAGTATGTGGCCAGTGTTTTATATCAGTATTTGAATGCCAAAACAAGGAGTGGAACAAATAGAGGTAAATTATGATATTAAAATAAATAAGGACACCGCGCTAACTAGATGTGAAGACAATAAAATGAGATGAGGAGGTGAACATAGAACTAAAATGATGAAAAGAAATGGGTAAACAGTGGACGTAACCTGATTAAAAATGATGGTGATAAATAACAAAATTGTCAGCAGTAGCACAATAGGAGTGTCGCACAGAGTAAATGAATGCTCGTATATAAAAAAGTGTACACAAGTACAGCACGATGCCCCCTCTTGCCGCAATCTGTCAGTGGGACAGAAATCACAGAGAAGATGTAAAAGTGTGACGGATATGTGAAAGAATGAAATAAACAAGCCGCACACTTACTGGTACTGGTGTAGTTGCAGTGGAGGTGCTGGTGCTGGGTTGAGCTAAGCAGGGTCACCAGCGTTCCGGGCATCCAGAGGTAGGCGGACCAAAAAGCGGCGTGGGGCGGCAGGGACACCTGTGAGTGCGGGGAGCGTCCTCCCTAGTCGGTGCCCAGCTGCCGCGCACCTAGAACGCCGCTGGCCAGCACACGTGGGCCGGAAGAGAGGTAAACAGAGGGGACGGCCTAATCTGGGTGACGTCACCTAGATAGTAAGGAAAGGAGTAGAGGACGGATGCCGCACAGGACCAAACTGCCAGTTTGGTCCGCCGCTTTTTGGTCCGCCTACCTCTGGATGCCCGGAACGCTGGTGACCCTGCTTAGCTCAACCCAGCACCAGCACCTCCACTGCAACTACACCAGTACCAGTAAGTGTGTGGCCTGTTTATTTCATTCTTTCACATATCCGTCACACTTTTACATCTTCTCTGTGATTTCTGTCCCACTGACAGATTGCGGCAAGAGGGGGCATCGTGCTGTACTTGTGTACACTTTTTTATATACGAGCATTCATTTACTCTGTGCGACACTCCTATTGTGCTACTGCTGACAATTTTGTTATTTATCACCATCATTTTTAATCAGGTTACGTCCACTGTTTACCCATTTCTTTTCATCATTTTCATTCTATGTTCACCTCCTCATCTCATTTTATTGTCTTCACATCTAGTTAGCGCGGTGTCCTTATTTATTTTGAACTCCATGTTATCCCATGACAGATTGAGCACAGTAGCTGTCTAGGCACCTGCAGCTTTCTAGTGCATCCCTCTGGGAGCGCCGGTGTGTTTCTTTCTTTGTTAAATTATGATATTAACATAATAACTAGCACCTCTGCCTCTATCACCCACTCCTGGTTTTGGATACAAATACTGATATTAAATACAGACCAAATACTGCTAGTTTTAGGACAGCCTTGGTTTGTAGAGGAAAAACATAGGAGACATGGTCAACACAACCAAAACTAAAGTTTATTAATGAGAAATATTATTATCATTGTAGAAAATTACTGGTACAGATCTAATTGCAACAGGACATTTACACAACATTGTCCTGCCATGACAAACGTCCAATATCTGAATCAAAAAAGGCAGCAAATTGGTCCTGCATGTGACCAACTGCTGCAGTTGACCGCAGTGGGTGATGCTGGAAATCGGGCAGTGGGTGTGCAACTGGTTCATCCAGTTCAATGTTGGGTTGCTCCTTAGCCATTATATAATTGTACAGAACCACACAGGCTTTGACCACCTTGTCGTCTGTTTCCACTTTAAGATTTATGGCTGATGCAAGAATGCGCCATTTAGAGACCAGAATGCCAAAGGAACACTCTACTGTTCTTTGGGCCCTGGTCAGTCTGTAGTTAAAGATCCTTCTAGTGTGGTTCAAGTCCCGACTGGAATAGGGCTTCAGTAGGTTTTCACACATCTGAAAGGCCTCATCCCCAACCATAACAAATGGCATCGGTGGACCTTGAGTGTTGGGGAGAGGTTGTGGTGGGGGAAAATTGAAATTTTTGCCATACACACGGCGGCCCATATCCGAGTTCTTGAATGTCTGGGAATCACTGCCACGGCCAAAAGCTCCAATGTCCATGGCGATGAAGCGACAGTTCGCTTCGGCTATTGCCATGAGCACAACAGAAAAATATTTTTTATAGTTGAAATACTCCGATCCTGTTCTGGCAGGTTTGATAATGCGGATGTGCTTTCCATCCACCGCTCCTAAACAGTTGGGGAAATCACACACACTCCAGAATTTTTCCGCAATTTCAAGCCACATGTCGACGGTGGGTAGGGGTATAACCTCATCCCGGAGTACATTCCACAAAGCCCGACAGGTGTCCGCAACTATTCCGGACAGGGTGGATATTCCAAGCCGGTACTGGAAGTGGAGGGATAATAAACTCTCTCCGGTTGCCAGAAATCTGTAAGAAAAAGAAACCCCCCAAAAATTACAAACTATTCTATTTATGGTGTGGTTACGCTAAAGAAAGAAAGGAAAATACCCAAAACATACATGTCACAAAACACAAAATTTGGACTGTCATTGGTTTAGATTTGGAACGTACCTTAATGTAACCAGCAGACGTTCCTCTGGTGGAATCGCTCTACGGAGCTGGGTGTCATGTCTCCGTATGGCTCCTTGGACATGAGCAAGCAAATCCCGGAACGAGTCTTGCGACATCCTTGTATATTCATGGAATTTCTCCGGGTTGGCATTAAGCTCACCACACCGTGTGTGATAGGCTCCACGGCTCTCACGTAGTTCGATAATCGGGTGTCTCCAAAAACGCCTACGTTGTCTCCTTCTCCATCTTTCGCGATTTCTGTCTTGCTCCCAAGCAAAAGCACAGGCAAGAAACAGCTTGATGCTTAAATCCAGGTTTAACCCCTTCCCGACCCATGACGCCACGTAGGCGTCATGAAAACCCGTGCCAATCCGACCCATGACGCCTATGTGGCGTCATGGAATGATCGCGTCCCTGCAGATCGGGTGAAGGGGTTAACTCCTATTTTACCCGATCTGCAGGGAGAGGGGGAGTGGTGCTTCAGCCCAGGGGGGGTGGCTTCACCCCCCCGTGGCTACGATCGCTCTGATTGGCTGTTGAAAGTGAAACTGCCAATCAGAGCGATTTGTAATATTTCACCTAAAAAACAGGTGAAATATTACAATCCAGCCATGGCCGATGCTGCAATATCATCGGCCATGGCTGGAAACACTAATGTGACCTCCCCCCACCCCACCGATCGCCCCCCCAGTGCGCCGTTATAGGGTCCGGTCCCCTCCGTCCGCCTGCCGGCTCCCCTGTCCTGCTGTCCGCTCCCCCGTCCTCCTGCCCGCTCCCCCCCTGCTCCTATGTCACCCCCCCGTGCTCCGACGCCCCCCTCGTGCCCCGATCTCCCCCCCCTTATACTTACCGAGGCTCCCGGTCCCCGTCCGCCTCCATCATGGGCGCCGCCATGTTCCAAAATGGCGGGCGCATGCTCAGTGCGCCCGCCGGCCGGCAGATTCTTAGAGGTACATTTTGATCGCTGTGGTAGGTTCTATCACAGCGATCAAAATAAAAAAATAATAAATAAACCCCCCCCCTTTATCACCCCCATAGGTAGGGACAATAATAAAATAAAGAAAATATTTTTTTTTCTTTTTCCACTAGGGTTAGGGTTAGAACTAGGGTTAGAACTAGGGGTAGGTTTAGGGGTAGGGTTAGGGTTATGGGTAGGGTTAGGGGTAGGGTTATGGCATGTGCACACAGAGCGGATCCGCCGCGGATCCGCAGCGGATCGGCCGCGGATCGGCAGCGGATCGGCAGCGGATCGGCAGCGGATCGGCCGCGGATCCGCAGCGGATCCGCAGCGGATCGGCCGCGGATCCGCAGCGGATTGGCAGCGGATCCGCAGCGGATTGGCCGCGGATCCGCAGCGGATTGGCCGCGGATTGGCAGCGGATTGGCCGCGGATCCGCAGCGGATTGGCCGCGGATTGGCAGCGGATCCGCAGCGGATAGGCCGCGGATTGGCAGCGGATCCGCAGCGGATTGGCCGCGGATCCGCAGCGGATTGGCCGCGGATTGGCAGCGGATCCGCAGCGGATTGGCAGCGGATCCGCAGCGGATAGGCCGCGGATTGGCAGCAGATCCGCAGCGGATTGGCCGCGGATCCGCAGCGGATTGGCCGCGGATTGGCAGCGGATCCGCAGCGGATTGGCCGCGGATTGGCAGCGGATCCGCAGCGGATTGGCCGCGGATTGGCAGCGGATCCGCAGCGGATTAGCCGCTGCGAATTCGAAGCAGTTTTCCATCAGGTTTACAGTACCATGTACACCTAAGGAAAACCAAATCCGCTGTGCCCATGGTGCGGAAAATTCCGTGCAGAAACGCTGCGTTGTATTTTCCGCAGCATGTCAATTCTTTGTGCGGATTCCGCAGCGTTTTACACCTGTTCCTCAATAGGAATCCGCAGGTGAAATCTGCACAAAAAAACACTGGAAATCTGCTGTAAATCCGCAGGTAAAACGCAGTGCCTTTTACCTGCAGATTTTTTAAAAATCGTGCGGAAAAATCTCACACGAATCCGCAACATGGGCACATAGCCTTAGGGTTAGGGTTGGAATTAGAGTTAGGGTTGGAATTAGGGCTAGGGTTTGAAATAGGGTTAAGATTAGGCTTGTGGTTAGGGTTACGGATAGGGTTAGGGGTGTGTTGGGGTTACAGTTGTGGTTAGGGTTGGGATTAGGGTTACGGTTGGGATTAGGGTTAGGATCAGGGTTGGAATTAGGGTTACGGGTGTGTTGCGGTTAGGGTTGTGGTTAGGGGTGTGTTGGGGTTAAGGTTGTGATTAGGGTTATGGCTACAGTTGGGATTAGGATTAGGGGTGTGTTGGGGTTAGTGTTGAAGTTAGAATTGAGGGGTTTCCACTGTTTAGGCACATCAGGGGTCTCCAAACGCAACATGGCGCCACCATTGATTCCAGCCAATCTTGCGTTCAAACAGTCAAATGGTGCTCCCGCCCTTCCAAGCCCCGACGTGCGCCCAAACAGTGGTTTACCCCCACATTTGGGGTACCAGCGTACTCAGGACAAACTGGGCAACAACTGTTGGGGTCTAATTTCTCCTGTTACCCTTGCAAAAATAAAAAATTACTTGCTAAAACATAATTTTTGAGGAAAGAACAATTATTTTTTATTTTCACGGCTCTGCGTTATAAACTTCTGTGAAGCACTTGGGGGTTGAAAGTGCTCACCATACATCTAGATAAGTTCCTTCGGGGGTCTAGTTTCCAAAATGGGGTCACTTGTGGCGTGTTTCTACTGTTTAGGCACATCAGGGGCTCTGAAAATGCAATGTGACGCCCGCAGACCATTCCATCAAAGTCTGCATTTCAAATGTCACTACTTCCCTTCCGAGCCCTGACGTGTGCCCAAACAGTGGTTTACCCCCACATATGGGGTATCAGCGTACTCACAACAAACTGGGCAACAAATATTGGGGTCCAAATTCTCCTGTTACCCTTGTGAAAATAAAAAATTGCTTGCTAAAACATCTTTTTTGAGGAAAGAAAAATGATTTTTTATTTTCACGGCTCTGCGTTGTAAACTTCTGTGAAGCACTTGGGGGTTGAACGTGCTCACCACACATCTAGGTAAGTTCCTTGGGGGGTCTAGTTTCCAAAATGGGGTCACTTGTGGGGTGTTTCTACTGTTTAGGCACATCAGGGGCTCTGCAAATGCAATGTGACGCCCGCAGACCATTCCATCAAAGTCTGCATTTCAAATGTCACTACTTCCCTTCCGAGCCCTGACGTGTGCCCAAACAGTGGTTTACCCCCACATATGGGGTATCAGCGTACTCACAACAAACTGGGCAACAAATATTGGGGTCCAAATTCTCCTGTTACCCTTGTGAAAATAAAAAATTGCTTGCTAAAACATCTTTTTTGAGGAAAGAAAAATGATTTTTTATTTTCACGGCTCTGCGTTGTAAACTTCTGTGAAGCACTTGGGGGTTGAACGTGCTCACCACACATCTAGGTAAGTTCCTTGGGGGGTCTAGTTTCCAAAATGGGGTCACTTGTGGGGTGTTTCTACTGTTTAGGCACATCAGGGGCTCTGCAAATGCAATGTGACGCCCGCAGACCATTCCATCAAAGTCTGCATTTCAAATGTCACTACTTCCCTTCCGAGCCCTGACGTGTGCCCAAACAGTGGTTTACCCCCACATATGGGGTATCAGCGTACTCACAACAAACTGGGCAACAAATATTGGGGTCCAAATTCTCCTGTTACCCTTGTGAAAATAAAAAATTGCTTGCTAAAACATCTTTTTTGAGGAAAGAAAAATGATTTTTTATTTTCACGGCTCTGCGTTGTAAACTTCTGTGAAGCACTTGGGGGTTGAACGTGCTCACCACACATCTAGGTAAGTTCCTTGGGGGGTCTAGTTTCCAAAATGGGGTCACTTGTGGGGGGTTTCTACTGTTTAGGCACATCAGGGGCTCTGCAAACGCAACCTGACGCCCGCAGAGCATTCCATCAAAGTCTGCATTTCAAAACGTCACTACTTCCCTTCCGAACCCCGACGTGTGCCAAAACAGTGGTTTACCCCCACATATGGGGTATCAGCGTACTCAGGAGAAACTGGACAACAACGTTTGGGGTCCAATTTCTCCTGTTACCCTTGGGAAAATAAAAAATTGTGGGCTAAAAAATCATTTTTGAGAAAAGAAAAATTATTTTTTATTTTCATGGCTCTGCGTTATAAACTTCTGTGAAGCACTTGGGGGTTCAAAGTGCTCACCACACATCTAGATTAGTTCCTTGGGAGGTCTAGTTTCCAAAATGGGGTCACTTGTGCGGGAGCTCCAATGTTTAGGCACACAGGGGCTCTCCAAACGCGACATGGTGTCCGCTAATGATTGGAGCTAATTTTCCATTCAAAAAGCCAAATGGCGTGCCTTCCCTTCCGAGCCCTGCCGTGCGCCCAAACAGTGGTTTACCCCCACATATGGGGTATCATCGTACTCAGAACAAACTGGACAACAACATTTGGGGTCCAATTTCTCCTATTACCCTTGGGAAAATAAAAAATTCTGGGCTAAAAATCATTTTTGAGGAAAGAAAAATTATTTTTTTATTTTCACGGCTCTGCGTTATAAACTTCTGTGAAGCACCTGGGGGTTATAAATGCTCACTATGCATCTAGATAAGTTTCTTGGGGGGTCTAGTTTCCAAAATGGGGTCACTTGTAGGGGAGCTCCAATGTTTAGGCACACAGGGGCTCTCCAAACGCGACATGGTGTCCGCTAACGATTGGAGCTAATTTTCCATTCAAAAAGTCAAATGGCACGCCTCCCCTTCCGAGCCTTGCCGTGCACCCAAACAGTGGTTTACCCCCACATATGAGGTATCGGCATACTCAGGAGAAATTGCCCAACAAATTTTAGGATCCATTTTATCCTGTTGCCCATGTGAAAATGAAAGAATTGAGGCTAAAAGAAATTTTGTGTGAAAAAAAAATACTTTTTCATTTTTGCGGATCAATTTGTGAAGCACCTGGGGGTTTAAAGTGCTCACTATGCCTCTGGATGAGTTCCTTGGGGGGTCTAGTTTCCAAAATGGGGTCACTTGTGGAGGAGCTCCAATGTTTAGGCACACAGGGGCTTTCCAAACGCGACATGGTGTCCGCTAACGATGGAGATAATTTTCCATTCAAAAAGTCAAATGGCGCTCCTTCCCTTCCGAGCCTTACCATGTGCCCAAACAGTGGTTTACCCCCACATGTGAGGTATTGGTGTACTCAGGAGAAATTGCCCAACAAAATTTAGGATCCATTTTATCCTGTTGCCCATGTGAAAATAAAAAAATTGAGGCTAAAATAATTTTTTTGTGAAAAAAAAGTACTTTTTCATTTTTACGGATCAATTTGTGAAGCACCTGGGGGTTTAAAGTGCTCACTATGCTTCTAGATAAGTTCCTTGGGGGGTCTAGTTTCCAAAATGTGGTCACTTGTGGGGGAGCTCCAATGTTTAGGCACACGGGGGCTCTCCAAACGCGACATGGTGTCCGCTAAAGATTGGAGCCAATTTTTCATTCAAAAAGTCAAATGGCGCTCCTTCCCTTCCGAGCCCTGCTGTGCGCCCAAACAGTGGTTTACCCCCACATATGAGGCATCAGCGTACTCAGGACAAATTGGACAACAACATCCGTGGTCCAGTTTCTCCTTTTACCCTTGGGAAAATAAAAAAATTGTTGCTAAAAGATCATTTTTGTGACTAAAAAGTTAAATGTTCATTTTTTACTTCCATGTTGCTTCTGCTGCTGTGAAACACCTGAAGGGTTAATAAACTTCTTGAATGTGGTTTTGAGCACCTTGAGGGGTGCAGTTTTTAGAATGGTGTCACTTTTGGGTATTTTCAGCCATATAGAACCCTCAAAATGACTTCAAATGTGAGGTGGTCCCTAAAAAAAATGGTTTTGTAAATTTTGTTGTAAAAATGAGAAATCACTGGTCAAATTTTAACCCTTATAACTTCCTAGCAAAAAAAAAAAATTGTTTCCAAAATTGTGCTGATGTAAAGTAGACATGTGGGAAACGTTATTTATTAACTATTTTGTGTCACATAACTCTCTGGTTTAACAGAATAAAAATTCAAAATGTGAAAATTGCGAAATTTTCAAATTTTTTGCCAAATTTCCGTTTTTTTCACAAATAAACTCAAAAATTATCAACCTACATTTACCACTAACATGAAGCCCAATATGTCACGAAAAAACAATCTCAGAATCGCTAGGATCCGTTGAAGCGTTCCTGAGTTATTACCTCATAAAGGGACACTGGTCAGAATTGCAAAAAACGGCAAGGTCATTAAGGCCAAAATAGGCTGGGTCATGAAGGGGTTAAATAAAAGCTCTCCATGCGAAGATCCATCATGACACAGGATACAGGAGCAAAATCTGAAGATTACAGCTGTTCAGGGGTCTATATAAAGAAATCCCATAATACACGCCCTCTGTAGTCCCATTGGCGGTGTTATTTTGATTTTTCTCTTGTGAAATTTCTCATCATGCGCACCAAAAATGCAAACGCAGGAAAAAACGCATATAAACGCGTACAAACGCAGCTTTTTTTAACCGCATGCGTTACTGCATGCGTCTAAAAAACGCAGCGCTTGTACGCGTTTATATGCATTTTTTTGACCACTTGCGGATGCGGATTTAAACGCAAATGTGAAACTAGCCTCAAGCTGATACTGTGCGGATGGTTACATCTGCCGCCCCAGGTTCAGCCTTTATAACCAGCCTTGATCAGCGGCGAGCAGATGATCCAGGGACTAAGTCCTGCTTTTCATTTACTGAGCATGCCCGTGTGACGACCTCTCATTGGAGGTCGGAGGTCACATGCTTAGGTCCTGTAGTGGCTCCGATTGGACCACTAGGAAGGTCCTGGAAGGCTACATTTATAAAAGGCTCGCATGGCCGCTCGGCCATGCGCTAGTATAAATCTGTAATTGTGTATATGTGTGGATGTATGCGTGAATCTGGTGAAAGCTCCGAATCATACCCATTCCTAGTGTTGTTGAATGTACTTGAGTAATTGAGCTACATAGCACCAGATTGTGCCATCCAGCACCAGGCACGAGTTTACTGCGTCAATTTGCATCGTCTGCCAGTGCGGCGCTGTAGCACTCAGTGCGGTAAATCATTAATTAGTCCTGACAACCGGTCAGTGTAGGGTGGGAACTCCCGCTTGATCTCAGCATCTGACTCAGGGCGTCCTCAGGCAGGCTCAAAAGCCACCGAGGGTCAGAGCGAGATCGATCACCAGCATAGTGGGGGTGAATTTCAGGGATCCCACTAGCGTCCATCTGCTGCACCCTGTGACTGCTAACAGGGCACAGCGTTTCCTTTGTTTCCCTGCGACTCTGTGAAGCAACAGAGTTCGCATCAGTTCATACCGGGTGATGGAACCCGTGTTTATTCTGGGGTAGTACCGCCATATAGTGCCGCCATTACCTAGCAGCAGGTTCCATCTCTGCACAGTGGACCCCGGGCTGCGAACGCACCTTATTACTATCTTTATATTTATTCGGTGCGTTCCGCCAGCCCTAACATATGATGTCCATATACAGATATAAGTATGCATGCAAACAAGCCACAAAGTAACAGCTCTGAACTAGAAACCTTACTAACTTTATATAAGTAAAATTTAGTTTCTACGGTGTTGGATATTTACTAAGACAGACCAACAAATGAGAACCAATCTACCACGCAGAGCAACGTAGTAACAGGCATGGCGCCCTAATAATATGCAGAGTACGGCTATTAGTAAGGAGGTTAGATATACTGTCTCTTCGGTGCACACGTCTGTCTTATGAAGTGAAAATCACTCACACAGAAATGTTTACTTCCACAAAACGCATAAATATATGAATATATTTCCATAAAATCAGGCTCTGTTCAGCGGAGCTGTCATTTACCATAGCAGACGCCACATTATACACTGTTTATCTGTCCACTGTGCATTATGCAATATTTATAAAGGCTGTAGAGAGCTTAGCAGAGCTAAAGATAATCCATTTGGAAGTATTTCTAGATTTCTGAACATCGAAGACCATATAACACATCAATAATTCACGTGACACTGAATCCCCATTAAATGATATGAGGAAAGTGTAGGTAAAGGAAATGGCGCTAACCCGACATGTAAATGATATCTTATTAATAGTTTAGGCCTTCCAGGAATGACATTTTCTATTGTTTCCGGTTGGCAGCAGGAACAAATGAAATAATGTGTGTCGGGGTAATTAGCGGCTGGCGGCAGGGATGGAGGTAGTCATTTCACCCCTATTACAACCTGAGCGCTGAGGTCAAAACAAATGTAATCTATGGCATTTCTTCTAAGATTTCAAGAGACAGTTAACTCGGCGACAGCTGAACGCCAGCAAGTCGCACGAATCTCTGCACATGGCCAGTATTTCTTAATACAACCTTTTGTCATTTTGGGTGGACGTCCTCCACGTTTAGCAGCAATTTGTGGAATTTGCTGAAGTTGTTCGGGGACCAATTTAGTTCTAAAATGGATTTGAGGTCCCTATAGGTTAGAAATCTCCCAACAATCTAATTTTAAAAATTGCACCCCTGCTTCAAAGCATTGGAAACAGCGTTTATGAAGACTATTAAGGCTTTGAAAGCTTCCCTGGTAATAAAGAGAACCTGACAGCTGATACATGCTGCTCGATCCACAGGCGGCATACACCAGACACAGGCTGCGTGATCTCAGGCAGGTATGTCTGACTCTGAAACACTGAGGACTGAGCCACGCCGGAGACTAGTCGGACAGGTGCGTCCCCAGCAGCTTCTACCGGCCCACAGCCCTGGAGTGACAGGTCACGTATATGTCCAGAAAGGGGAAATTCTTAAGAAATTCTCCAAGTGGTGAGGTAGGCATTTAACTCCATAGGTGGTTTCCATAAAGTAATGCAGTGGTCCAATGCAAAATTTGCAATTTTGCCACAGATATATGATTTCCGAGCTCAATATGTTGTGCCCACTTGCACCACTGTTTTTGTGGCAGAAGCTTTGAGTTGAAATATTGTTAAAAACCCCACCCAACGCCCCCCCCCCCCCCAAAAAAAAAAAAAAAGTATACCATTTTGAAAACTACAACCCTCAAAGCTTCGATCAAAGGGTACGACAGCTGATTGTTTAAAAAAAATAAATGCACATTGGCTGATGCGCCGAAGTATGGAGCAGATACTGTATCTAAAGGGCAGAACCATTTTCTGCATATCGCCATTCATCTCTGCCCCAGACATTATCCACCTCCTTAGCCAGTTCAGGATTAGGGCCATTTTACCCTGTTCTTGGCCAGGCACATTTTCGTTTTTTTTTTGTACCTGTGCATCTATCAGCCATTCTCCTTCAGAAATTTAAATAATATTTTTTGACTTTTTTTTCGTGAAACCTTGGGCTTAATTTTTATGTAATTTTCAGATCTATTTTTTATATTTACTGAAATTGGAGGAAAATGTAATAAAAGTAGGAAATACGTCTACTGATAAGATTTTCTTTTAATTTTAAACTTGACATTTTAACAACAAAGAAAAGAACAGCTAAAAACATTTTAAAATGCTTTCTGTTTTCTATAAATATGTTATATCTTTGTTTAACTTTTGCTTACCATTGTATTTATGCCTTTTTTTCTATTGCATTTTTGCTTTTAAATTTGTTTATTTTTCACCTATTGGGTGCAATTTCAATTTATTAATTTTTTTTTATTGTTATTTATCCCTTTAACTGGGGCTGGTATGTGAAGCATTGACGTCCTTTAAGCAGTCATTTTTTGTTAGTCCCGCTCGTCGGCTTGAAGGAACTTCAGCTCGCACTTCCCTACGGATATCTTCAGCTCCCATGAACTTTTTCCTTCAAGCCCTTCCACAACATTTCTATAGGACTAAAGTCAAGACTTTGATTTTTGCTATTCCGAAATTTTAACTTGAACAAACTTTTGTAGAAGACTGCATCTGATGGCAGCCATCCATCCTGGCTTTGATGCAGTAAAGAAGACGAAGACCATGATACTACAAGAATTGTGATTCACAGATGATATGAGGGTTTAGGGTTCGCTCACATCTGCAGATAGAAAATCTCTGAGATTCTCAGCCAGAAAAGTTGGCGAGTGTCATACATTTTTTTTCTCACCTAACATCTGAATGCAATGCGTTTTTAACATCAGCTTTTACATACCGGAATTCTCTGTCATTTCAAGCAAGTTTTCTAATAATAAAACAATATAAAAGATAGATAGATAGATAGATAGATAGATAGATAGATAGATAGATAGATAGATAGATAGATAGATAGATAGATAGATAATAGATAGTGATGAGTGAGTATACTCGTTGCTCGGGTTTTCCTGAGCACGCTCAGGTGACCTCCGAGTATCTGTTATTGCTCGGAGATATAGTTTTCATCGCCTCAGTTGCATGATTTACGGCTTCCAGATACGCTGAATACATGTGAGGAATGCCTGTTTGTTAGGGAATTCCCACATGTATTCAGCTTATCTGGAAGCCGTAAATCATTCAGCTGAGGCGATGAAAACTATATCTCCGAGCAATAACAAATACTCGGAGATCACTCGAGTGTGCTCAGGAAAACCCGAGTAACGAGTACACTCACTCATCACTAATAATAGATAGATAGATAATACATAGATAGATAATAGATACATAATAAAAGAGATAATAGATATTATTAGTATTATTAGTCTGGGAGGGCGACAATATCCATGCCCTCTAACCAGTCAATTAATATCAACCCACGGCTGTTTGCTTAGCCTTTGCTGGTTATTAAAAAATAAGGGGGATCCCACGTCATTTGTTTTTGTGTCCTTCCTTTTTAATAACCAGTAAAGGCTAAGTAGAAAGCTGTGAACCAATATTAATAGTCTGAGAAGCTCCATGCTTATTGACTCCTTCCCAGAATAATAACACCAACTCCCGGCCAGCTGTCTACTTTCCCTTAGCTGGTTACTAAAAAGAAGGGGAAACTCACAGCATTCTTTTCATTTAATTTTATATTTATTAGTTAAATATATGTACAATAAGGTACACACACAAAGCACTTATCTCACTGGCATTTTTCTATCCATTTAATCTGACAGTTCATTCTGTGACTTTACTGTACTTGGCTGATGAAATGTTGAGTTTTCTTTGAGATGTGTGCATTAAAATGGGAAAGAGTATGCATGGTCCGAGTGCCATGCAGTTTTTTTCTCGCACCCATTGACTTGCTTTGATGAGTCTAAGACGTTTTAGGCGGTCATACGCACAATGCTGCGATTCTGTCCCAATTCCAGGTGAGGAAAAACTTGCAGATGAACACTGCCTCAGTGATTAACTTAGGAGGGAGTGCAATGCAATTTTTTTCTCATATTGCACTCGCCATACGCAGATGTGAGCAAACCCTTATGCTGTAATGTAGTGTTTATATTTCTTCAAACATAACTATTCTCATTTACATAAAGAATTGCTATCTTGATCTCATTTTTGACTCTTTGTTTCATTGCAGCCATTTGGTAAACTCAAAAAAGTTCATTTTTTCTCATTAATTTACACTCTGCACCCCATCTTGACTGAGAAAAACAGAAATGTAGACATTTTTGCAAATTTATTAAAAAAGAAAACTGAAATATCACATGGTCATAAGTATTCAGCCCCTTTGCTCAGACACTCATATTTAAGTCACATGCTGTCCATTTCCTTGATATCCTCCTTGAGATGGTTCTACTCCTTCATTGGAGTCCAGCTGTGTGTAATTAAACTGATAGGACTTGATTTGGAAAGGCGCACACCGGTCTATATAAGACCTCACAGCTCACAGTGCATGTCAGACCAAATGAGAATCATGAGGCCAAAGGAACTGGCCAAGGAGCTCAGAGACAGAATTGTGGCAAGTCACACATCTGGCAAAGGTTACAACAGAATTTCTGCAGTACTCAAGGTTCCTAAGAGCAGAGTGGCCTCCATAATCTTTAAATGGAAGAAGTTTGGGACCACCAGAAGTCTTCCTACACCTGGCCGTCCAGCCAAACTGAGCAATCATGGGAGAAGAGCCTTGGTGAGAGAGGTAAAGAAGAACCCCAAGATCACTGTGGCTGAGCTCCAGAGATGCAGTAGGGAGATGGGAGAGCATTACACAAAGTCAACTACAATAATAATAATAATCTTCATTTATATAGCGCCAACATATTCTGCAGCGCTTTACAGTTTAACAGTTTAAAACACAACAGTCATAAGTAACAACGTTAACAATACAATAATTAAAGCGAAATAAGACGACCCTGCTCATGAGAGTTAACAATCTACAATGAGGTGGGGGAGATACAAAGCACAGATGTGTATTTACAATGATGCATTTACAATGATGGTCCAGCCATCTTCAGGGGGTGGGGGATAGGTGGAGATAGTGAATGGGCTACACACACACAAACATAAAATGACTTTGATTATCACTGCAGCCCTCCACCAGTCGAGCCTTTATGGCACAGTAGCCAGACGGAAGCCACTCCTCAGCGCATGACATATGAAAGCCAGCATAGAGTTTGCTAAAAAACACATGAAGGACTCCCAGACTATGAGAAATAAAATTCTCTGGTCTGATGAGATGAAGATAGACCTTTTTGGTGATAATTCTAAGCGGTATGTGTGGAGAAAACCAGGCACTGCTCATCACCTGCCCAATACAATCCCAACAGTGAAATATGGTGGTAGCAGCATCATGCTATGGGGTGTTTTTCAGCTGCAGGGATAGGACGACTAGTTGTCATTGAAGGAAACATGAATGCGGCCAAGTACAGAGATACCCTGGATGAAAACCTCTTCCAGAGTGCTCTGGACCTCAGACTTGGCCGAAGGTTCACCTTCCAACAAGACAATGACCCTAAGCACAAAGCTAAAATAACATAAAATAACAAAGGAGTGGCTTCAGAACAACTCTGTGGCCATTCTTGACTGGCCCAGCCAGAGCCCTGACCTAAACCCAATGGAGCATCTCTGGAGAGACCTGAAAATGGCTGTCCACCAACGTTCACCATCCAACCTGACGGAACTGGAGAGGGTCTGCAAGGAAGAATGGCAGAGGATCCCCAAATCCAGGTGTGAAAAACTTGTGGCATCATTCCCAAGAAGACTCATGGCTGTACTAGCTCAAAAGGTGCTTCTACTCAATACTGAGCAAAGGGTCTGAATACTTATGACCTTGTAATATTTCAGTTTTTCTTTTTTAATAAATTTGCAAAAATTTCTATATTTCTTTTTTTTTTCAGTCAAGATGGGGTGCAGAGTGTACATTAATGAGAAAATAATGAACTTTTTTTTAATTTACCAAATGTCTGCAATGCAATGTCTGTACCCACTGTATATGACCATTCACTTATAGTAAAAGTGGATGAAGATCAGTGGATATACTTGTCTTGGGGACTATTCATAGCCAGATTTTTCACATGTTTAATGTGCCTTTCCTGATCCCAATACCTTTTTCTGTAAATGAAAAGTACTTTTGATCTCTCCTGCTGAGCCCCGCTGGAGTCCTTTGCAGGGAGCCCTTGGCTCAGCTAAAAACCTCTTGAGGGTCTCGTTGTTCCCCTTGTGCACAGAGCAGTGCCTGCCTCGTTATTTTGCTGTTGCTTATCCCATAGCGATACACCATGGCATAATGAGATGGGAATACCCCTTTAATCGAAAAGTCCCTAGTTGAATATTTGAAAATAGATTTTCAGGGGGGTAGTAAAGAAGTGACCTGTCAGATTTAGGGCAAATCTCTGTACACAAGAATGAGGGTCAAGCAGAAATAAATGCCGTTCTTCTACGTGGCACTTCAATGTGACCTATATCTTTGCCGCACTTGTAATGCTTCACACGCTAGGGAGGAAAACTAAACAAGAAAAGAACATAGCTGAGAAATTGTAAGAATTAAGCCAGAAGAAAAGCAAACAGATAATCTCTTCTAGCGCTGCCTGTGGGGCGCGGAGTGGTGGGATTAGCACCACACTCTTCACACACTTCTATCACCGCATTCTTGGGCCAAATATTGACTACATGAAATACAGGTCACAGTGAGTTCTTCTCGGGGGCTTATCTCCCCCCAAAGTGGCCTTAGAAAAATCACAGCATTATATAGATACAGGTTTTTTATTAATTGCTTAAAAAACTCAAGTGTAAGGCCAGTCCTCAATGGGAGTCCATCAGTTGGATTGTCCTCCTGAGCCGTCTATAGGGACACGCTGGTCATAGGAAGCTGAAGAACATGACACCTTGATATCTGCGATCTGATGACTTATTGCAGTGAAATCAAGGTTTTTCTTTAGATCTCTTGGCTGGACATAGGTCTCCCTGAGGATCTGCCTCCAGAGTATTATAAATGACTTTGAGAGTTACCAATGTGAGACCTGTAGATCAGTTGAGCGGACTGTCAGTCATAACATGTCTCACACTGCCAACACCACCTGTCATTTATAATAATCTCTGGAGGCAGATTCTCACTGAGATCTACGTCCGGCCCAGAGATCTTAACAGCTCATTTACATATGAGACAAATGTGGCTTTCTCTGGAATAAGACAGCAGATTGCAGATATCAAGGTGTCATGTTCTTCAGTTTCCTATGACCTACACGCCCATTTACAGTAGATGACTTAGGAGAGTTGATGTTGCTAACAGATGCCTTTTAAACTAATATTCAGGCAAGGATTTCAATCCACCATTTGCTCATTTTAAACTGAGTCTTGATATAGCTTGCCCTGAGCCTGCACCAAGCACTCAACGCGGACACATGATACACATACAGTCATGGCCGAAAGTGTTGGCACCCTTGAAATTATTCCAGAAAATGTTGTATTCTCCCATAAAATTATTGCAATGACACATGTTTTGTTGCACACGTTTCTTTCCTTTGTGTGTATTGGACTAATAAAAAAAAAAGAGAAAAAAAGGCAAATTTCACACAAAACCCCTAAAATGGGCCGTACAAAACTGTTGCTATGTCATGTAACTCCTAACTTGTTTGGTGGGTAGCACGGTGCCTCAGTGGGTGGCACTTTTGCATTTCTGTGCTAACGTCCTTGATGCTCCCCATATTTACATGGGACCTCTCAGGATATTCCATTAGTCTCTCAAATCCCACAATTCATACTATAATGAAATACATATTGACGAGCCCCAATGTGGACAGTGAGTGGTGACTTTGTATGTAAAGTAGTGCAGAATAAGAAAACATAATGAAGAGAAACATCACTATAAACCCAAGAAATATAGGTAACGTTGCAAGATAGGTGGGGGACATGACAATGCTCTGAACATTTCACTGCTCTCTGACACCTGACCCCCAGGTTCAGTATGAGGTTCAGAATTTATTTCTATATACCTTGAAACAACATTTAAAGGGGTTGTCCAGTCTTATGCTACAAGTCTGTAGACACTCTATCTCACGCCATGTGACCGCAGGTGTGTGAATCCGGTGAGAATTCGGCAGTGCTGGGAGCGGGCGGTCACATGACTGCAAGTATGTGATTTGCATACTTCTGGCCAAATGCCAACTAGACTGTAACCGGCCTCACTCTATACACTTGTATTAAGCAAAGCTTCACCCATCTAGTCGGCATGTGACCACATGTATGCAAATTACATACTAGCAGTCTTGAGTCTGCCGCCACCGGCGAATCCTCATGGCTCACAGTTTCCCACAATGTGAGGATTCACAAGTCTGCAGTCACACACAGTGACACATAGAGTGACTGCAAACTTGTAGCCTAAGGCCGGACCACCCCTTTAAGTAATGCTTCCTTATTCCTACATACCCTCTATCTCCTGTAATGCTGTATACAGCCTCTAGAGAACAGGTACAGTATGCGCTTTATATTGTGCATTCTTATCAATATTTCAGCTTTTACTGCTCTGAGTATGTCACACTGAGCACAGGCCTAATGTTTTTATCTTTTATTCCCACTATATACATCTCATCACAGAAGTTGTAAATGTTTTACTGTTACTTATTTCATTAACAGCTCCATCAGCTGACTTATTTTCTAATATTATATCCTAGCAAAAAAATGCCACAAAAATGTAGTTTACTATTTAAAAATAAGATTACTTTTTCTATTATTTGTAACAACATTTGTTGAAACGCACAAGT